>NC_042520.1:17775024-18083476 GCF_900963305.1 Echeneis naucrates | reverse complement strand
AGGGTAAGAAAAAAAAAAAAAAGATATATATATATATATATATATTCTCGTGAGGAAAACACGGCCTGCTGAAGCGCAGTTCATTTATTCTCATAAAACCCTCCATATTATAAGAGGAAGTTACAAGCCATGCAGGGGCTCTTTATTGAAGGAAGTAATCACAGGAAGTCCCAGGTGATGAAAAGGCAAAGCAAATATGGTACTTACAATATTGTGCATATTAAGAGAAGATGGAAACTGACACTAATTTATTGCAGCAGTGGGCCCGGTTTATGATAACACCTGCATACCATCTCACAAGATCCGTTTTTCTTTGCTAAATTAGTCATCTAATGATTCTGACCTGTGCTCCATGTGTGATGCAGTGGTGTGGGTATTTACAGCCAGTCGGTAGCTGGTACAAACAACTTGTGAATGACAGGGGTTCTAATGATGCAGTTTATTATTTCCCCAAAGCACAGTACGCGCGGGGCTACAAACAACCATTTTGACAGCTGCTTCAGTCTATCTGCCTTTCAGCCTGTCTAGCCATATCCCCAACACAACACAGCAGTATGCTGCTTTTATCAACAATAGGTTTTGGCACTTTCACTCACTTTCACCGCTGTGTTTTTACAAATGGAGCCTGCAAGTTGGGCAATGGCAGACAGAGAATTAAAAGATCCAGAGGAGAATAGTGAGGGAGAAGATCTCAAGGTCCAAGTTTGTTTTATAACGCTGTGCCTCCCTGACTTTAGAGATAACCGCTATGTTTGTCATCTGGTTGTGGCTATATGTGGCTGCCGGGGTGTTGCGAGAGGCAGCTTTCTCGGAACAATGACTGCAGAAGGAAGCTTTAATGGATTTTCATCAAGGATCCTAAGACCTCTGGAGTTTGTGAGCCAGCATCACTGCTTTGGAGGACTGTTTCTGTGATTCCATGTATGCCTGTAGAGTCCTAATGGCAGGCACATTACACCTCCAGCGGCTGGGTAAATGCTGTTTTAAAAGAGCAGTTCCTCTTCTGCCCAACACATCTCACTGAGACATCTCCTTGACAACCAGCTCAATGCAGAGATTTGAAATGTCCCAGTGTTTTTACTGTGATTCTTTTTTATCATTATGGTCTACAGAGGAGAGATAATAGATGTGGAGAGGAGAGGAGTGCTGGTCTTGCTAGAAGAGAGACGTGGCCCTCATATATGGCAAAAAACATGGCATGTAAAAATTTAAAGAAACATTCCATATCTATCTCGAGAATATAGCTTTGAGAACATCATTACATATGTACAGTACAAAGCTTTCAGGGTGAGAGGAGTCTGTGGAGGAAACCCAGTAGACACTTTATCTGATAATTAGCATCATTAGAGCCACAAATACTCTATAGAAGTGGTCAAAGTGCATTTTAGACATCAGCAGCATTACATCTGAAGTCATCAGTTTATGATGGAAATTGTATTAAACTTATATAATCTAATTAAACAGTATCTGATCTGGAGAGAGTAAAAATGTCAGTGGAAACAAATAGAGAATCTCATCTCCATAAGACCATGTTTGCTGATCCAATTATTCCTGCCCTATTTGGATAACATGCAAGCACAGCTGAGCATATAGGGAGGGAAGAGGAGCACAGAGGTGGATTTAGAGTTGGTACTCTGTAAAAGCGATGTGAGAGGGAAGGCTACTGTTGCTGTGATGAATGCTAAAATGGAGTCTGGTGAGAATAACCTTGATGGGAAGATGTCTATGATTCTTATATCCTGATTTTTTCCCCCAATTATAAGCAACTGACACTTATTCAGTGTGACACATCTGTTAAAAACCCAAAAGAGCAGGGATATAGTACACTTTACATAATATCGTGAGACAGGAAATAGATCTATAATGCATCTGTACCTTAATGCCACTTCAAGCCTTCGCAGTAATATTGGATTTTAAGTATCTCTGCACTACTTAACTTCACAGCTGGAGGCAGTTACTGTGAGCATTATTTAGCCTTGTACATGCAAACTGCAAAGCCAACATAGTTTTTCTCCTCGGAACTCAGTGTTCCTCGTAGGCTGTGATCGATTGGCTGGTGATCAATCCATCCGCTATGGAGAACACTGTAGTTGTTGCATGCTGCAACTAGAGACGAACAATTGTCCTCAATAGTTTTTCTGCCATTCTCAGCTCTCTTGTTATCTCATATTTTATTTCCCTGCCTACCTCCACCTTCCTGGCCATATCTTCATCTAAAATTCTCCCCCAACTCACCCTCCACCTCCTCAACCACAATCCTTCAGCCTAGTTCCATCCCTCTCCAGGGTGATGTTGCTGAAGGGGTTTCTCTCATTCAGTAATGAGGGATTTTGGATCAATGCTATGAACAATGCTCTCCATACATTCTCATTCCCTTCCCCTGCAGTGGATGCCTGTTCTCCAGGGATGTTAAGAGTTAACCGGGGTATTCTTTCTCCAGAAGGGTATTAAGGATGTGCTCTATCACTCATTCCCTCTGTTCTCCATCAGTGCTTCAGCTCCTCCCAGCCATCCATGCAGCTTGAGTGTCACACAGTAGTCTCAACCATTTACTGAAATCTTTTTCTAAATGACAGACATATGACCTTTCCAATATACAACTCCACCACCATAAATTCTCACAGATCTCATTTTATATTTCCTCCAAGTATTCACAAGTAAATTACACTTCAACAGACTTCAACCTATAGCTACGGATTCAATATTTCCATCTTCAGTTATTACTTAGGGAAAAAAAACCTTTCATATCATGCTTTAGCCCTTTTGGAGGCAGATAAGTGTTTGGGAACTGCTTAAAAAGGTTGGTATAATCAACCTCCAAATCACACATATTTTGACAACAGCTTCAAAGTCCTTTTTTAAGCCTGTCATCAATATCCCATCAGAGAAAAAGTGAAGGAAAGAAAAGCAAGCATGGAGAGGTATCTATTGATTATCCCCCAACAGTAAGAGCCTTAATGTATGAGCTATGTGAACCAGTTTCAAAGTGTTGACAGATAAAACAGCTATATAACCTCAGCTCTGTGACACACTCTCCTTCAAGCATTTTTCTCGTAATTAGTCACATCCCAGAAAGGGCATGACATTAATAAATTCTATATTAAATCCACATGTATAAACTGAGGAGGATTTGAACGAAAGCAATATTTTTAACCAGCAACGCTGTGACATTCAATAGGTGGTGAGTGCTGGAGATTGCACTACAGAGGACACAGAGAATGACACAGGGGAGGACATCACTGCATCAAAGACAGGCAGCTAGCACATGATGCAGGATTTATTGATTTATAAGGCATATCTTTATCCTTACAGTTTGCATGAAATTGAAGGGAACATCAAGAGCATCTCTCACACACCTTGAGCAATGGATTCAAGTCTTTGTTCTGAGCTTAAACAAAGCACTAACACAGCCTCATGTGTGCACTTTTTGGTCCCCAAACCAGGGCTAAAAAAATGCTTTTTACTCCGGACCCCTAAAATCTCAGGATTGTTCCCGTAAGGATCAAAGTGTAGGTGTATGTTTCAGAGGCTTTTGTATTTAAGTGCAAGTAGTGTTGAGTGCTTTCCCCAGTCTGTGCAAAAAGCCCTCAGATACCGAATGCCACCCAAAAGCATGGGCACTTCTCCACTACTCCTTTTATCACCATACACTTCTTGCACTTGCTACTCTGCTTACCTGTGACAGGAGCGCCTTTCAAACGCACCTCATTGCATTTCAAACGCCAGTGACTCCCACTCCCGTTTCCAAGAATCCCCCACACAGACGTACATGCATGCAGCTGTCAGCTGCCCAAATACAGTATATCCCCTGGCCTTTTCTCCCACCCCTTCCTGAACTAACTCCTCCACAACCTCTAGTTGTTGAGAGAAAATAATATTTTATGCATGCCACAGCAGCCCACACACAGATACAGCTTATGAAAGACATACCAAAATCTTCTTTCCTGCCAACGTTTGTGTGCGTGTCGTGCATGTGTCTGTCTTCATCTATATTTGTGTACAGCTTGTTTTTATATGGAAAATTAAGATATACTTAAATGATCTTGTGATCGTGGTCTTATGTTTTGATGGAGGGCTACAAAACACAGTGTTTGGTTTGCAGCATCTCAGAGATCAATATATATTATGCTAATAGGCTGTTTCTGAAAGTTAGGGGTGCAAAAGGCCAGAAGAGTCCAGTTTTGGCATAGGCATCCCATTCTCAAGAGGATTAATCATAGCAACAGAATCTGTCTGCCTACATACCTCAGCATTTGTCAGTGCAGGAGGACAGAGTACAATAAATTTGCATCTGTTTGAAGTGGTATTATTAATTCATGCCAATGAGACTTTGTATAAGGGAAACTGGGAAATTTGAAATGGGAGGTGGGGGGAGGGGTGGGGTAATCCTAGTGAGCAGAGGGACTGTTGGATTTTGTTTAGTCTTATTGTTGCTGTCTGCCTGTGGAAGCTATATTTTTGTTCAAGAATCTTTATGTTTAGGTGCCCCATATTGACTGAGCCCTGTGGGAACAACAGAGCTGGAATAAGCATGGGCCTATCTTATTTAATCAGCATGTGTTGAGCTAAATGACAAGCTATTATCACCGGCCACCCGTTGACTGCTGCTCAGCTTCTCAAACAGCCAAAGCAAAAGGTCAAACACTGATAATGAGTCGACGGAAAGAGCTATTCCTAATTGGACATGAATGTAAAATTTGAATGAAAATTACACTGGTATGCACAAGCAGAACATTCAGCATGCTCATCTCCCAATTTATTCCATCTGAACTCAATATGTACTCCTCTCTGTTTTGTTTTTGCCTTTTTTGGCTTCTCAACAGGTGCCTTTGAGTGCATGAATGCATGCGTGCATGTATTTTGCAAGAGTGTGTGACTATAATCATATTCATGCATCCACAGGGTGAACTTGTTGATGTACCTGAATTTGTATAAGGTTGAAAATGCAACAGTGATCTGTTTGTGTTCCTCTAAGTCTACATCTGTGTGCCCATGGGTAGCCTGTGTACATGCTGGCACAGCTATTTCCCCCCTGAATTGGGACATAGACCGCTGTTTTGGGTGGTGACAAATATACTCGTGGCACATTATCAGCAGCAACACAAACACAGGCTGACACTATCCCAGCTGTTAAAAGGGGGTCTTTATTTGTGTATAGGTGTGACTGTATGTGTTTGAATCGAGAGAGAGAGAAGCACAGAAGCGTGGTGCCAAGAAGGGAGTTTTTGCCTTCAGGGAGAACGCAAAACATGACAGCAAAAAGAAGATTTAAAAAAATAGCATTAACAGTATTACCGGTCAGAGCGGTGCTGTCCTCGCAGTGTCACAGAGACACATAAAGTATCAAGTACATTCTGTTGTTACTATTGCATTAAATCTACTGTACAATGAATACTAAAATTCCACACCCCATTTTCTTCCTCTTTCTGCATGATGTAATAAAGTCATCAAGAGGTTGTGAGAAAAAGCAGCCATCTGTCAAGCAGAGGACCTACACTCAAGCCCAAGTGACAGCAAGGATTTACCTTTCTTAAGTGTCCTTGAGCATTTTATTTAATCCCCACCTGCTCTAGGGACACTGTTGTGGTGCTAACCTGTGCTCTCGGGCTGTCTGCGGAGGCAAGAGGAATATGAATTCACCCTTCAGGACCCTGAACTTCAACAGGAACCACAACACACTGGTAGCTCTGACCATGGTGCTGAAATGAAGCAGTTTCACTCCAGACAATAAGCTGCATCTTTATTCCATGCCACGTACTAATTGTAACAGGTTTTCAGTATGCAGTGGATTTCCTCCGGAGAAGTGCTGAAATTAACAATACTCAAAGATGCATTCTAAATTCACTTGTATTTCAGTGAGCTGTTGAAGGACACTATTATCCGACAATGCACTGCACAAATGAAATGGAGAAGCTTCTCACAGCTGGGAAAATTTGAACTAAATCGCAGATAGCTGTGACACAAACAATAATCTCTAAAGAATATATGATCATTAAGAAAAGTGTAAGCAATAGCCTATGTTAGCCCAGAGGAACTTGAATGGTCTCTCTTTACATTTTCATGCGAGATGACGCAATAGGCGTGAGGATGAGCACACAAACTGTTAGTGTAGATAACAGGGGTTGTAAAGAATCTTATTAAGAGTGATTGCTGTAAATCATGTTTATGTTTTCTAAGTCCAAATCTACGTTTTTAGTGTATTTCACATTTGGTGCCAAGTCAGATCATTATTGGAAAATGTTTTTTTTTTTTTTTACAACAAATGTGCATATACATGGATAGAAATACAGATCAATAAAATTTAGATCAATAAAATTAATTATAACTAGCAATAGGCATTTTAAGGGTCAGGCCTGCTACTGTGATAGTAAATTAGTTTTGACTCAATCAACTGCTTGCTCTTGTGAATGTTATTAGTAGTGTGAAATGCCCAGTTTGACAAATGGCCAAAAACCTATAGAAATGTAATTTTTTATCACCACAAATAAAGAAAGCAATCAGATCTCCAGCGCCAAAAAGCTGTTGTTGGAGACTGTTTAGTTTTTCAAACAAATATCTCCTCAATGTGCCATTCATCAGCTCATCATGTGACCACATCGTATGCTGCAGCTACAAGAATATTGTAATAGAATATAGAAACATCAACAGATCCACAGGCTGAATCCCAAAAGAAATTCTAAGGATGTGAAATTAGAACTTGACAGAGAAGGCTGAGCAGTGGGGAAAGGTTACCTCCTTCAGAAACGGCTGCGACTGTGAGATTTAAGTGTAGGATTGCCAATTTTGAGTAAAAAGGGATTTTCACTGATATCAGATGAATCACTGAGCCTTGACTTGAATTTATATGAATCAAGCTGAAATCTGCCCATTGACTGTCTTTTTAAGAGGCATAAAAATTATTAAGCAGATTAATAATGTATTGACCAAAAAGTCATGAGGCTTTAAAAAATTCTATGCTACGCTTTAGTCTCTAAACCTGAAACCCATAAATATCACCACATTCTTGATAGTGTTTGCACTCATTTTGTATTTTAGCATATCAGGATGAGATTTCAGCTGCGACTGGCCTTGGTTCCAAATTATTTTCAGGCAGCTGCAGTACCTAGAAGGGTTCAAGAACAACCACAGTGTGCCTTACCAATCTTCTGAATGATTACAAAGTTACAAAGCATCAACACTGACTGGCCTCTTTTACTCTCTACACAATTGTATTAAAGGCAGTGATTGTGAAAAAGGTTTTTTCAAATGTTTTCAACTTTTTTACTAAAGTAGGTACTTCATTAACTAATAAAGATATTTTCTTAGTCAGCTCCTTATGATCCAATCATTCACAAGGGTGTTTTTCCTTCCAAGACTGGGCCACGTGTCTTATATCTGGTCTGAAATGAGTAAGAAACATGTGATGTCAGGCACTTCTTTGTACCAATCAGGATGGAGAAACATTTGCTTCACACTTTGATCACAGGCTGCTGATGCTGAATTGATCACTTCCACATATCTTGTAATTTAGATCAACAGAATTTTCATAGTGTTTTTAACATTTAATAAATAAAGTTTTTCTCCCCTCAAGACTGACTGTTGTATATCATGAATATATAATGATACCAGGGGAAAAAGAATCCCCTCTTGTTCCATGGAAAAATGTATACCAAAGTTACATCTGAAGGTGATATCAGGATCCAATCTGAGTTAAACAAATCAACTGGGAATCTCCCAAAGTTACTGACTTCATAGTACCAAATTTTCTCTGTCCTTCCCTGGAGAATTATGCACTAAAAAGATTGTGACTTTGGAAAGTAGGCTTCTAACTTGATTTGATTAACTCAGACTTGCCGAAGGTCCAAATGATCTTCAGGTAACCTTTAAAATATTTTTGATCTGCACTGTTGAATTGTCCTGTATCAGTTACATTAAAAGCAAGAACCTATGAAGATGTCATTAGGATTAGGATTATTACAGAAAGCAAAACCTCTAAAAATCTTCACAGGGGCATGACTATTGTTTTGGGATAAGAAAAATAAGCATGCCCTTCTATCGTTTAATGACTGAAGCGAAAAACACATTTTAAACTCTGCTTTCTTTTTCTTCTTACGTGTATAATTAAAATTACTCAAACAAACAAACAAACAAAAAACACCTGACAATTAGTTGTGGGTTACAGAGGGACTGAAGGCTGTGCATGCTGTCACTCTCTACCAAGCCACACTCATTTGTAAGCGATCCAATTAAATCTATTTCCTGAAGTTGAAAAGTACAATCTTGAACACTTCCTGTGTCCGTGAGGGACTGACAGCTCGTCGGCGGGAACTCCAGGTGACGTCCATGTCTGCTTTCCGGCCGCTGACGCTAACAAAGCAGGGCGTCTGCTTGGCCTCCAGACCAACTTTAAACTAAAGAAAACAGATGTGGCCCACCTTTATGAACCGGACTGGAGCTGCAGGCCATGGGAGACACGCAGGGGAAACGCGGGGACGTTGTCGCTAAAGTGGACGGATCTGTAATGGATTTCGCACCATGTCTGGGAGAACTTTTTGGAAACACCAGTGGACATCGCTGGACCGAAGGAATGGACATAACCGAGGAAGAACCGGACTGCAGAGCCGTCAGAGGTAGGCTGCTACCACCGTAGTCAGTGATAGGTCTGTACACATGTGTGCTCATCGGACAACAGGGCTCTCACCCTGACCCATGGCCCGATGCTCTGCCCTGCTCCTTCACCAGATATCACTGTGGGGTTATGTTAAAGATATCCCGTATCGAACTAAGATCACTGATGCCATTGCGACGATTCATGAAGCTATGCTACATGAACACGGCAACAAATCGAGTACCGTCTCGATGTGCTTTGTGCAACTAACGAGGCAAAAAACACTTAGAATAATTTCCACATTCGTCTGTTCGTTTGCTTTTGTAATAAATGTTTTAAGCTGTAAAGAGACTTTACAGACACCCTGCACAACACCTCCAGGTGGCCAAACTCCTCCGTCTTTCACAAACGCTGTGTTGGGTTTGTCCGGTCCGAGCTCTGTTTTCTACCGCTGGCAGAGTAAATATAATGCTTGAGAACTTGTACTCAAAGTATGCTCTCAAAAAGCAAAACAATTCTTACCAGCCTTGGTTAGTAGTTGCGAGGTGTCTCTGCAGAATGGCGGCAGTGACGTCCTCAATGACGTCAGCAGGACAAGGAAGTGAGGCCTGGACTCTCAGTGTTTGCTGGAAAAGTGGTTTTTGGCAGTAGTTGTGGTACAGAGGTTGTGTTTGTGTGTGTGTGTGGGTGGTTGTATGAACGCAGAGAAAAACCTCAAAGCACACAAAATGATAATGTTGAAGACTGGATATGACTTTTGTGTGTCATTGTGGGAACCACCGGGTTGATCTAGGAAGCATCAATGATCTGCTAGTTGTGAGAGAATACTCGGGATCTGTGATGTGGCTCCAGTTGGCACTGTGTGAAACACTTCACCGTTAACACTTTCACACACAGCCTGTCAGTATAATGAAAGCCCACAGCCCTAGGCACACTGACAGACGCGCACACACACACACACATGCTGTAAACTCTCCTGTCACTTTGATTTAACCTTGCTAAATTGTTTCACAGATATTTTTTCGGAGTGGAGACGGATTTTCTGCTTGACATGTGATAGGCGAGTTAATTAAGACAGTGACATTATAAAGAGTGACTGTGCCATGTTTTTATTAATTCACCACCTGACCTTTCCTCTGGATTCAAGCTAACACCCGATACCTTTACAATTACCGTGTCACACCCTGGAAACATTCGGAGAAAGAGAGAATGCTGAATTCAGCTATTAAATGCTGCACACAAGAGCTGCTTTTCTGTTTTGTTTCTTTGTCCTTTCCTATGAGCCCGATTAAGCAGTGGATGTGCTTTTTAAAAAAAAGGGAATGATGACAGTGCACGAGCACACAGGCGCACACCCACATACTCACATGCAGGCTTTGTCTGTGCATGGCATGTGAGGGGTCTGTAACAAAGCAATTGTGCAAGATATAAAAACAGCATTTTGTTTGAATATTACTTCTCAGAAAAGGTCGAACTTTAAATAGGGGAAATCTGACATTTACATAAATGCAAAAAAAAAAAAAAAAAAAAAAAAAAGTCATTTCAAAAACCAATTTCCCACATGTGCAGCTCAGCTTGAAGAGCTCACAGCCTGTAATATTAGGCCAATGAAATTATTCATTGATTAAAAAAAAAAAAAAAAAAAAAAAAAGGCCATACTGTTACACAATGCAAGACCTCAAGCAATAAACTTATGATCCAGGGAGACTCTAAGGACAATCATGACAAACAATGCTGCTAGTATCCCACTCTCCAGTCAATCCTTTGACTTTGCCTTCAGCTAAAAGTCGTGAAATTACAGTTTATCAGGTGTGTGTGTGGGGAGGGGTGGGGGGGGAGTGAGTAACATTTAGACAGCTTATCCCATGAGCAGCATGACTACTATTTATTTATTTAATCTAACTATGTTCCTTTAAAATCCCCAAAATTATTCATCCTGACCACAAGTAAAATGGTGTATTTTTAAGTTAAACTGTAATGCCTCAGAGCTATGATTTTTAGTTTTTCTATCCCCGTGATGAAGGATGAAATAATATTATTAGTCTTAACCTAATCCTAAACTAAAGTTGCATTTAGCCAATAACAGCCTGGATGTTATAGCCTGTGGATCTTCACCCTTCAATAAATGGACGCAGACTGGTAACCTATGTCAATGCTTCTGTGTAGGAGATGCTTTCCAATACAAGGAAACAATATAGGCCTTTTTCACAGAAGATGCCTAAGCTGTTGTTGTGAACAAAAGTGCAGATAAAAAATTCAATGATGGCTATCTTCTTTTTAGCTGCTTCAGTGTCAGTGCCCTGGTATTGATCACGCTGATTCACTGTCACACTGCCATGGTTTACTGAGACACTTGAATGCAAAGGAATTCTTGGTGTGAACAGTAACGCTTTTGCTTTTTGTGCCTATGTTGGTGTGGTTACACAATTAAGAAATAATACTATCACAGAGTGGTATAGTCATGTATATTTTATTTTCTCTACTAGAACACGGATCAAAAGTGTCATTTGTAGCAACCAACCAACAGTACATTGTCTCCTGAGCGCCACAGCACAGTTTACTGCACAGATCTTTTTGCTAATTGTTTTGGTTTTGCAGCCTGTAAGTAAACTGTTTATTAACAACATAACTGGCAGCTCTTTTTAGCAAATGTGCTCTGAAAACCCACTGTAAATTGTAGCTACTCTCATCAGGACCAATTGGAAGACAAATTAAGTTAGTGACTAGCTGTGAAGGGCATCTAGTCACCAAGGTCTTTACTACAAGAGATTAATATTTTCCTCAAAATAGGTAGGGACCAAAAAATAGAGCTAAAAGAGTCACCTCTTGGACTTCTCTAAGAAATCCAAGAATGACTCTGGTATTCTCCAGATAGCAAGACTAATAAAACAAAATTAAAGCCTTTTTTTGTCCTTCTTTTTATCCATTAGTGCTTTGTGTGTGCATTTCTTGCAACACATTTTCAATATATCTTTCTTTTTATCCCTAAGTGAACAAGAAAAAAAATTAAATGATTTCTACATAAAAACATTTCATTGAAAGCCTCAACAGTCAATGTCAAACCCATGGTTAATTTTCAGTCTGCCCTGAAGTTATTGTTTTTGTTTCAGTTAACATTCACAATCTAAAGTTTTAAATGATGGTATTTTAGTGGTTTTGTGTGCAGTGATGAAATTGTCTTGAGTTACTTTCCACTGCTGCACCTTTTTTGAGAGATTGTTTCAGAGGCATGTCTGACAGTGCATCATAGAAGTACCCTAATGCATTTTTGGAGGAAGGGTGACCATCTTAGAGGGAGACCTGATGACATATTGTGGCCAGATGACTTAATTTGACTTGTACCCATAGTTTGTCACCCATTTGTATGTACTCATTGATAACTTACTGACTGAGCAGTGCCTGTCAAAGAGAAGTGAGCACATTCATACTTCACTTCTAATTAACAACTGGAAGGCAACTGAAAAAAAGATGAGATTTTGGCAACACACTAAAGCAAGATTAGCTGGCTTCTTTACAATAACTGCCTTTTGATTCTGGACCTGACGGGCCAGTCTGGCTGCATGAGACAGAGTGCTGATGACATTACTGATTCAAGGCCTTTAAGGTAGGTGAGTAAATGCTAAAAGAGGCTTTGTTGTTGTAGTTCTTTTTTAAAGGGCCTAACCAGTTGGAATCAACAATGCTAAAACATTACGAGTTATGTGTGTGGAAGAATCTCTGTTGGAAATAACAGGTTATGAAACACTGAATCAGCTGGCAAAACCACAAAAATAGAACAACATAACTGTTTGCCAGGGCTATTTTTGCACTTGTTTTTGTAAACATGCTGAAAAATGATAAACATTACAGGATGAATTTAGTTCATTCAAGATGGCTTCAGCTGTGTTTTGTTAATATTTTAAAAGGCAAGAATTGATTAATTTTTTTGCTTTTTATAGATACAGAGAGGTAGATAGAGAAACAGACAAATACCTAACAGATACAAAATACATACACGCACAGTAGTTGCAATATCTCTGAAAGTTCAAATACATGTTTCCAAAGAAATTCAAACAGCCTCAGCTGTTTTCATATGAAATGCAGTACATCAGCCGATTTCGTCTGAAAAGGCTGCCCTGATGATAGGATGATATGTAGCAGAAAACTTGTGGTGCACAGAGCACCAGAGGTCCCTGAACCCTAGAGACTGCTTTGCAGGCAACCAAAGGCATATCTGCAGGCAGCTACATCACACGCTTCTACACACACTACTATCTGTCTGGAGCTGGTGTACATCATCATGAGCTCTGTAACACTGGGTACTGAAACATCCAAATGCCGAGATTCCCAGTGGAGCGCTGCTTTCTTTTCTACAAAGCTTGAACATATTGCATTACTGTATTGGGAATATGAAACAGTACTGTATTTGTTTGAGGTTTGTGTTGTGCCCCAAAGATAAGTTGAATAAGTTCTACCGAGTGTTGTAGAAGGTGGCCTTTGGTTGCTTGATCTCTGAGGTTATCTCCACTACAGTCTACCCTGAAAGAAGAGTAGGGGGAAATCTGTAAACAGTGTTAATCGCCATAACAGAATAATATGATTTGCTCATAATGAGGAAGGGCGTAGCACATCACACTTAGAGCTGTGATTACTGACATCTCAGTGAGTCCCGATGTAGCAGAACTAATTCATACATACAAATGTATGTCTAAAAAAAATTATGCATTCACTTCAGGCTAATTAATAATCAAACAAGCCAATGAGCAGTGAAACACCCAGATGATGTGTTGAGTCCGACTACGCAAGGCTTCATATGATCACAATACACCGCCATCAATATAGCTAGGAGCAGTGTTGTACATGTCTTCATCTGCACAGAGCTGCATGTCATTGCTTCAACACTAATGCCAGGCTGTGAATTCAGATCATCTTTTTTTGTAGAGGGATATAAATATTAAAGAATTTTAAGAAGAAAGGGTAGAAAGAAGAAAGATTACGCAATGGACCTAGGTCTTTATTCCTGTTCAAATACGGCAATCAAAAACCCTTTAAACTTGATCCATTTTGTTTCTTTTGCTAATGACATTGGAAGACTTGTAAAGTGAGGTCAAACCATGTCAGATAAACATCCGTGAGCCAAAGTTTTCATAGAGGGATGGAGCTAAAGCTGATATACCTATTGACAGGACATATTGACTTAAATTGATGAGAAGTTAATTTACATTTCAGGGAACTTTTCACCCAGAGCAAATGACAATTAATGTAAGCTCACTGTAAGCTTAGACTCTCTGACTGTCAATATTGCACTTGAGTAAGCATGTGAAGATGACAATTGCTGCATACACACAATGGAGCCAGTGCAATAATAAAATAACTGTGTGCACACGTATATTTTATTCTAATAGAAAAATGCTTCCGTTGCACTTCTGTGTTAGAAAATAAAGGAACTAAAAAGGGGGTATTAGGGCAGTGCATTGTTGTCACAGTTTACAATATAACCCAACAATTAGCAGCCCTACTTACTCTCCCCAGTGCCCGGTGTGTTAATAGTCTTGGGCAGGTTCCAGTATTCCATTACTGAATAATTGGACAGCATACTGGGCCATCACTGAGCCCCTTGCTCTTGCCAAGGGAGAGGTGAAAGCCTTATTGATCCTGTGTCTGAATCTCTGATCAATCATTCCAAATCAGCCCCCAGGGATGAGGGGAGAGGGAAAACAGGTGACAAAAGATATCTCTATGACTATGTATATATTAATCACAACAGAGGTGCAAGGGGATGATGTGCAGCATCACAAGTAGCATCTCGCTCCAGGTTCTGTCACTGAATCTTACGTGAATGAGGAGGGAATGAGGCAGAGTGTGCTGCTAGCATAGTTTTGGTCAGGCTCTCGGTAAAGCCGTCCCAATTCTCCAGGTGACATCAGTGGCAGAGGAGCCTGCTGTGGCTTCCTGTAATTGAGTTAAATAAATGATTGCGTTTCCAGTGGTGGTTGCTGTGGCCTTCAGCTTTATGCCTGGCTAGCGCCACAGCCGATTTAATTAATTTTTAATTAGGAGGGAAAATTGCAGGCCTATTCCACCGGGACCTTTAAGACATCTGTGCATTAGAGATAACATTCTTAAATACCCTGCTCCTCCGAACAGTAGGAGCTTTGTGGCTCGTGTAGACCAGGGCCAGGGGAGGTAGACCGGGTGCAGTAAAACTTTTCTGAGTGTATGTCGGTTGCACTTGACGTGATCTGGGTTTGTTGATAGAGTGAATGCCACGAAGCCGTAGAGAGCTTAAAGCCACAAACTTCAAAAGATTTGGTCCATCCATCAGTCACGCAGATTCCTGTCACTGTCACACACAGCTTTAATTGAGTGATTGATTGAACTTTCTCTTGTCCTGTCACACAAACACTCAAATAAGTGTGCGTGTGTGCATGCGCAGGCAGCAGGCCATTAATTTGCGCGGACTCATACGCAGACCTGCTCTCCCCTGATGAATATGTAGTGCTGTCCTATTTTGCTTCTTGCCATGTAATCCCTCACACACACACTTAGCCTTTGCATGCTGTGGCCCAGGCTTGATGTATGGCAGTTATGGTGTGTAAGAATGTAGCAGGAGGATGTTCGACAGCCTGTTGGAGGATGTTTTACAGCCCTGGTGAGCAGTATGTTGTGACAATGTGCTCAATATCACTACGCATCAAAATTTACTGCAGACTTCCAGCACTTTCCATTCATTGTACTTTATCGCTATGGCGACACACATTGATCTCGGCAAATAATACTTTTTATTATTGAACATTACCCCACGCACTCCATAATCAGATTTATTTCCTGTCCAGCATGTCTGCGGCGAGGCATATGAACAGATATCAGTGCAGATATAAAAGGAGCGGATTCTATCCTGTACTTGATGTGATAATATCCATGAAGAACATTTTATCTGAGGTGGAGATGTTATCTGGGTTTGTTGTGCCTGAGAAAAACGTCTGACCTTCTCTTGGTGATACCAACTGACAAGTTCCTACAGACATAGGGGAGCTGATAGCAGCAATTGATCTCACAGGGTGTCACACAACCAGCTGAACATTTGCTTATTGGGCAGGTGGAGATGAAAAATAGAAGATAATAACCTTTCAATGACTGTGAAATTAAAAAAACAAAAAAAAAAACACAAAAAAAACAGCTAAATCAACCTATGATTCATGAATTTCAAGGAACTAATTTGACTATTTTCAGAAGTCTCTCCACTGCAGAGAATCACTTCATTGCGGTGTAACCTCTTTTTTTTTTTTTTTTTTTTTTTTTGTAACTAATGTGTTTTGGTGGGATCATTTTGTTGGAAGAGCTTATGGCAGAGCATGGAAGTGCCTAATTAGGCTGCTGTCTAGGAGGCTGTAGTGTGTGTGAGAAACGCCCCGTTTTTGGCATTTAATCTAAGCCTGTCACATCCACTTTGCCTACCCCTCAGCCCCAAGAAGCTCTTTGAACACATGGCTAAGGGGACACCTGAATGCATCTCTGTAATTTTCTCTCTGTGGGATATGTGCTGTTATGCTCCTCACACGATACCAAGTGACTGGTCCTCTGGGCTTAACCCTCCGTCGCTCATAAAATAATTGATGAAGTAGCACAGTGTGTCAGGGTCAGTGTCTTTGGAATAGAAGTCAGTGTTTCCTCTACATTCATTTAGAAGTGGCAGGCCACCACTGCTTAAATTATCTATATATTTTTTAATTGCCACAAATGCACCACTGCCGCATTTCTCCACCTTCACAGCACAGCCTGTTGATGAATGCAATGGCAGAGGATGGTCCTATTTGAAGTTAATTACTCGCGAGAACACGGCCTTGAAAGTGGTGTCATGTCAGGCACCCAGGCACCAGGTCAGAGTCAGAGGAGTGTCGTCCTGGAAAATAGGACAGCAACTTACCGGAGAAAATGTAGACTTATTAGCTTAAGATAACCAGTGGTGGTCCTGTAGCTCCCCCTATAATAGCCATAGCCGCCGCCTAGAATCCCCAAGAAGTGTCTATATATATATATATATATATATATATATATATATATAACTAATTGGGTAAACTAATTGATAGCATTATCTACACACCGTGACGTATCAACTACTGACTGCATTTTCAGATGAACTTTTTCAAATATTTCTCTAAGAGGAGAAAGACAGCTCAGGTATCAATAGCCTTTTACTGACTCTGAAATGATATTAGGTAAAAAATTGTATTTTTAAGTTCACACTTGAAATCAGATCAGAAACTTTGCCATTAGTTCTACAGCCACATTTAGCTGTTAGATATTTTTATTTATTTAATTTCATTGTTTTATTCATTTATTTATTTTTTACATTCTTTTATCTGACATTGTATATATCGCTGAGATGTATAAATTGGTGGTTGTAAGGGAAAAAGCCATTTTCAACGGGCCACCAATAATTAGGTTGTAAAAGTTATATCTGCAGTCAAGTGTCATTTGTTTGCGTCACCACGGCCCCCTGCGAACCTGCCCCCGCTGCTAAAAAAATCCTACAGGAAGCACTGGAAGTGAAAGAAAAGGTACAGTAGCAGGGTTGAAAATCTGTTATAATTGGACAAACCAAACAGACTACAACCCATTAATTTTTTCAGCTTTGTTTGGCTGAGTGACAGACTTGTAAATTGAATTGTTGCATATTGATTGCAAAACAGTAATGAGACAGAATGAAGAGGACATAAAAAGTGCAAAGTCAAACACTGTCAAACAAAGGGTGTGGCTGACAGGCCTACAAAAACAACGAGCACTCTGATAAAACAACAAGCGATGCTTGAAACATATGATCTTCCCTACATGTAACTGTTTGTGTTTCAGTAGGTTGATGAACACCAGAGGGGGGTAACACTGCAATTGTAAAAAAGTACTCAGTGCCATGGTGGTACACAGTATCTCACCCACACTGTTTCAGTTTGATGTCTCCAGGTTTTGGAAATATCTGCCGTCACCCAGAGACCCAGGGGGTGAATTTGTGATGCTCACAGAACTGAAAAATTACATTTCAACAAAATTACAGCAGCAATGTCTCTTTCCAGAACCAGTGTTCACTTTGATGTGGATAATCCACAGTTTTCATGGGGACTACATTGTACTGAGGAAGTAGCCCCCATGAAAAATGATGATATGAGCTTTATGTGTTATCCCCAGTGTGTTTAAGTTGTTATTCCTAGAAAGTTTTTGAATGCTGTGAGTACCACATATGTCTCATTTGTGTGTTTGATTTGGGTACAGGATGCAGATGTTTCAAAAAATCTAGTTGGTTATGCACTTTATTTTGGTGAAGCCTACCTATAGCTGTTTATTAAACTAAAAAACTGGGTCATATTGTTCTTTAATTTAAACACTTTTAATCACCCAGAAATGTTGATTGTGAAGTTCCTTCTTGAAGGGTTTTGTCAAACCATTAAAAGGGTTAATAAATTTATTGGTATTTTCTTTCAGTGATTCTTACTGATGTTTGCCATTTGGGCCCAGAGGTTTCATTAAATACTGTTAATGAAATAAGCAAGTTAGCACTTGAGAATATTCATGAGCAGTGTGAAGGTGTGCTGGTAACATAGCAAAGTAACCCATTTAGTGTGACTCGGCAAGCAAAAGCTACTGATTGGTGTGCAGAAATACACGAGCAGTCAAAAGTTTGGACACACTTTCCTATTCGTTTGAATGAAAAAGTGTGTCCAAACTTTTGACTATTAGTGTAGATTAAGCCCCAATATTGAATCAAGCCCTATCCACTGCAAATACATATTTAGGGTAAAAAGTAAACCTAAAAAGCTAGAATCTTTCATGTGGAATGCCAAAAATTGTTTTAACCTCAGTGAAATATGGTAATGATGTCAGACTGTATCCTTCATATCTCATCAAAATAAGCTTTCAGGCTTTTGAAAGCATCTGTCTGAGAATTTTTGTGGTTGCGTCGCTCACAGCAATAATAAAAAATCCCTATTATCATTGACATGAGCAGTACAAATACTAAGAACATCAATTTTTCATGACTTTCTTACTGCCCTGATGCTCATTTTGCATCTTTGCAGCACCTCTTTCATCACAGTAAAGAAGACTGTGAGGAAAGCTGCAAGATGAACATCATTTTTATTTAAAAAATGAACATGAAATGCAACTGAAAATCAGAGCTCCCACCTAGTGACCCAGCAACTTGCACGAAACAGTTTTCATTGTTACAAGTTTGTTTCAAAGAAAACGCTAGCTGTTTAGCTTTTACTTTTTTTTTTTTTTTTTTTTTTCTTTCATAGGATTTGATTTTGTCAGTGGAGAGGAGGTAGGAGGATTACAGGCAGGAAAGGGAAATGGCTTTATCTTTGGTGGGGACCTTTTTGTCAGGTGGCCCAAATAATGTGCACACTTGTTCTGTCTCTTTTCATTTGTACATGTGCATGGACACACACACACACACAGACACACAAAGTCTGACTCTGTAGACATACTATTTGTTTACTGTGAACTTTTATTTAGCTTTTTTTTTTTTTTTTTTTTTTTATGAATAGAAATCTTGACATGTTAGATTTTCGAGAAAATAAATGTATAAAACCCTGTAGGTGGTGAGCTCCTGTTTGACTCAATCTCCTCTGAGCCTCTTTCAAATCTCACCTGAGAAGCTGCAGCCCTGTCCTTTCATTTTGTTGATTTGGGCGACACAACAGAAGAGTTTCATGATGGAGCCAGAGCTAGACATCACATCTTTGGATTATATCAAAAACTTTTTCTCTGTACAGTTTTTCATTCAGTTCCTGAACTTGGACGATGAGACCAGAGCTCACCTGAGAGACTGTAACTTTCTATTGTTTAACAAGCATTTTTAGAATTAAAAAGAGTGTCTGACATTGATAAGCAAATAAGTCTTAAAAAAGTTCATGTCTTAATGAACCCCACACAGTAAGATCTGGGGCAGGAAGGCAATATTAGGTAGTATATATTTCTCCAACTGATTTTAAAAAAGGATACATTTTTTGGACTAATTACTTTGGACTTTCATATCTGCTTATTCACTTTTTGTCACCAGATCATAGATGAGCATCCGTCTATATCCAAATTTTTCACACTTCATTAAGACCAATATTGGTGTATACAGTGAAATTATTTAGGGAGGATAAATATGTTTGTAGGAATATTGCAACATCTTGACATCTGAAGGGACATGTCTCATACTGTCAACACCCATGAGCACAAGACCCAGGCCAGATTTCATCCAATTAGGGCTGCATTTCTTATTATGTGCTACACTTTTAACCAGACGAGCTACAAATACACGATGTAATGCTGTTTACCTTTTTTCACAACCAAAAATTCTGCCTCTCTATATAATCTGTATGGCAGTGGTGCAGCTTCCTTCCTGACAGGAGTAGTTAAAGTCTTTATTCACAAATTCCAGAGTCAACATCTGTACTACAACTGCTCAAGCCCAGTGAGATTGGTGGAAACATAAAGGAAAACACTTTGCAATGTCAGTGCTGGTTTCCATGTGTTTCCCCAAGGGATCCCGCCAACGTCTCTTGTGCTTGCTCTGTGGTCACTGACCACATTAACGCTTGCAGGTGTAACCTATAGCGAGGCCTGTTAAGCTTGTCAGCCAGCTGCCTCCGCTGTGAGTGCTGTCTCAGTGGTGCTGGGCTTTAATAGATGATAATCACAGTAGGACATAGGGGGGCAGGCCAACACGATTTTAATAGCTTCAGATGGATGTGTCTGTCTGTGCAGCAGGACGAAGAAAAGCAGCAGCGACATCAGCACCTCCTCACACTGACTGTAGAGTGACCTTCTCTACAGAGATGGCGAAATGTCATCTCAATTAGGCCAATCACATGCTCTGCTTCTGTCGTGGCTGGCTAAAGGGACGCGCTGAGGAGGTTTTGACAGCTGGATGCTAAGAGCTCAAATGGTTCCATTAGAAACATTTTGATTTGGAATCTGTATTAATCCAAGGATGATTCATGCTGTCTGCAGTCAAATACACTGGCTGGATAAGTGGCTTGATGCAATATACTCCCGTTCATCCACATTATTTAGTCTGTCACATTTATTTGTGTTTGTGAGGAGCGTTAAAATTAGAAAATTATACTTAACCTGACATCCTAATGATTTAACTTTAAAAATGAGGAAGGATGAATCTCTACATGTGACACCAATCAGCTCGGCTCACCCTTTAATACACTTATTTAAATCCTTCAGGTGCCTTGTCATGCCTTTTTTCTAAATTTAGTTTTCATCACTGAGCTGATATATCTGCATTGTTAAATCAGAAACTCATATACCTGTTAAGCCATGTCGTTCATCAAATGGTAATCACGCCAATATTTTCCCTCTGGCATGAAAAGACTCCCAGACACTTAGATATGCTCACATGAGCAAACACAGGGTGTTTGCTCATAAAATTTTGCTCGAAAACACATAAACCTAGACATGTCTGACTCAGAGCTTCGAATCCTCACATGCCTATTAAACAACAGAAAATTTGACCTTGGTTTCACATAGAATATGAAATAAGCCAGGCCATTATTTTGTTAATGCAGAGTACGTGGAGCCCTTCAAGCACTTTAGTTTCTGCTTTAACATTTAACCGTTCTTTATTGCTTGCTGACTAGGCTCAAGACAGCAAGGTCAATTACCAAGGGTTCCCCTTAGAAGGTACTTTACCTAGCTCATCATTTTGCATAAAGTCAAATGTAACCATATTGACCCTTGTAAAAGCCAGGCAGAGGGATTAAAGACAATTTCTTTTGTTTGGATACATGGCTGTTTTGCGTTTTTTTTTTTTTTTTTTTTTTTTACCTGTAGCCTGGGAATAAAATGAGGAGGGAGAGTGCTGTAAAAATGTTTAAGATCTTACCATACTAAAATATTCAACATACAGCCCTGAATGGAGGGTCACTACATGAAAAATGTTATAGACCACATTATTTAAGGGGCTGGGAAAAGAATAGCAGAGCTCTTGGCTACATTTGGAGGAGAATCTGAGACAAGCCTTCATTTCGCGTTGCAGTTTACATTCAGATATATAAGAGCATTTTTACTCCGGCAAATAACCATGAATCTATTTGCTTTGGTCCTTTTTGTCTTAATGTGACTGAGTAACATGGAGCAAACCTCATCTCCCCTCATCTCAACAACTCTTCAAAACTCTCTCGTAAATGTATGTACGTGCATACAAAATACTCACACTTGCTCGCATTTGGCTCATAAATTTCACACCCGGCACCACCTGGAGTAATCCCACCGGCCATGCATGAGGTGTTCTACCCTCTACTGACAGAACCTGAATCAAAGGTCACACATGAGAGAGAAAAAAATGCACCAATGTAATTGTTACATGCCTAATTTAGTAGAACATTGCGTAAGCTTTGGGCTGTTGTCTGCCATTGATTTATTTTATTGCAGCCCTATTGACTTTCATAACAGTATTCAGTGAGCTATTCCCCTCCTTAGTGTTTACTACACAGGATATGCCCATTACATCACATACAATAAATGAAATGTACTGTACCTACATGATAGGAGCTGTTGCTACTTATTGGCCAAGATAAAAATGTTTCTCTCGCAGGAGGCAGAGCTGCTTGAGTCCACTATGCCACTGCAGCTGTAATGTAATGCTTTACCAGAGGAATGATATTAGAAGAATTTTTAATCTATTGTCCTCTGACAACTAGATCTGGCTCCCCCAAAGCCATTCGCTCCATGAATTTGAAAAGAAGAACTCTGCTGACGTCTTTTTCTCCTCCTATTTGCAGAAACCTCTGCACACTGGAAACTAATTAACTGGACATTTAGTTCTGTCAGAAGCCTGCAACTAAATGCCCAAAGTTCAGCTTCTCACAATTCAAAAAGAAATCATTCTTAAGCTGCTGTTAACAAAAATGTCATTTATGAAAAGGAAGGGTTTAATATGCAATCCTGCTCATATTTAAATGTGCACCGTTTTGCAGCCCGCTACAACTTAATGGACTTTTAAGTGACAGTGTATTTAGGGAAAAAAAAAAAGAGGCATACACTGAATTTTGATTTGTAGCTTGAAATACAAATTTTTGTTTTCATGGAAGCTGTGTATTGTTTTGTACACATTTATTTGATGCTAATAAGGTTAGAAGTGAATGCTGGTCTAACCATGCAGGTGAAAGATGAGGTGAGGATGAACAATGTTGAAAATTGACAAGATGCTCTCACAGCCATAAGTGCTAGAGTCAGGGATGGGAGGCAACGTGAGTTTTTACTGAGATGTTCTGAAAAGGCAAATTAACCGAAGCAGGCAGCAGTACAAAGGAGAGGCAGCCACAATCAGAGTCATGCAGTCAATAACAGGCATCAGGTTGGTAATGCAAAAAGAGCTCTTACAGCCGGTGAATTGAATCAGGAAGGTGTGTATATAGCAATTTACAACTGAGGGACATGAATATGTGCAGACTACATTAAAAGAAACTGCTGTGTGTGGAGGCCATAAAATGGGGTACTGGGTGAACTGGAGAGAGGTCCATGGCTGGGTCTTAAATATCTTTCATTTACTTTCATACTCACACTTTCTATTTTTGGCATGTATTATTATGCATAATATTAGTATTTTCAATCAATACGAAGTTAGTAGCTTGTCTAAATCGAAGTATCGATCCTATGGCGCCAATGCCCTCACCTACTGGCTATAAAGTGCAAAAAGATCACACTTATTTTCAGAAACATGGGTGATCGGTGCGTTTTGCAGGATATTTTCCATGTCGCACAGGCTACAATGTAAAATGGGAAAAGAAAAATTAAAAAATTTGATCTTGAAGTCATGTAAGCGTTAAGGTCACCTGTATCTATCACCAATCCCATTGACTCCTCAACATGGTGTTTGACTTGGTGCAACAATACAATGTTGAAATTCAGGTTCCAGGGGTGTGTGTCCTACTGTGTAAGTGTATTTTTGCTTTGAGACTTGGCATTAGTGACAGTGAAAACATAAAGTTAGATTCGGAGTGTGAAAACCATGACAGATGTAACTTCTTGAATGAAAATGCTCTGTTATTGATTTACTATTTTGGTTTCCCATCAAACTTAATGCCCCCTACCTTGACACTAAGAGAGTGAGGACTTGGAAAATAGATGGGATTCCACTCCGACTGAGGCCTGCTTGCTGAAAGCACTATTGAATCCAACATCTCAAACGCAAATAGCTGCTTCATTGCTGCTGAACATAAACCTCTTGTGTTCAACATCATATTGACAAGCATCACTGGAGTCTGGCTTATTGGCCCTGACTTCCTCTGCTGCAGTTGTGAGTGTATTTGATGAGTCTGCTGTGTTAGCTTAGCCTCTCAGAAATCATTGGGTACCATCCTGCCTCACAGGATGTGAAAGTGCATCCCTGCACTGTTCCACTCTTTTACTACATTTGTATGACAAACAAATCTCCTGTTCACAAACTTTCACACAAACCATAAAAGCACAGAGATGGCAGATCTGCAGAACTCAGCCTCAGCCCCGGTAATTTGCCTCAGGCTCTGTGTGGTTTCAATCATTGTCAATCATTTAGTTTAATGCACTACGGAAGACTGGGGAGGACCTGTGTCACCACTCAAAGCTGCACGCCCTCCTGCCGCTGCTCTGCGCAGGAAGGCAGAAACAAGCACACACTCTAAATCACAGACTCCTCTGAATATAATTACGATTCTGGGTAATTCCCCAAACCCTTTTCCCCCTGCCTTGACTCTCTTTAGATGTGCTCATTTGAATAGGAAGCAAAAATCGTGTTCCTTTTAATATATGATGTGTTTTCTTCCTTGGACGTTATTATGGAGCCTTTACAGAATGGTTGTAGGAATAAAAACGTCATTGAACATAAAGCTCCAACATACCGTAGGGCTGCAGACACTGACTATGCTAATGAATGCTCCATGCAGCCTCATTATGCTCTGTGGAGAGGTCGTTTTTCTTGGCTATTTTCCTGATGAAGTATTGCTTGAGGTAGGGAGCGGGCTGAGGTCTATGGTGTGCGTCCTCAGATTTCATAGGAAAAAAAGGAGGACAAGTGTAAATGAGAAAAGGGCTATCATTAGTTTCATGTGATTTCAATGTATTACAGGTCTTGGTGTGTCTCCTGCAGGGTATTTGTGCTCAGTCTTTTGGTTTATCAGTTAGCTGACAAATGAAAAGCAAATTAGTTTAAAAAAAAAAAAAAAAAAAAAAAGGCCATTTTTATGGACATAATTACAGCTTAGGTTTCCCTGCCACTTCGGGGACCTTGTGTGATTTCAACATGCAGTAAGGGGGGGAAAAAAATCACTTTTTTTCCCCCAGTATGTTTCACAGTGCCAACAAACGAGATGAATGATTGTATCATTTATAATTTTTAGTACAAGTTATCCATATTTTTATGTAATAAGCGCAAGGTCCTGAGAAAAAAAAATACAGCATGCCAATTATGCTTCTCATTCCCAATCATCTTCCTCTCGCAATCGTTTTTTTGTTTTCTTCTTCTTCCTCTTCTCTCCTGATTATTTCTGATGCTGATGCAATCTCCACCATCCTATCCCCCGTTCCCTGTCAGCATCTCAACCTCATAATTAGTCGGCATTAATTAGATGCACTGGCATAATTGTTAATCATCGGTTATGCTGGAAACATCTTGGAGAATGAACAGAATGCCAAGCAAGGCAGGAGCAAAACAACAGCTCAGGAGCAGAGACAGACAAAAAAAGAGAGAGAGACACAAACACACAGAGATGGATAGAGAGTAAGAGGAGATTGTGTGTAGATGTAAAAGTCTCATAGAAAATGCAATACAATGTGAACAATTCCCTGAGACGTCAGCTTTGCTACTTTGCCCAAGGAAACAGCACAGACAGCACCCAGATCAGGCTGGTAAGTAATTCATTAATGACTCCCCTCTTATCACCTGATATTATTACTGTCTCCACTCCAGAGCACAGTTGTGAAAATTAAAAACAAACCCTGAAACACAGCCTGGCTTTTGAACATAGTGCACAGATTACAAACACACTTAAATGATCAGGCCTCCCACTACCACCGAACAAACTGCCCTGGTGAACAGCAATGAAATGGAGTCATGGTGGTCGTTTGCCTGTGGAGTCCCCGTGGCTTGTCGACACCAACTGCACCACTGCCTGTCCATCTCAGATTACTGTCTAATCGAATTCAGCCTCATGTCTGGCTTTTCCCATGGGTCTGCTCTGGCGGTCGACTCCTGTGATAAAACATAAAAACACGACACTGCCATTTCATTCTGGAGCAAGTCAAAGGGGACATCAAAGATCTGCGTCTGCCTTCTTCGGCTATCTCTCCCTCTATCTGCTTTCCTGTGCTTCTGTTTATTTACTTCTTTGCATTCTCTCCCTGTCTGTCTCCACCCTCCCTCTCCCTTGCTCCATCTCTCGGCATGTTGATGATGATAGTCGGGCTCTGAGTAGTTGCTTGTGTCGTCAGGAGTCAGTCAGCATCCTGCAGAGGTTACATGGCTCATTCTTTATCCTCTGTGTCAACTGCCCGTAAATGTTTATTGCTTTGTGGTAAGACCTCAGCTATTCAAATTATCTTGTCACAATGCATCCCTGAGCAGGAATAAAGCCCTCCTTTATGGGAAACTGTAAACAGTTGCTGTGTGCTTCTTGGGGAACAATACCCATTTATAAGAGTCCAGCAGAGGCCATGTCCAAAGGGGACAGTAAACTTTTTCTCTTTGTGCTTTTTTCCCCAAGCTTTTTCTTTTCTTCTCCCCTGTCTTTCTACCCTCCTTTGGTTTTTCTTGCCTTTTTCAACCCTCCTTTCCCAGGGCTTGGCTGAGATCAGGCCAGGTTTTAATGAGAGCTGCAGCCTCTGTCTGAGCCCTCCTCTCTATGCAGCTCCATGAGCCTCGTAATCCGCCATCGATCCTTCCATGAGTTGTTGCTGTCAGCTTTCTGAAATAACAGAAAGAAAAACAAAGCGCCATTCCAATTAGTCCAGGTTATAATTGGGTATTATTACAGTGCCGGAGCAGGACTTGGCGGAGCGTGACGCATGTCATCGTTCCTCTCACAGCAAAGCCCCAGCCGAGAGGTCGGGAGTGACACGTTGTCCTCTTTGCCAGCTTATATCCACGAGCAGAAAGCTCTCATTGCTGCAGCTCGTAACACAGAGCCAGAGTAAGCACTCCATTTCAATGTGACTATAATCCTAATTACACATGGACAGCTATTTGGTGAAGGCTGGGTTGCTCCCTATATAGAGAAATATAAAGGTATATATCCACAGAAGTGGACTTTGCTCTGCAAAATGTCTGCTGACTTGCTGGAAATGCTCAAGGACAGGCGTGGGGGAGATAACCTTTGTCAGGAGCAGCGATGTTACAATATGCCTTTCAAAGCTTTTGTCCCATCAGTCTGTCTCACCTTTGAGTAATTCACTAGACAACTTTTGAATCGTTTCTCTGCCTTCATGGTGCTGAGATTGTATAATGGAATTAATTTGAATAACAAAGAGAATAGTTTAAGGAATGAACCACAGACTCATTCGCTCTGGATAATAGCCTCACAGCCTGATATGGCAACTATCATTCGTTTTATTATTCTTTTTTTTCCTCCCCAACTATAAATATTCTGAAATTTAAGTTTTTAGAATGTCACAATTTTGCATTTAAAAAGACGTTATGCTGCTATCCAAACACTTCATAGTGTACTGTGTATTATCAAAAGCTATCAACAAAAATAAGCCGCTTTGTGACAAATAGGACAATTGAAACAAATGGTAGAGCAATGAATTGTATTTCAAAATACAAGTGAGTTTGTACTTGTCTTATCTTGAAGTCCAACTCTAATTCCAAGAAAAATAATCTTCAGAATATTTGAAATACTGTGCAAAGGCAGAAAACCAAATGTAAGATGTCCAGGATTCAAAGCCAATGAAAATAAGTAACATTTGGTACAAAAACTCACAAGTGTTAGGGAGGCTTAAATGAGTCTTCACACTCCTCCTCCCTGAAGTGTATTCAGAGAATTGAATTACACCCCTCTGGAGAGAGGACATGGTGGAAAAAAGACTGAGACGGAGTAAAAATCAAGAAAGAGACGGAGAGATGGAGAGAAAAATGCAGTTTACTTTGCCTCGTGTGGCTAGCAGTGTGGAAATACAGTTTTTCTGGCACTGCAAAGAGCAAACATCAGGAGTATCAACTCAGATGGAGCAGAGGCTGGCACCTGAGTAAGCGCTACTGTACCACACGTTGCCATGGCAACAACTAAACCAACTGATGATGTGCAGTAGCCTGATTGTCACAAACACGGTCATCGGGACCTGGCTGTCAAGCTGCTTGGGGAAAAGCACTCAGAGCACTCACAGGCCCCATTCTTTTTCCCGAGTTTACTGTACCTTTATCCGTCCAACTGCCAAACTCAGCTTCATGAAGGACAGGCAAGTACGCCATACTTTTATGCCCCATTTGAAGCGACCTGCGTAAAACTGTGTGGGCTGTTTGAAGTGGCTCAGTTTTGTTTTTTTGTTTTTTTTTTTTTGAGCATCAATTCTAGCAAGCCTTTGATGTCAGAGGAAGCAAAGCAAGTGCACGGTGAATGTTACATTAAAAATTGTTTCCAGACTTTTATGTGCTGATTAGATATTCTGTGTGAAATGCCTTTCTGTTTTCTTGTTGGTAGCTTTGCAGCCACAAACCATGAAGGTGTTTTAATAAAAAAGAGCGCAGTGACTGATGATCTCTGCCTCTGCCCTCCCGAGGGAGGCAGACGATGGGCAGCGGCCACCTGCCACTGGGAGAACTGCACTTTACTGGTGCCATGAAAAGACAGAGGCAGTTCTCTACAGGCCAATCAAACTATACCAACAGCTGGCTGGCTGCCCTCTTCAGCCTTGCTCTCTCTCCATCTCGCGCTCCATGTCTCTCAACCTCAATCTGTCTCCCATCCCTGTGCATCTTTTGGTCAAACACACAATCCCCCTCCACACGCTCGGTCCATTCATGGCATCCAGCGGCACAATGGCACAACAGAGAGCTCCTTCGTCCCCGACCTCCCTCCCTGGTGACAAATATTTACTGTGCTGCCCTGATTTATTCTGGGTTAATTAGTGAAAGTTAAATAGCTATCATAGACACAGTTTCCAAAAAAAAACCCAAAAAAACTGACAGACCTATGAGAGTGCGTGCACGTACTCGTGCACACTGACAACTGGCTGTCTCACACAAACTCAATGCGAGCTCCTGACTTGCCCTCTAGCCCCAAAGGCATAATGTGGTTTATTATAGACATGTGAAGACTTAATTAGATGTGTATAATGCATGCTGTCCAGGGACTGCTTGCTGTACTGCTGTATAAAACCAAGCCATGTATAAAACTGGCTGTGTTAACAGCCTGCATTAGTAAATCTCTTTGTGTTATGTTAGCGACGAGAGGCACCTCGGTGGTAAAGCACTGCTTGCTTCTCATTATGACAGATATATGTTGCTTTGCTAGCCAGGAGAGGAAAAGTAGGGGGAGATGATTTCACATACACATCTCCCTGAGCTTTTTTGAATAATTGGCTGAGTATACAGCAAGGAAAACAGAACAGTGTGAGAAGTTATAAGTAATGAGCATCATCATTAAACAAATACAACTTGACACACCTTTTGGCTCTGCATTTGACAACTCAGCTAGTGACAGCTGGCACATCTGAATATGCGTGGAAACTTTTTTTCTTTTTTTTTTTTTCCTTCAAACTCAGCTTGCAGAGAACTTCTAAGTATCTAGAGAGTTTTTACATCTACGTCAAATCATTCAGGAAGGCTTGTTGCCCTGCCCCAGAAAAAGCCACAAAGATTAGCAGGTAGATTGCAATCTTTACTACAAAGTCTTTCTAAGAGTGGGAGGTTGAAAGAGCCGGCTAGATCAGTACCAATGAGAGAAATTAAACCTGGCCAAAACAAGGAGGAAGATGCTGGACACACAAAAGGAAGAGTTGTAAAAGAAAAAAAAAGAGAGAAAGAACAAATGTGGATGCTGCCGACTCAAGAAAATATTTATGACTCACAGCGCGCATAAAAGCTGTGTGAGAGCCTCAACGAACCAAATGCAAACAAAAAGCAGAGGGATCAATACAGGTTCCCAGTTACAGCAGATGAGCTGACATTTGTCACATGTATTATTGGCCATTTGGACAGGACCATGACCCCATGTGGCTTTGCTGACACTGTGCTCATCTCTGTTTTCAGAAATGCGCCAAACCCACACAAAGAGCAGACTCTTTGATTGAAACCAAGGTTTTTCATCACACATATTAGAAAAGCTCACTAATCCTCTTTAAAAGAGATTGATCGTGTTCTTATAGGTGTTTTTATACAGTGTCAACAAATTCAATAAAAAGACAAAAACAAACACTGGGCCAGTCCGTCTCACAGCACCTTCAGAGTTCCTTATACTGTCTGTGGCAGCACCAAACCCACTCCCTCCCACAGATGACATAAATCAATAAAACCAGGTCACAAATGAGCAGTTTCATTTTCTGTGCCTTTTTCAAAAACAGTCATTTCCTTATAGAGCTGGGCATGCTCATTTTTCCCTCCTGTCACTCAGGCAGATATAAATTAGGGACCATGTTCAACTGTGGATCAATACTCAAATCTACAGTGAATATTTACAGCATCCTCCCAGTGTATGTAAATTAAGTCAAAACAAAATGCAGTGCCTAGTCATTAAGAAAAAGGTTTGGATGGAACAATGGAAGCGTAGAAATTATTACTGGAGTAATTCGATTAATTCAATTACAAAAATGATCAAAGCAGTTTTTCTTGAATCGAAGGTTTGTTTAATTTGGTTCACTTGCATTACATGACATGCTTTGCTTGTTTTTCACACAGATGGTTATGAATGACTTAATGTTTCCAAATTATCCAGCGAAATCATAGATAAGATGGAGCAAAGCCAAAAAATGGAAAATGTCAAAGGTGTTGGACTATTTCAATACACAAGAAAACAGTCACACTGGTGTGTGTCTACTGTAAAATGGGACAAACCGTGATAGATCGTCATCAGTGATGCAGCACTTAATCTGAAAGCACTCGATTCCATGAAGTACAGCTGACACAGAATAACGCAATGTTTTGTGACATAAACTGTTTAATTTTTTGTCCTTTTATTCTTTTTTACTATTACTATATGAAGAGGCAAAATAATATATGCAATTACTCCCTTAAGTAATTGATAGAATACTTGATTAAAAAACAATAATCAGTAGCGGTTGCCCTACATAGAAATAAACAATATCAGACTGTAATACTTAAGTCACACTTTAATACAGTGTTGGTTCTCATTGGTCTTATCAATTCATTACTGGCTTTGATCTTCACAAGTATGCCATATTACCAGTTTGTCCTTTTGTGTTTGTTCACACATTACATATTTTCATATGAAAGGAGATGTCTCACTGTTTTCTGTTCACATGGGATCACAGTTAAAATGATTTATTCAGATGCGCTATATTCATACATGCAGTAAGTCAGTGAGTTTGTCTTGTACAGCTGTTCTCTTGCAATATAAGTACATCCTGCTCATATTTTTTGATGCTGTACAGAATGGTCTCGATTTAAAGCTAATGTTAACACTAACAATTGTCAGTAGGCAATGTATTGCCTTGGCAAGCAGGAACCAAATGTTCTTAATCTTATCTAATCTTTTTACTTGTTTTGTATAGTGTTTATGGTGTTCTTTTACACTATCATTCTATGCTTACATTTTCCTTTTGGAATCAGTGTGCCTCATCGTTGTCTTTCTATTCTTTTGTGTCTTCTCCCCAGTTTTACTTTCTTTTCTCCTTCATTAGTTACTAGTCCGTTAGGAACAGTGGTGTACTTGTTGGATTTGTTGGAAAGGATTTACATTATATGTAGGGTGAAAGGTCTGTGAAGGAGAAAGGAGAATCAGAGACCCTCAGCATCTCTTCTGATTCTGAATTGAATTAAAGCAGATTTCAGACTATTTCATATCCAACACATCTACCTTCAGTCATCGCAAAACTAAGTTTGTGGAAATTTTGAACACTATTCACCAAACACACTACTTAATTAGGTAAAGCTAAACACAGTTGTGGAATTGGAGCAAACAAATCCCAATGAACTGCTTGTGTCGGAACTACGAATTTGCATTTAATTTGTTATCATTTAGTGATTTAATTTCAGGCTTTTAAAAACTCATGCACTAAATCCAGACTTGTCTTACTGTTATTTTGACTGTTATTTTGAAATATGTTCGCTTACAGGTTCTATCATGATAACAGTAATGGCTAAATGCGACAAACATGAACTCTGTGAGTGCAAACAGAAAACCTGTGATCATTACTTTCACAGGTGTGTGTGTGCCAGTGCCATATTTGTTTGAGCATGGCCTGGATGTGCGACTGTCGTCTGTTTTTTGTGTGTGAACGTGAGAAAGCAAGAGATGCACCCATTCATTACCCTGTAAATACAGCCAGAGCCAGAGCCATTATTTAGTTGTGGGATAAAACACTCAGAGCAGCTGGTGAATGTAGGGATTTACCGAACACTGTCAGCTGACAGTTAGTTAGTGTCCTCATTCCAATATATGATCCTAAGAATGCCAGGGGGTGGAGCTGCATCATTTTCTTCATCAGATATAGAGATTTATTCTGATAAGATAAGCAATGAAGGTTTATGGATTTATTTGGAATGGCAAACCTCCCATTCTGCAAGTTTTTTTTTTTTTTTTAATTATTATGAATTAATCACTTTATTTTCTATCTTTCTTTCTTTTTAAATTAGCAGTTTGCTATTTGGCAGGTAACATTCATTGCTTATCCTTGTGGACTAATTGTTACCTTGACTCTTCCTGTTCAGCTTCAGTTCTGTACAGAGGTTAGCCCATGGAGGCCAGTCTCATTACTGGCCAATTTTGTGCATCACTACATTTGCCTCTGTTATACCGAGGATTTACTGAATCCCTTTGGATGTACACGCAGTTTCGAAAAAACCTTTGGATTCTAAGATCACTTCATTATTCAACATTAAAATGCTATGTAAATATTATTATTAATAACATTATAAATAAAAAATAGCTAACCAAATAACTAAATTTAGTTTGTGGCTAAACTTCTACATATCCATTTGAAGCTTATTTAACTATTAAAAAAGCATGGGAATTAGACCTAGGTGTAATTCATTTCTTACCTTAAACATAAATCCAATCCAAAATCAGCCCAAGCCCTACATTTGATAATACAATATTATTTGACCCCTTGTTGTTCTAATCTTGCTATCCCTTAAAGGACTCCAGTGTTTTATTTGGAGTTTTCATTTCAGTCTAGTTTCGCAGACTTCTCTTGTAGCTCTAGCAACCACAGTGACAGTGTGATTAAATAAAAATGTTGTATGTTTCAGGTGAATGCTCGAAAACCAAACTCTGCAATGCTGGCTGGTGGCTCTCGGTGGGTCGAACTGAGGCTGCAGGCTGCTTTGTTGTGAAATTGTGACAAGTTACTGGCAGCTTGGTTTTAGGATTTCTGAAAACAGTGTGCATGCATTTCTCTGTGGACTGAGTATTGTTTTACTACTAGTATTAATATAGAACCTAGATCAACTTTATAATCAAAGAAGACATAGAAATTTTATTTTACAATATGGAACTTTTAATCAAAGGAGGTTTCCAAACCTCTTGTCCAAAATTAAATAAGATCTGTCTCTTTTCACCTTCCTTTCACAATTCTTGCCATATCAAGAAAATGATAGTTTGAGACTGGAAAAAGCATTAGAAATAATTTGCTTGTGTATGTTTATACAAGTTCATTGAATTTCTTTTTCTCAAACATAAGCTACTGTTATCTCTGCAAAACTCATTCCATTAGTTGTTGTTCTTGTAATTTAAATGTAAATCAAATTTTGTTTAGTTGGTTAATTGTATTTTTTTTTTTCTTTTTCTGATTTTTAATTAATTTACTATTCATCTCGTGTTTTTAATACTACTTTATAATTTGTTTTATTAGTCACCTTTAATGTTCAACATTTTGGTGTGTCACTTGGGGATTGGTATGTATTGCATGCATGTGTGTGTGTTGTGACACACTGCTGGGGTGGACTTAACATGAAAAATATATCTCTTCTAAATGGTTTACGGTTTTTGTTTCTCAATGATAGTCAAGAACTTCTAAAGCAGCAAGCGCCTATTCGGGCATTTTGCTATATTAATCATTATTGTTCTTATGAGTATAGTTGTATATTTGATTTTTGTGTGTAGCTTAGTGGTGTATAACAATTAAGATGAGAAAAGTTGTTCCGGGGCTCAGTGCTGCATTGTTTCTGTGGGCATAAATGTGGGACGAGATTGGCTAACAACCAGCAGCTTCAGTATTTAAACTAAAAAATAAAAATTTTGTTTATTATATATTTTTTTTTACACTTTAATTGGAAAAGGAAGTCATCCTCAAATCAGTTTTCAACAGAGCAGACTATAATTGTCTGTTTTGGTTTCTCTGCCTTGTCATGATGACAGTCTCCGAGGGGCACTGAATGAGCCGTTGATTAGATTAATAAGGCAACAGATTGAATGTGGTGATGTGTTTGGTTTACAGGTCATTCCCAGAGCCCCTCTCCCTCTGTGGTCGCTATATGGGATTGGGCAGTGAAGCCATTTGTTGGCCGCTGCAGCTGCTGATAGGCCCCTTGGGAGTGAGTGTGGTTGGCTTACTGCTTCAACAGGCAGGCGGTCATGTTGCAATGAGATTTCCCTTCAGTTTATTTTCTCCTTTCCCACATGCAATGCATGTCTCACTATAGCATCTTATTAAGTCTGCAGAAAACACATAAAACGGTGGGGGACTATCTTGAATTTACTGCTCACACTGACCAAGTGTAGCTGGTTTACTTTGATATTCCACCAGAAAAACTGAAGTGCAAAAAACTTTTAACGTGGATTTCTAATATCCTGGTGTTGATATTGCCTCGCTGTTATCAAGGTCCACTGAGGCTGTGCAAAACATTATTCTGGGAGATAATGGAATAATGTCCCACAGTAGCCCCCATTCCTCATTTCTTTTCCTGTATAATCACTGATATGACATGATATAATGTGACAAATGAAAAATTTCACATTTCAAAGCAACCAACACCTCGCATTTATCATCGTTTCAGGAAATGCCCATAGGGTGAAGCCACAGTGCTTACCCAAGACTGTAGCCTATTGATCTTAGCTGGCAACACTAACTGTGCTCTATTCATCCTGCTCTGGCTGAGGTCTCACACAAACAGAGCTGTCAATCACAACTCGGAATAGCATTGGCGCCACCCCTGACATTAAGCTAACAATATCATTTGTCTCTTAAGTCTCTTTCCCACAGAATTATAGGGTTGTTCTTGGGGAAACCTCTTTCATTTAGCCTCTAAAGACGCGGAATTAAATTTAAAGTTTAATTAAGCCGTAATGAAAGTTGAAGTAGAAGCAATATAAGCCTCTTTAAGCTCTAGTTCTGCTCACAACAGCCATTTATAGGATTCTGACCTGCATTATCATATGGAAACTACATTGGTCTTATTGTAAAAAGAAAAAATTTCAACATCTGCAGCTTTTAATGTATGCTACTACTATGTAACACATTGCAATTCCTCTGTAAACACGGCTGAATGGTGTCAATGAATATGCATCGATGCATGCTGGGTTAAGTATTAGGCTCAAGGTCGGAGCAACAATGTCAGTACGTCAAGAATCCTGATCAGCGCTTCTCTCTACTGGAGCAATGTCTGGAAATAATATTGACACCTTAAACAACTGACAAATTCATTGGGAGCTAAAAAAAAATCCATCTCCAATGATTTCTCCATCAGTAAAAAACTGAATGTGGGCATTAATAATTCATCCAGATTCAGAGGGAATTTATCAGAGTCTTGACGGTTGGGAGGGTAGGAGAATTGCTCCGGCACATAAATTGTGTAGACACTTTGTGCACATTTTTACATACAGACATGCCCATATGGATTGCACATGCGCAGTGCAAAATACGCCAAAAGCTTCTGGTCTTTGTGGGTTAGACAGTGAGTAAAACCACCCGCGCTTTAAAGTGACCATCATTAAGTTGATTGTTTTTGAATTCTGGTGTCACAACAGCATTCACATTTCCATTCTGAATGTACTCAGCGATGTCCCATTTCTGCAATAGTTAACTGTCTTGGTATCCGTGAGCGTTTGCTTTGAATTGAGTTTATCCAATTATCTTGCAGGTGTGACATCACTGGAGCTGAAGAAAGCCTAAGAGGCAGAGAAAGTGCTGCCGGTTGAATGAGAGATAAGCAAATGAAAAAGATGCAAATGGAGAAAAGTTATTTTGGAGGAAAAAAAAAAAAATCTGAATGTCTAAGCTAATTGGTTGCTAGAAAGAAGATGCTGACGGTGAGGGTTTTGCTGCCTGCTGCAAAGCCACCCATTCCACAACTTGTACAGCTCAGAGGCAAGCACGTGCGCATACATCTGCGTGTCCGGATGCATCTGCCACAGCCCCGGTAACCCTATCTCAGTTTAACAATACTGTGTTCAGCTTGGGTTCACTATGAGACACATTATGCGTCATTTTGTTCTTGTCTTCAGAATCATTTCTCTTGCCAGCCATCTCTTTGTTCGGTGCATGTTAAAAGCTGACATTAGCAGAATGGTGTCCTGCTTTTGTCCTTTTCATGAAACATTTCAATCTCTCACCTGCCATTAGCCAACATGGTCTGTCAGCCTGAGTCATATTTTACAGAGAGGAGATGTAGAGCTGTTCTCTCCACACCCCATTAGAGACTAGGAAAGAGCCCAATAAGCTGGGACTTTCTGTGCAGAACATATGCACATTCATACTCTTACACACAGGCGCACAAATACACATTCACAGACACATGGTACATTGTCAGTCACAAAGAAGACTTTCTGTTCCTTCAACATGGTCGCTGTACAGTTGATAAAGATGCAATAACCTAAACCAAAACAAAATAAGCAGAGTTATAATGAGCTGCAGAGGGAGTGGAAGACACCTGTTTGTTTATACAATCTCTCACAAACACAGTGTAGTTAATCACCTGAGGTGACGCTTATCTCCATCACAATGGAGGGGTCGGCCTGCATTAAACACAGAGGACAGATGCTGTTCCATTTTGCTTTGGCTTTTCAGTTTTAATGCCTGCCTTTTTCCAGCGAGACACAGATGCAGATGTTCTGTATTGTGCTGCACCTGCAGTTCCAGCCCAGCTCCGGCATGCCAGCCATCAAAAAACACAGCCAGACAGTATGTACTCACAATGAGCCGAGTAAAAAATACCTCCTCCCATCACAGATGGGAAAGAAAGACATCAAAAAGGATTTCAATCTCACCTCAATTTTCTCTCAATAGTTGTCTGTAAAGTAGTTCTCCTCTATCAGGAATAAAGAGAATCCTATTACATTTTTCTTATTTTTACAAGGTCTGTTTCCTGTGACAGCCTTTCAACAGCTGTAGTTACCACTTTATTTGCTGGTTCCATAAAGGTGACTTATAAGTTGTTACCACAAGGCAGACAAGAAACAGGAATATGAGATTAAAAGGTGTGAGCAATTGCTCGATGTTTTCTGTATGTTTTGTTTGTGTTTTGTTTTCCATGGCATCTACTCTCCTCCTGTTCTTGCTCCTGTTCTCTCCTTCCCTCTACCGAGTCTCCCCCTCCTCTCCTTTGTGCTTGTTTCGTGTCTCTCTCACTGCCTCTGCTTCTCTCTTGCGCCCCCCATCTCTTCATCTCTCAGCCCAACCACTTAAGGCAGATGGCTGTCCTCCCTGAGCCCGGTTCTGCCCAAGGTTTCTGCCTCTTAAAGGAACTTTTTCCTGTTGCCCAGTGTTTGCTCCTAGAGGGCAATGTTGGGTCTCTTTAACAACCCCATAAAGGATTTGGTCTGGGTTGGTGACTGTAAACTGTCTGTAGGTCTGAGTGTGAGTACGAGTGGCTGTTGGTCTCTGTCTGTCTCTGTGTGTTGGCCCTGTGATGGATTGGTGACCTGTCCAGGGTGCACCCCACCCTCACCCAGTGTGAGCTGGGATCCAGCCCCCCCCACAATCCGGATACGGATAAGCGGTAGAAAAATGAATGAATTATTTGATTTGAGCTGAGAAAGGGACAGACTTTATTTAAGTTGATACAAACTATAAACAGCTATTGATATGTGACAGACAACTGGGCTGTTTGAGAGGTTGAAATGAGTTTTGGCCTCTCATTGACACCTATTGACTCGCATTGAATTGTCAGATGCAGCAAATGGATGGGGAAATCAAATTTATCAGATTTCATTGTCAGGCACCACAAAATATCTGTGATGCCTCTGAAGTGATGAAGAAAGGAATTATTCTGTCCCCAGAATACAGTGAATGTCTCACCAGTCCTCCTAGTCAGGCTATGTGATCAAATGAGTTACTTCTGTGCCTTCCCAACCATGTGTTGTGGACAGTTTTTTAACGCAAGCGGTTACATTTTTGGATGTATTTTATGCAGTAGAAAATGTAATACAAACCTTGCCTGAGTTGTTTATGCCTAACCCATCAATCATTATATTCAGCTTCATAGTCCTAATGGGAAATTTGTCTTGTAGCCACGTGGACTGTAACTAGCAGTTAATTTGCAAAAAAATAAATAAATAAATAAATAAAATAAAAAAACATCCAGTCATTGTCACCAAATCCAGTCCTAAACAGTTAAAGGGCTCAAGTGTTTATTTTCTCTATTCCTATTGTGGTTTTTTGCCACAAGCAGAGAGTGGTGATTATTGCTTTATACTGTATTTTACATCTTCAGGTCTGCTTGGAAGCTAAAGTGAATGGAAATCAGAAATTGGCAAGGTGAGCTGTGGCTAGCTAGTTGATTAGCATGTTCAATACGGTAGAAGAAGACATCACAAGGGCAAGAGTTATCATAGGCATAGCTGTGCTCTGCTGGGAATAGCTCTAACCAAAGAAGCAATGAAGTTTGGTGCAGCGCTTACATTACCCTATACAGGTCAGTAAACAGCTATTAACACTGGCTATGGAACATAAAGAAAACCCACAATAGCTTAACTTGACCATTTTCAAGTTTTTATGTGGAAGACTGATCATCATCTGACTCATCATGAACTTTAATGGTTTGGTAGGACTAGAGACAGAAGAGCTTTTTCACAATTTAATCTGTCACCAGAGGCCAGGCCTAACAGGGTGAGAAAGCCGACATCAACTGTGCATCAAGTCTTTTGTCAATGTTTCATTGTGCTACATGAATTAACTCATAAAAAATTTAAACTTACAGTAAGTTCAATGTCATGCATCATACAAACGTCAGCAAGTCTCAAGAGCCCACCAGCATACTTTCATTACCATGGGTTTGTGGAAGCAGAATAATACACTTCTTAAAAAAGAAAAACAAACACACACACGAAAACAACTCCCCCAACACAGATCAACATCATAGTTTACTTAACACAGTTTTTCAGTTTACAGACAGAGCTATGCTGAACCACAGCAATGGTCGTTTAGAAGATATGTGTGCTCATTTTTTTCTATTTTTCATCTTGTCAACACAAGACACGAAAACACCAAACCAACAAACTATGCATTGTATGCACACGTGTACCATTGCTAATTGCTCTGTGCCATAGAGCTCCATCTTTTTTATCCAAAACTAGAAAACACATTAATGAGCTGTTTTGCCTCACTGCACTGTCTTTCATCAAGAATATGGGCACTGTGGTATGTTTTAAGTCACTCCATCATACAATGTGAATACAGTGCAGGGCCAATAAATGACTGTTTTACTTTTATATGAGCTCAAAACTGCAGACCGCAGCTGTATTGGTGAAATACGTAGTGGTATATGTGACCTGTCTTCATAGATTTACCTCTGCGACAGGAGCGATGAGGAGAGCATGCTGAAGAGCAGCATATGGAGAATCTGGCATTATCAATGAGAGACTGCCACTTATGGCTGTCCCTCCATGTTTTGTGATCAAGTATTTATTTTATTTCTGTTTCCTCAATTGAACAGTTTTCTGGGTGCACTTCAGCTCTATGCCAGTAGACAGGGTGTCATGTTGGTTGTCTTTGGCTGTAAGGTCTGGGCAGATCTAAAGCTTCAATTAACAGCAACATTATAGAGATATGTGCACCTGCTAAATCTTAAGAAAAAAGATTAGAACGACTGGCCAATTGAATACTCCTGTTTATTTTGTGAAGACATCTGGATTGAAAGTTCATTATAAAAAAGTTTCTATATATTCCTGCCTGACAACATCAACAATATTGCATTACAGGTATTAATCAAAGTTGTTTTTCTGGTTATTCATATGTGTTTCAGCCCACGAGCAAAGTCCTTCCACAGAGTTTGCTGCAGTGTGAACAGTGTTTTCAAAAGTAGACTTTTTAAAAGTAAATCAGGAGCCATTAGAAAATATTTCTTCCTTCTTTTTGGCTCCTCTCCAGCTGCCAGTGCCCGAGGCAACTACATAGGTGGCCTGTAGGGAAAGCCTAGCTATAGGTCAAGCCCCACTGGAAAGTTGAAAAGTACTGAGAGATGGACCAAGATGTTATTTTCTTGTCTTTTTGTGTGGTTTCTTTGACAAACACAAATAGTCTCTGGCTGTACCTTAGGAAAGTAAAACTACTTTGTTAGGGGAGGTAATGGCCGTAGTCATGTTCATGAAATGCCCTCTTCATGATTAAAAGAAACAATTGTGCACTGTTGCTCGAAGTGAACATGTACAGTGTTGGAGTAACACACTATGGGCACAAATAGCCACCCTGACCTCCATAAGAGGTTCTGTAGTTTCAAAACAATATCACACTACTTCTGCTTTTGCTACTGAGTGAGAACAATCATTATTCACAAAACCCACAAAAGGCAGCTTGTCAGGAAAACATCGGTGCAGGTCATTTTCAAGCTTTGGAGCAAGCAATTCTGTTGTTTTTCTGGTAAGAACTGTTGCTGTTTAAATAAAAAAAAAAAAAGTCATATCTGTTCTGTGGGTCATAACATGCAACAGAAATACATCAGAGAAAAACAGTTTTGCCACTGCCTCTGTCCCTGATTACTCACTTAACGCAGTTTCATACCACATCATGCAGTTCTGGTTTAGTTTGGCCCTCAGCTCACGACAACAGAATGAAAGCTGTAGCAGGTGAAAGAGTTCATTAGAGCAGCAAGCTGGGGTCCACAACAAGCAGCCTCTTCTTGTGGAATAGCAGAGCTTAGCCTCCAGCTGCGACCTCTCCCATCCAACATGCAGAGATAATACGGCACCTTGGAAACTCAAGGCAAACAGCGATCACACAGAGACACACACTTTAGACAAGGCAGAGAGTTTAATAAGTAGCGCAGCACAACCTTGCCTCGCAGCACAGTGCCCTGAAACTTACTTCTACCCAAAACTCCCCCATCTCTCAGTGCAAATATTTTATTTTATTTATGAATATTTACAAAGGTCAAAGCTTCAAAAGTTTGGAAATTGTTGAAAGAAAGAAGTTGAAGAGTTAAGGTCAAGGTTAGGGTTGTAATGAAGGCAGAAAACAAAAATCTCAGCACACATATTTTATTCTCCAGGCATGCTGATGATTTCTTCCCTTCACCAACCTTTCAAACGGAGACAACACATAGGCTATCTCTCATTCACATGGGCAAAAAAGACACGTCTGCCCAAAGTCACAGAGAGTCACAGTGCAGTAATATCAGTGCCTAAGTCTCAGTTTATTCAACCAACAACCCGAGTAAGTCCAGGTGTATTAAAAAAAAAAAAAAAAAAACCACAGCTAAATTGATAAGTTTCCTGATAAAGAAACAGCCACTGCCATCTGCTCTGCATGGGTATAAGGCAGATTATCTATGTATTGTCTGTTTTGCCAACAGGATGAATCACCACGGATGCAAACATTATTCTTGCTTCTCTTAGAAAAGGAAATTGGGCTCTCTCAGTTTAGGCCTCATACTGCGCAATGAAGATGAGAAAAGACAGAAAAGATTTAGTCTTTCAACAGTGCCAGATGTTCCTTGTAGGTTTCATCACAGGCGCACTGTTTGCTCTTTAGACATCCATCTTGTACCTTCTCTTTAAAAGGAAAAAAAGGCATCACTGGCAAACCATTAACAAACTTTGCAGTCAGTTCTCTGGGGTGTAAGAGTTCAGATTTCACTGATTTGAGCTTGTACAGCAATTTTTAGCAAATCTGGTTTGTTTGTTCTGGTGAAAAAAGCTGCAACAAATCAACAGGGGTCAACTTGTCAAAAGGGAAAAAAACCAAAACAAACTCACAGCTTTTGGCTTTGGGTAATAGTGCATTATGGGTTTGCTCCCCACTGAGATGGGCATGGGATAAGTGTCCATTAAATGAAATCTGTTAGTTTTTCTGTCTTGCCACAATCAACACAGCATGCCGTAACTAGTTATGGCAAAAGCCTTAGGTGTCTGACTCACTCAGGCCCTCCTCCAGTCCTTGTTCTACTTGTCTGCCTCCACCAAATGGGTAATGGATTTTGAGCAAAATAGCAGCCAAGAAAACCAGCCAACCAATCAAAATGTTTTCCAGAACATCCACTATCTTCACTGACGACAGCTGAAGCTGTTTAGTTCAAGCATGAAAAGATCTAGGTGGGGAACATTTCTTTTTACTCAAACCTCAGAGTTAAAGCCTCTATAAATGACTCGCAGGTGTCAAGTTTAACAGCATCATTCTTGCAAAATCTAAACACAAGCAATTTTGAAAGACCAGGGATGAACAAAATACTTTCTATGTATACTTGATTAAATGTCTAGAATGCTGTGAAAATTACAATAAAGCTTTTCTCTAAAGTTGTTGCTAGCTGAAATTACAACTATTTTAGAAAATTTCCCTTGCAAAAATTAATGGAGGTGCTTAGAGGGCTAAATTATGTTGTGCTCTGTATAGCAAAAAAAACACATTCAATACCCACAACTGCAAAGATTTATTGCTTGTAATGCCCCTACTGCTGTTACTACAGTAGCACTCCTTAAACAGGTACAATTGACAACCTGCCATCAATACTATGCACCCTGTAAAGCTGCCAATCCATCACAGGCTGATAAATAGACAGCCACTCCAATTCACTGTCCGGCTTACAGTCCTGAGCAATTACAGGCATCTTGGATGATTCTGTGTCTCACGATATAACATCTTAATATTGCGAGGCACAAAGTAAGAATGTGGAGGTCAGGGTTGTTCATGGTCAGAGAGAGTGCACATCTCATTTCAGGCCTTCATTTGATGCTTGCTCTTTTTCATGACGTTTTCTTTACCTTAAGCAAATGATTTTGTGTCCTAACCATATTGTCACTGTAAATCATCTGCCATATAACCACTATAATTTCCCAACTTTTACCATGTCTTTTTTTCTGGATGTTAAAACAAACATCATTGAGCACAAACTAGATTGTTATCTTAGCTTTTATCTGTTGAGCAATAGTTTTAAACAGGGCACCAGATTTTAACCGTAAACCAATTATCTTCAACATATTTGAGAACAGAATAACTTTTCTGCCAGATGTAATGATTAGGATGTTGTTTAATATTCTGGTTTCAGTGCCAGATTTGCTGCCTCGCAGATCTGAAAAAAGCTTTTGAACATCCAGTTAGATTTCTGACACGTCAAATGCTTCAACTATGTTAAGCTTGTTTCACGATTAGTGGATAAGAATTTTTACATGTTGGGGCTAAAATTATAGTGTTGACCAAAAGTGAGCCTTGCAGCACAACAGGCAGACCTCACTGTTTGTACGTTCCAGCCATACAGCTGCATATTTCTCCCTCTGAAACCCTTTTCCTTTTTTCTCCTCTCACTCTCCATTTACAGTGGAAGTGCACAAAGTGATGCCGCCTTCCTCTGTTTTCCTCAGCAGTAGGGACTTAGTTGTCTTGTGTGAAAAGAGTGGGACGGAATTGTCACTGGATGAAAACTGACTGGGGGTTCTGTTCTTGCATTCAGTGTCTGCGCCAGCTTTATGGCTGGCCTTTTAACGTGCACGCTGAGGATAAAAGTTACAGATTCAGAATGTGTAGAATACTATACATTGTAGTTTAGTCAGTCAGTTAACATGCAGTTTGAGCTCAGCTTTCTACAAGGACAGACTTTAAAGCGGCTGAAGCATGGAAAGAACATGCACATTATACAGTCCCAAGGTGGCCCGAGGATTGAGATGCAAGGATTTTAATTCTAATGCACTGTTCTGCCTCACCATTTTAACAAAATAGCAGAAACATTTATGTAATTTTCTAAAAAGGGCTTATGTTAAGGTGGTTTTCACACAGCCTACTTGAAAATTTCCAGACAAGGTTCTGACAGTGCAGTGCTAGACATTGAAAGAAATTGTCTGCCCTTGATGTGAATGCGAGTGCTTACAAAAGGCAATGCAAAGTCTACAGAGGCCATTGCACAAATAACAGCCATGAAATGTGCTTTGTCATCTCATACCTGAAATCCTCATCTTAGTCTTCATAGAAACACATAGTGGCTTTCGGGGTGAAAAAGTGATGGTCTCATCTACTTTCCTCTCAGCAAGGGTAAAATCTTATGCTTTTCGTCCCTATGCATAATACGGACACCTTTTTAATTGCTGGCATGGGAAGGAACATGTTAATATGTCTGCTGAGATGCAGTGAGAAAACAAATCTCCAAGGTCACATACATATTGACTGTGTGGAAGTCATATTGAGTGAAGTGCTGAGGTTTTTCTGCAGAGGCCTGATTACAAATAAGGTCAGAATTCATTGTTTGCTAAAATTTTGTAATTGCTGATCCTGAATGTGGAGTGAATGAAACTTCAAGTTGAGCAGCCCATTTTATAAGTCCAAAGCTTTTTGATTTGAGTTGATTTGAAAAGCTCTGTGAGCGTGTGTTTTTAAGTACAGTGTTGTATTGATCTACATGCTAAAAACATGCTAAAAACCTATAGTGACCTTGCCACGAGGCACTGAACCCTAAACTGCTCCCGATCTGTGTATAAATGTGAGGTGGAAAAAATTCTGTGTGATAATGGCTCTTGGTTTTGAGTGCAAATGAAGCTGATGGGAAGGGAAGGCCATTCGCTTTGCAGGTTTTTGGTCATAAAGCAAAGTTGTATGTTCACTTCTAGTGGAACTGAATGTAATGCCATTAGATCACCAAGTATTTATCTCCTGGGCAGCATAGAAGCTTGCACCAAATTTAATGGAGACCCATTCAGTTGTTCTCAATAAACCAAGAGGTAAGGCCAGGTGAAAAATGGCTCAAATTTATACCTTCTGTATCATGTTTATTTTATCCTTATATTTCTTTTAGCTGCTGCAAAGCGGCTACCATTATACAATTATAGGGCAAAGTAGCTGAGCCCCCAGTAGTGTGTGAGTGAACGAACAAATTAATGAGCATTTCAGTTGACTATTTTATGGATCCATTAAGTGCTTCAAAATAATAGCATTGAATCTCATTGCCAGCTGGGTTAGGGTTAGGTGCTCTTTCACATGCAGAGTAATTGCTCTGCTCTTTGTGTTTTTGTCTATATATGCGTGATATTATTTGTGTACAGTTTAAATTGATCCGGGATTGTAAAGTAACTCTTAATTTTTACTCCTTTTAAAATGAATAAAATTGGTTATTTCATATTAAAAGTAATACATTACTTGACATTTCTTAAACTAGTCTGCTCATTATTTGTTAACAGAATAATATTATGCTGCTCATATAGCCTGCCCGAGCTGCTGAATGGAAAACATGGACATTTTATGGATTCATTATGGCTGCTAAAGCATGTCCTCTTGAAACACTTCTCTGAACTTAGGCCAACTCTGCCCTTCACAACAACTATTACCTTCTTGAAACTGTATTCTTGTGTGATGATAGATTCACCTGTTGTCATTAAAAGCAGTAAAGGTAGTGGTGTATTACATTACCACCAGAACAGTTGTAGGTCTTGCTCAACAGCCCTTCCCTTCATTAAAAGTTAGTTAATTGACGGTGAACTGGATCTACTTGTGAAGGAGTAATGAGCTGGGAGGGAAGGTCAGGTTCAGTGAATCAGCACTGATTTCTCTTGTGCTAATTAATATGAAAGCAAATCCTGTTAATTTGTATATAGAAGCAGAAAAAACCCACTTGCGATAATGTGTCTATCCTGGCGAGTGTTCTTAGGAATATTGATCCCAGTTCAATACCACAACAGTCACAGCTATAGTAATAAAATGTCCATTTTTAGATTAAACATGTTAAGATAAGCCTGTAAGCACCACTTTTATCTCCTCATCCATCCTCTCATCCTCGGTCCATTTGACTGGTCATGTGCTGATACGTGACAGCATATCCCACCACCCTGCGCTGAACATGTTAGCCTGTTAAAGTGAACACTTTATCATCCTCTGCTCTGTCAGCATCTGCTCTTCGACTCCTTTGGTTTCTCCGCATCTCTGCTCTCTCGTTCTCAGATTCTGGTTTATTTTTTTCATGCTGGCCAGTCTCCATGCTTCTGTTCTGCATTCCCCCTCTCTTCTATCTCTGCTTTATCTCCTCCATCTCTCCAGCTGTCCCTCTCATTCCTCTCTGCCTGCCCTTCCATCTGCTGATTATACCCAGATTACTCTGCGGAGGAAGGCTCTTCCTCCTCACAACGTCCTTCCCTCTTGATGTCCCTCTCTGTCCTTGCATCGATCAGACTTTCTTTGGACAGAATTACTCCATCCCTCCATCTCTATTTACCTCTGCCGCCCTCCATTTTTTACTAATTCCCTTTCCTTCAACTGGCCTCAACTTCTTTATCCATCTCATACTTACTCCCTCCATCGATTTACAAAATTATTTATCCATCCGTTCATTTGGCCAACAACTCATCTTCCACCCAACCAGTCCCCACCCTCCAGCAGTGGGATCCAAATGTAGGGGAGATAGAGCATGAGCCAAGATAAGCTCTCCCCGCAGGTCACTGTCTATGTACCAGCTGATAAGAATCAATCTGCACCCCAGGATACTGTTCCGATTGTTGTGTTTTTCTGCTCTGTTACAAGCCCCATTGTTTTATTCTCCTTTTGCTTTAATCCTCAACATTTTTACTCAAGAGCTGCTGACAATCATTATGGTGCAATCCTTGACCCTTTGGTCATCTTCGCTGCAATTACAATGCTTAAATAGGATTTATTTGTTATATTTTATTTGGTGCTTGCCACATGCCAGCTCTCCCCATCGCAAATATTTCACGTATTAAATAGACAAAAACTGCACGCAAACAGAAGTGAGCCAATATCTTAAGGTCATCTCCAAGCTTGAAATCTTCCAGGATTTCTTTCATCAACCTTTATGAAAACTGAAATGTCTCTGTGTATGCTATCCACATTCTGTGATAAATCTTTACTATCCAGTAAGATGAGTCTTTAACTTTGGTAAAAATTGGTGTTCAGATAACATGACTAAAACCTGTTGCAAGCCACTGATGCAACAGACCAAAGGGACATGTGCTAAAACCCACAGGAGTCCCATCCTGTGGATTTTATTGAGTCAAACATGGCAGACCCATTTCATAGAAAAAGAACACACAAAGAACAAACAGGAGTATCCTTTTCCATCTTGTTTGAATACAACTCAATTTTTCACAAAGCAACAGCTACTATGACGCTACCAACACAGCAACACAATTACTGTTTCTAATGTCAACACAACAGTTTTCTCTTAGCCTTTCTTACCTTTAAGCAAACCACAAATACCATATTGTGTCATAGCAAAGAGAATGTGGGTCAAATAATTAGATTTTGGTTTAGAGGGTGCATGACCTGGGTTTACTTTGTTCAGGTTAACAAATGGGTAAGCAAACTCATGTTTTTAGTTTAGCATTGAGCTTAATTTTAGGACACTGGTTTTATATTTGAAGTTGCATGTATTTTTTTGAATATATAAATTTGCTTATTTATTAATTTATCTACTTTTATACAATAAGTTCAATTACTTAGTCTTGTGGTTTTATTTCTTTCATTTTAACCTTTTAACACAACTTTTTATGTTTTTTTTTTAGCACAATCTCCTGCATTTCCATGTTGCAAAGTAATGATAGTTTCCTCAGTTATTTCTGCTTTTTTAAATGAATTGAATGGATTGTAGGGTGAGGGAGCGGTGGGTTTTTAAGGCCATGCATTTTTTCCTCTGTAAATTATTTTTTAATTATTTTAAAAAGTAATTATTAAGTTATTATTATTATTATTATTATTATTAAGAATCAGGATTCTCATTTACTACGATTCACGATTTTAAAAAGATAAAACCAGTCCGCAGGCTGTCTGCCTCCATTTTATAGGCGGGAGGTCCTGTTATCACCACAGAGCCAGTTCTGGAACATACACTTGCGCAGTAAGCACCAAAACAAAGAGGAAACTACAATGATGGAGGAAAGAGAGATTCAACCAGCCCCGTCCTCGTCGAAGGCAAACATTTGGACTCATTTTGGTTTTACCTAGAGCCCTATAAAATCTGTTTTATTTTTTCCCAAATTTTTTATTTATTTGTTTATTTATTTATACATTTTTTTGTTGTTTTTGAGATTTTTGAGAATTCCGTTTTTAGCATTTTACGTAAATTGAACCCAGAGACAGAGTTTTAAGTAATGAAATATAGGCACTTTCTTCAGTTATAACTGAAAACTTTAATGCTTCCACACATTTAAGCAAAAACATAACAATAAAACAATGAAACATGCGTCCCACAACTTTGGTGGAAATATCAAATCCACTGTAAACTTTATCATTTCTTCTGTCCCCATGCTCTTTGGTTTTCCACTGATTACTGACATCTCCATTGAAGAACATGATGGTCAACCTGTTTGTGTTGAGCTCAGTGAGGGACTCTCGTTAGTCTCTACTCTATTCAGGGGTCCGGCCTCTGATCTAGTCTCTGAGGAGGTCCCGTCTCTGGAGGGGTCTGGTCTCTGGTCTAGTCTGGTCCTAGTCTCTGGAGGAGTCCGTTCTAGTCTTTGGGGGGGGCACAGTCTCTGGAGGGGGGTTCCAGTGTCTCGTCTAGTCTGGTCTTATTTGTGAGTTTGGTCATCGTTCCTTGCCAATTAACCAATTAACTTCAGGTGCCCCTCACCAGGAATCAAACTTTTATGTAAAATGTCGGCCAGTTCTGTTATTCCATGCTTATAATGAATTCCATTTTTAATGTGTAATTCTGTGATTCTGTGATTGCGGATTTTATAGAGCCCGGAAAGCTCAAGTTTGACGTGAGCTTCACAGTGTGCAAGGTTTGCAAAATGAGGAACCCAATTCCATCTGAGCATGGATAAATGTTTAAAACTTAATAAATGTGAAAAAGACATTTTAATGTCTCCATTTGTCATTCTGTCTTGCAAAGCAGACTGGAGTAGATCATGAAGATCCTTTGCACACTGATAGATTGAAGCAGAAAACATTATGAATCAAATTGTTTTGAATCGAATCGAATCATAGCCCCAAAAATCAAATCAAATCGAATTGTTAGATAGTAAAAGATTCCCACCCCTACTATATATAGATCCATTTGGAGATGTTTCCAATTTTTAGTCCCTTCTTTTCTCTGTTTTGGTTTCTACAAGAGAAATATCCCTCAGCTACTGAATGTTAAGCATTTAGCATTTTTTATATATATATGTATATATATATATGTATATATATTTACCACCATTCTCATTTTTGCATCATAAGACATGACTTATTAGTCATTTGGACTTCATAATGTCACCTAAAGTAAAACTGCACAGAGTGCTGTTGTCTTAGGCAGCGTGGCAGGCCATTCATTTTCTTGAGCTGGCTGTTAATGTGATTACTCAATGAAATGATCCTTTTTCTTCTATTGTTCTTAGTGTGCACTGTGAAGTTGATCAACTGAGCACCAGTTGACATTTCATGATCTTTTGTATGGAGCTGCTGCTCAGGAGCCCTAGTTAGTGTTGGATCCCCCAGCGTGCGAAGGTCATCGTAGAGGTGGGTGGGAGTGGACCACACACTCCTCCAGCCATAGAGAGATTTATCAAGCCAGCTTTGCTCCCCGAAACACATGGTTAATTTAGCAGCCATTACAGGTGACATCTTGATGAATAGAGAGAGCTGTTCACGCATACATAGGCAATAGGTATAAACACGCTGGCAAACACGCACATGCACAGACACACACACAAACACTCATAGAAAGAATAATGGTCATTTTACTGCAGTCTGCAGGAGGACAGGAGATAAAAGTTAGTGTTGGGAGAATGATGTGTCAGGGTGGTTTCATTAGCTCAGATAGAAGACTCCTGTCTGTGCCATCAGCGATGATCATTCCAAGGGAAGAAATTATTCTTGGCTGTCGGAGATCGACGTGCACTAACACGGTGACAAACTATCAGGTTACACACTTAAAATCCTAACTACTCACACACCCAAGTAATCCCCTCTTGACAATTAAGGCTCCTGCTAATAACGATTTGAAAATTTGAAATGCTAAAAGGTGAATGTGCTACTGCACCTGTGTGCACATCCCCAGGGAAAACAGTGCACACAGCCGTGAGACAGTAGGCTATTGCTCATCAGTCCCCTCACCCATTTATCATCATTTTAATCCCTTAACTCTGATATGTATTGATTTGGTGGAGCTGCCCTTCACTGCTTTGAGTAGGAGGTTCCACACACACCACAAATATTTGATCACTGTCAAACATGTGTTGGCTGGGACTGTGACAAACATACACTAAGCTGCTCTACAAAGAGCTGTCTATTCGAACTAACAGATGATATAGAGTTGTTCTACCCACACATGCAGCAAGCAGTCTGCCTACGGTTGAACGGCAGCCCAGAACCAGGAGCGGGTAGAGAATGTCCTTTATGAGGCAGCGACTCTACTCATGCTTCTATCTCTCCAGGCAGCTTGGCAGGGAGCAGAACAGACATACATGCAGACAAGAGAGAAGGCTCCATGAAGATCAGCCTGCACTGCTATTTGGTCACCACTGCTTTTTATTTTATTTTATACAGTCCAGACCACCACCCTTTAATATACATTTTGAAAACAGGAACTAATTCATTTTGCTGTGCCATGTCAAATATCAAAGTCCTGTCATAGACTAGTTTGAGGTGCAGTAAAAATTATTCAGTATCAATGGAAGGAGAGGCCCAAAAGCTACATGGATCTTCTAATAAGGTCATTCCAGAAAGCCAACGCATTATCTGTGGCTAACATCATAGTGTTTATCACATCAAATCAAACAATCACATCAGATGCAAACTTATTTTTGATTATAGTCTTTCACCTCTGTGAGCATGTGGAGCAGGGAGCAAAGTGGTGTCATTACCTTCAGCTACTCATCAAGATGAAGGTCAGACCTGATGAATAGGAGAGACAAATGTGTTATAGAGAGCAGCCATTATCCATGATACTGTACGACACTGTTCGGTCTCCTAAAAGTGGTAAGAGAGGAGAGAAAATACTGAAATTGAAGGAAATAAATGAACAAAATTAGATGAAGCTTAAAAGGAGAGAAATAAAAATAAAGGAGAGGACTGCGCAGGGACAGGCAGAGTTGGCGCCGCACATCCAGGGGGGCTCAAAGAACACCTCAGTGAACAGTCATTGTGAAATGCTGATAGCTGATCGGTGACAAAACTCCCCTACCCACTTAAAGCTGACACCTCGGTGCAACTGTTTCTCTCCACAGCAGGCAGCCAGGGATGATATCCGTGTACCTGAGAGAAGCTAGAATACTCCCAGCCCAGTTAGAGCTGACACCAGGAAGCAGTCTCCCTCCTCCGCTCCCCTCTGTCTCAACTCAACATTTTGTCTCGGTGGAGATGTCCTCTGACAGAATTTGGCACTGAAACCTCTCCACAAGGCTGTTAGCTGCAGATATCCCCTCAGGCTGAAATTTAAGCAGGGAAACGCCTGCTGGTTTGAGTGAATTAAAATGAAGTTGATCCGTAACCCTATCACCAAGCAATTTGCCAATAGTCTTAAAACATGAGGACATCCTATTTTACCCCGTCATCCCCTAACTTATATTTGAAACCAGGGCAAAAAGTGCTGAGTTGAGTCAGGCGGCCTACGGGATATCCTGTCCTAATAGGGGTCTTCTTGAACCCTGAGCCCATCTTCCAGTCTGTTTCTGCTTCTCTCTGCAGGCTGTGGTGATGAAGTGCTCTGCGCCTGCAGTAGTCCAGCAGTGTGCCATGCATGATAAGGAGCAAGAGATTGTGGGGGAAGCTTGCAGGAACCCAGCTGCTGGTACAGAGCTGCAGGCCAGAAGCTACGCTGTAGGCTGGGTGGTGAATAAATGATTTGAATGACCGTAAAACTCAGAGGCAAATAGGCTTGGTCTGGTACACAAACACACAGCCACATGCATGAAATAGCACGCATAAACAAGGGTGAGTGCCTGTATTTAACCCCAGATGCAAAATTGATGCTTATGCATGTGTGCGCACACAAATGAACCAGTTTGCATTTTATATATCCATGTATATATTAGGCCTCAAGACCATCTAAAAGATTTGAATACTGAAAAAAGGATACTGAGGGAAAAACTGTTTGCTTTTCTTCTTGTATGAGACATCATGTAAATTCACACCTAAACACCTCAAGGATGAGACTCAAATCCAAGACAAAGGGGTGCAACGATGTGGAGAGATACACAGAAAGGACAAGTTTTGTAATTCAAATGGGCAAGAAAACAGCAAATTTACAACTTAAATCAGAAGAATTTCAACCAGGTTTCACTTAGTGTCACAGGAAGAAAAGTAGCAGTGTGTGTGTGTGCGCACGTAATGCGTTTACTGTAGTCTCAAAGCTCAGAGGATTAAATTAGAGAAGGAGTGGGTCCTCTGTAGTGAAGAGGGGAATGGCAGACTACTTCATGGGTCACACCTCCAGACTCCATCAGCACTGCAGAACTCATTGAGAAGAAGCTCTCAGGGGTTTGGGGTAGACAGGATGACCTGAGGTTGGCTTGGGGAACTCACGATGAGACAGACAGACATCACAGTCCAGGTCAAATGTACATCTCAAGGGTGTAATTAAAAAGTTAAAGGTTTGATTTCTGCTGTTGCTGCAAAATATAATACAGTATGATGCCTGAGGCAAACACTGTTCATTTTCTCTCAGTGAGCACTTATTTGGCAATTTGAATGAATTCTTCTTTTATTATGATATAGAATTGATCGTAATATTAAATTGAACTTATTTACAAAAATCCCATTTCCATTATCTGAAGTTGGCTTTTTTCTGCCTGAATAAGATTTAAATAAATCACACTGACTTTACATTTAAATCTTGTCTTCATGATCCAACTTTCGTCAATATGAGTGCATAAAATGAAGCTCTGTGTGCTTGTGACTCACCACTACCACTTATATTTATATAAGGATTATGAGGCTGACCAAAGAAACCTATTTTTGAATAATTTCTAGAGGCCAGAAAGAAGAATTATCCAGTAATTTACATGAAGCAGCAATTTAATTTATTTTGTTCTATCTTGTGACTCCTCACAGGGTCCCAATCCTTAGTTTTGGAACAATGAAATAGTCAAACATCTGCATAAAATAATAATATTCCTGTATACATGAGTCAATATCCACTTTTCTGATTCATTTTCTTGACCACATCCAACAACCCAAGATCAGATGAAAAGACACGATGCATGGTTATGTGAGAAACACAACAGATCGAAAACCAATATTAGTAGGATGTTTCTATAGACCCCCCAGTGTTGATATACTGTACTTGGATAAAGTGTGGTATGCTAGAACAAGTCAGTTTTACAAGGAATGAAATTTATATGAGCACTAATTGGAACTGCTGTTGCTGTCCGATGAGAATGAAATTCATGAATGTGTGTGCATCTTGTGGATTATCACAAGTCATAAACAAACCCACTTGAATATGTTTAAAGAGCAGCAGTAAACGAGTCGTGACCTGTATTGATCATATATATTCAAACAACCCAGAAGTTTGTTCTAAGGCCATACTGTATCTGTGCCTCAAGGTTGTAGCAACCATAATTTAATAGCAATAGTCAGAAAAACTAAGGTACCTAAGCAAGGTTCGAAAGTAATCAGAAAAAGGTCATGAATGATATAATTCTAAGTTACAAATTGATCCTGAAAGGTCATTTTGTGCTTTCAAGTGAGATTTCAACAAAGATTGTTGATTATCATGCTTCAATAAAGAAATTTACTGTGAGGAATGTTCGTACAAAGAATATATGAAAGAAAGAGATCAAGCCAAATGAATCACTGGAACTTCATATTTGAAATTAGACTGATATTAGGCAGGTACTCTGTAAATTAACAAATTTAGTTTACAAGTTGAACAAGATGAAAAAGAAAATATATTATGAAAATTTTCTGCAAGAAGCAAAACATGACAGTAAACAGTTATGGAACAAATTAAATTTCCACTGAAGGGAAACTCTGGGCCCACCTCATTTTGTTTAGATACTGGAGAGGATTTTCCAACTAGACCTGAGGACATGGCAAATCACTTAAATAAATTATTTCATAACAAAGATTGATTTGTTAAAAAGTATAGTTCAACACAAGAATAATGCCTTTGAGCAATATAAATTGACCAGATCATGGAGGCTAAAGAGTGCAACTTTGAATTTAAAAGTGTTGGCGTTGCAAAAGTTGAATCAATGTTAATGACCTATAAGAACAAACCACCAGGAGTTGATGAGTTTGATGGAAAACTGCTTAAGCCCAGCTTCATTTACTGCGCCTATGGTCACACACATTATCAATTAAAGTATAAATGTCCAAAAGCTTGGAAAATATCTAAAATTATACCAATACCAAAAATAAATTAATAATAAACAGTTGCAGCTTCCGGAATTAAATAGTAGGCCCCTAAATTTATTACCAATTTGAAGTAAAATAATGGACAAATATGTGTACGAACAGACTCAGTCTTATTTTTCAAACAATAACATGTTTTCAGCATGCATATCAGGAAAAATACCCGACTTCCACTGCCCTTACTAAAATGATAGATGGCAGTTATAAGGTAATAGAACAAAGGAAAAGAAGAGGAACAGTGTTTTTAGATTTTTCAGCAGCTTTTGGTATTTTAGATTATGATTTGCTGTTGGAAAAATGACTAAGAACAGCTCAAATCGCAATGTATGCGGATGCCTCCACTATTTATTTATCAGAATCAACAATGTAAACCTGAAATAAAAATTTGAATGAAGAGATAAAGACAGTGGTGGAGTGGATTGACAGACATAAAGTCATTTTTGTATCTGTCACAACAAATGTCTTTTACTGCTAGAATTCGTAGTTGTGCAACAAGACCAGCTGGTTGAGGTTGTTTAACTTACCTGAATTTAAAACATTGGGGTAGCGGACGGGAATGTATAGATCAGTGAAAGAATGGAACTCCTTCCCAAATGATATCACTCAACAGAAGAACATTACCAAAAAAAAGTACTACCTAACAAGAAAATCCAATTAGAAGTTCTGAAAGTGAATCAATATCTTTGTTGTAATGACATTTATTAAAGTTGATAGATATAAAAGGAGGAGTAATATGTTGTTCTTGTTGTCCTTAGTGCATACGTATGTACCCATGCATGTATAGATTGATGAATTGATGGAATAGATGTAAACATGAACCAGTGCGGGAGTGTGTATTGTTGTATTGTGTTACAATGACATGGATGTTTGTATTGCTATGTAGAAATTGTGTTGGAAGAATAGCTGCTGCTCCACAAAAGCTAATGGGGATCTTAATAAACAAACAAACAAGCAGTATAAAAAAATATAGTAGGGAGACTCCACCACCTGCAACTACAGCTCTAAAAGGCAAACTCCATTGACTTCACTCACAAAGGTCAGCTTATTAGTGATGGGGATCTCTAATCAGCCTCTAAGAACTGTTAAATGAGGTCTCCTGTGACTCTGGTGGAGCTTTGTCAAGTCCTGACAAAATAACCCTGATGATGTTGGGCACGCAGACAAGTTTATAATGAAAAGACCTTGGTTGCATTATTGGAAATGCACAATCCAGGGCTTGTTCTCAGCAACAAGTTGATAATAAATTTATATAATATTAAAGAGTCTTAGCTATTTCACTATTTATCAAGCCTCCCATGACTTCATTCTCTAAATGTAAAAATGCTCCAGAGGTCTCTTTTACAGGTTAAGTGGAGATCATAAATTATTGTAGTACAGATTCAGAGCTGAAAATTCTGGTTTTCTGTGGAAGAGCAATGATAAAATGTGAAATATGGCAGATGTTAGGTCTATGACTGGTTATTCCTCCTGCCTGCACTCATATGATCAATCATCTCTTCATTTCAGGGTTTATTTTTACCTGTCACTGTAAGTAGATGTAAGGCATGTAAGTGATGGTGGTGCTTTGTCTTTCAGGGCAGATTGGAGACAACACTGAGTCACTGAGAAAAAGAGCCAGGCTAGATGGTTCACGTGATAACTGCAGTGGAAGGTAATATCTGATCAAAACTCATACAATATAATATATATATGTATATATATATATATATAATATAATAGTAATAATGGTCTAATAATTACACAGTATAACACTCTGACACACTATGAATGCAGGGCTTTGAAATGTATCCAGTAGTTCCACTTTTTCACTCTTTATGTTACGCACATCGTCCTTTCCGCCATTGCTTAGCTGCAGAAATTGGTAATTGTGCTTACTTCAAGAAGCTGAAGCACTGTGCACTCTGCAGAATGTGTTCACAAACCTGGATAAGGCGTTTGACTGCTCCACTATTGGTATGTTGTAAGAGGTTAATCCTGAAACCATAATGTGTTGTTTACATAACAGAAATTCTGTATTAATTTAGATGTAATAGATTCCTGAATCTTTGACACACAGAGGGAGAGGGAGAGACTGTGACTCTACTGAAAAGCACTTATATCCATTGTATGCCATTCCCTTCTTGGCCAGCAACAACTTTCTATAGCCAGGGAAAAAAAAAAAAGAATTATTAGATAATTATGTTTTTACAGGGAGAATTACAATGACAAAGTGCAGACAGGATCTTACATTACATTTATTTAGTTAGTATGTTATTTTGGCAGATTTAATCCTCGAGAGAACATCTGCTATAGTAAAGAAGGGCTTTGGGCAGCTGTTGATAAACTACGAGCCGTCACTCACGTCTTTATGCCCCCCTCCTTCTTCATTTCCCAGAGGGATAGGGAGAGAGTGAAGACGACAGACTTAATCAAAGGCGTAGTGTTGCAATTAAGTGACAGCGAAAGTTACAGGATTGTATCTTGAATCCATTCAGTTTACTTCATGCCTAAAATGTAGGCTGTAAATAAACCGTTGGTTCTCAGGTTCAGTGATTGAGATTGTTATGGTAGGTAAAGTAAAGCAGACAGTGTTTTGCACTGCATTTTTGGTTCATCTGGATCTGTGTGCCGAACCCGTGGAAAGCATTGGAAAGCCACACAATCAATGACTTCTTTTGATAATCCACCCTTATTCGTGTATGTTGAGATTAAATCTAATGTTTTGTGATGTTCCTCAGCTTCTCCAATGAAAATTTCCAAGAAACTTCTTTCCGAGTAAGACAATTTGTTGAGACTGAAGGTTATCCAGATGGAGCTGGTGCTTGGCCTCTGTGAATGATTACATGTTTAGCTCCCATATTTATGTAATCCTACAGGGTATTACCCTGTAGCAGCCAACCTCTGGATCTGCATCATGGGGCTTTAAAGCTGCACCCAATCTCCAGCTAGCTCACCCCCGCAGCTTTTTCTATCAAATAGCTGCGATTTGGCGAACTTCTCCTGATGGGGGGCTCCTCTATTCTCCAGCTGCAGTCGGACAGCTGACCCTCTAGCCAAGGTGCCTCTTCTGACGGGTCTCAATGTTTTATTCATCAAACCTGTGGAACAGAGTAAACTGCAAGACCACAACCAAAACAAAACATCTCAGTCTCCTCAGGAGAACCACTTTCTTTGATGAAATAAAACAGCCCACATCTCTGATGTGGCAGTGCTGTGATCTTTATGCCATGCAATCGCCTTGCTGTTACAACTGAGCGTATTTCACTGGAGGTAAATGAAATATTCTTGTGCTTTGTTGTATCGCTCTGGTTGACTAAAAGGATGTTCTTATATCTCAGATGTTCGATGGATTATGCAGCTGGTTGCATGTTCCAAAAGAGGTATTCTATTCTGCAGTTAGCTAAAAAAAATTATGTTTTTTGCATAATATATCATTTTGGGCTACACATTGAACCACATAAAGAAATTGATACCACTGTGGGAAATATAATGCTACATCCAGCAGGTAAGTTTTAGTTTTAAAACAAATATTTAATTTTAAATTTGTGCCTGGTGTTTACACTTTTCCTAAAAGAGAGACATTTAGAAAAGCTTTGGAGCTCAGTTTTAATTTGAGAGCTATGGGGTTTTGTTGTCTAAAATGGAGGGTTTTGGAAACCATAATATAGACACCCATGGACGCTCCCTGATTGGGTTGGTTAGACTGCAAGTGGGGAAAACAACATTACAATTTACAAATGCTACTGACCCTGTTGCCTTCGCTTGTGGCTATTGTGCTGCACAATTCTGAATTTCCACGCTTCAGCTACCTTTGTTGTTCCTCTTTCATATTTTATTCCACAGCTAAACAACTGCACATGTTTAGTCATGTCGTATGTGCTTCTAGGTGAGATAGCATTGACTGAGATCATTTCTGTGCAAAATTTGGGCTGATAGTGGTAAAGTTGGTTTGCCTAGAAATAAACTGCATTAGTAGTGTGAGTGTGGCAGGGAACAGTATTGCTCGTTGAACACTAAAAGCGTGCACGCAATGTAATGTAACGTTTTTTGCATAACACATTATTTGATTTTAGTACAGATTGAACACATTTATTTACCAGTTCCAAGGGTGATGGTGGATATAATTTTTACTTTTAGGCATAGCCGAACTAGTTCTTTAATCTACTTCAAGCCTGTATGTTAAACTAAGATAGCTCGCTGCCGATTAAGGTCTTATATTAAGATTAAGGAAATGGCATCAGTCTTTCCATCTAACTCGACTTGACTAGCTGTAGTTGTTGCAGAGGAGATAGCATGCTGATCTCATTTTTTTTTAACCCTGACCTTTCAACAGAATCAGTGGAGCCAGTGGTACTTTTGATCACAAAATTTCATCTCCCTCATGAAAAATGCAAGAAAATCTCTCATGATCAATAAAACCTGTACGTCTGGATCCCGGATGATCAGACAGAGTGCATAATACACCTTGTGTGTGACAGCTGCGCATTACAGAATGATTGAAATTGATACAACGTCAATGTTCAGTAATCACAGAGCTCCCTGTCTTTTCTCCTTGATCATTCAGAGCGAATCAGAGTCAGTCTTTGATCAGCCTCTGGCTCTGTACCCAGGGACTGACGGAGAAGAAAAAAAAACACAACAGGCAGTACAGAGGAAAGGACAGACACAGCCACGTATTTATCCCTGCATTTCAATTTCACTAATGATTATTCACGTCCAGTCACTGTATAACAGCTTGGACGAAGCCAAGTGTTCAGCTAAAGCCTTTATTATAGAAGATCTGAGTGAACATTACTGCTTTTGCTGCATGAAACAAACACTTCAAGCAATTATAATGATTATCACTATCTGCTGAGGGACATGCTCCACGCAAATTGGCTCTGTGTCAGTAATTAAGAGATGCACCCCTTTTTCTGAGGGGTGGGGTGAAGTTTTCCTGGTGCTTTTAAAATTAAAAAAGGCTGACTAACGCTGTGCAGAATTTTAACATCCAACCTATGGGTGATTATTTGACCCCTTCTCTCCAAAGGGTCAACATTTTAATTTTATCACCTGTCACAATGACTAATTACATATAAGAAAAAGCTAAATGGAAATTTTTGCTTCCTAATTTACATCAAACATTTATTCATTAGGTAGATGCTTTTATCCAGAGAGGGATAACCCCAACTTCAGTGCAGTACTGTAGGAGACCTTGGTGTATTCACAAAGTGCAAAATCTATTCAATAAAACAAAGTGCAAGCAGATTGGGTGAGAAGTACACACTAAGCGCAAGTTAAGAATGTTGGGGTGTCAGAGGAGAGGAGGTGCTCTTGAAAAAGTCTTGAGGAGATTCATGAAGCCAGAGAGGGGCAATCTCTTTATTACTTTGTTCCATCATGTTGGAACCACTGTTGAGATCAGTCCTGATGGGGATTGCCTTTTGTGGAAGCGTTGTGCCTGTATACTGAGTCAAAGTAGAGGAGTGTGGACTGCAGACTGTGTATAAAGATGGCCTCTGAGACGTCAGCCATTGCAATTTTGAAGCTAAACTGAGCTGCTCTACCATCACCGTCTTGGCAATAACCCACTGCGGCAAACTCTTGGATCCAACATTCTGCCCACGCCAATTTTGTGGCAAGCATACACTCATCCATCTGTCAATCAAAGCAGCGCGCCTTCAATTATGTAGAGCTGGAAGCTTTCGTAAAATTCACAAGTACATTATCTTAAATTTCTGCCTCAATAGGCCTTTCAAGGAATTGCAACTTTTGCTTCTTCCATGTTGGCATCATTTTCTGCCCCAGAGGTTGCTGGATGGGGCAGACACAGAGGTCATGCTGAAAGCAAGCAATGGTGACTTGAATTTGATTTGAGGGTATACATAGCTAGTGGAGGTCAATGAGCAGCAGATTGACATGTGCCCTTTTAGGCTGATCGAAAACCAGACACACTGCTGCATTCTGGACCATGTGTCAGGGTCTCACTGTGCATCAAGGGAGAGCCACTAGAAGGCCACTGCAGTATCTTTGAATCTTTATGCTTTCAAAGGCCAATAAACAAAAAAAAAAAAAGAAAGAAAAAAAGAAAAAAGAATGTGCTGTCCATATTAGGCCTGAGTCTTATAATTGTACTTTTCATGTGCTTTTTTCTGTCTAATTCTAATTCTTTCACTGGAAATGGCCCAAGACTGTGTGTGTCAGCATGCAGCAGTCCAATTTCCTTTTCATGTCAGGCCAGCAGCAGCATTAAAGCAAAGTAGCTCAGCCATCCACACACTAGCAGCCTTCCAGTTACAGTAGCACCACCAGCTAGTCCAGGTGTGGGTTTATGTATACATCAAATTGAACATTAATTTTGATTTTTATCACCTTCCACTGCTCTCACCGGGGTGTTACTGTGACAGAATGAGGTTAGGTGTAGCGCGACCAAAAGGATGGCTACAGTAGGGGAAAAAAAAAAAAAAAAAACAATGATTGGAGAGCCAAACAGCAGATGCTGTCATAGAAGAGTGTTATTTGTTTACGTCTGACATCCAACTCTCTGAAACAAAAAACAATCCTCTCCAAACTTTCCCTCACTTCACACATAATGAAAACTTTTGAGAGGATTGTTTTGTAGCATTTCAGAAATTTGGCAGGCAAATATGTGGACCCACTGCAATTTGCTTACCAGGCCAAATTTAGTGTTGAGGATGCCATTCTTTTTATGCGTCAAAAGTATGCGCCTACTTAAAAAACTGCAGATAGCTCTGTCAGCGTGTTGTTTTGATTTTTCTAGTGCTTTTAACAACATCCAACCCAGGCCTCCCCGCTCCAACCTCAAAGACATGCTGTTTCAAATCTTCCATAATAAATTGAGTTTATTAGAATCTATCAGCTAGACCAGTGTAGTATATGTGCAGTATCTGTACACATCCTCCCCAAAGTGTTGTTCTGTCCCTGTTTGTGTTTAGCTTTTGCACTGCTGACTCTGCCGCCATATCTATCTATCCATCTATCCATCCTTCCTTTTGATTGGTCAAAAATACATTTACTAATGTAACTAATGGCTTACCAATGCACATGGGGAAAAAAAAAACCCTAGAAAATTAAACCTTTTACAAATGTTGGAGCTGCAGGGAGTCACATTCTCTTCTCTCTCTTTTGTTAAAGACTAGCTGCGTACCTGTCCAATAAATTAGAGGCGTTCTCGCTCAATTTCGCTAAATTGAGCCGGACAGAAAACATAAATGAGCTGTAAACATGCCTACCCAACAATCAATTGCCAATCCCCACTGTCCCAGGAAATCCTCCTTAGTTTTTTTTTTTTTTTTTTTTTTAATGCTGCAGATTGACTCTTTAGATTTTATTTTTCTCTTGAAACGACACAGTTTCCAAGAGTAAGTTTACTCCAGGGCCTGGATCCTTTCTCCTCATGACACTTAAGTTTCACACCTTATACACCAACCAACATAAAAAGGTTTTAGAGTCAAAGGTGGATTCATATTATAGTAAAAAATTATAATTATGTATACAAAGGTTTACCATAATGAACAAAGTATTCGGCATGTGATGCAAAGAAAAATATGCACTTAAGCATCAATTACATTACAGTAAACTTACTTTGAATATCTATATACAACATGTATATGTGTGTGTGTGGGGGGGGTAATAGTTATCAAAAATATCAAGACCAACAACCACTCGTGGCAGGGAGGAAACCCACACAGGCACAGGGAGAACATTTAAACTCCATTCAGAAAGGACCCAGGCCGGAACCAAACCCGCAACCTTCTTTCTGTGGGGCAACAGCGCTAGCCACTATGTGCTGCCACAAAGAAAATCATTAACTGAATTTTCATATGCTTTGTTTTAGTGTTTTTGTAAAAAGATTGGATTAGTGATTTCAGAATTTAAAACTGCAATTGCTCATACTGTTCATTTCCAAAATAATACTGGGTCAAATCTAGGCTGTGAAGCTGGATTAATGACATATAGCCTTAATTAAAGAAAGGAAACCTTGCTGAGGTTTCATCCATAATTGCTACGTTGATACGTAGAGCTTTTCACAACAGTACTTTAGTGTCAATTCTTAATATTTACTCTCCCTGTTAGCTGTGCTAGACTGACCACATTCTGTGGCAATACAAACCTAAAGCTTCCTGTAAGCATTTCAAATTAAAAGCAGACGCCTTGTTCCTTAACAGCTCTTTTATTGCTGTTCTGCACTCAGCTGCTTCTGTCTTTGCTCTATGTGTCCTGCGTTTAGTTATTTGCCATAATGAAGGTGCAGATCAGTGTAGTGGAAGTGCTCCTCTCCTTCCATGTAATTCTAGAGCAGCCAGCCCGTCAGTCAGTCACTCAGTGACAGGCATACTCAGTAATGTACTGGGGCAACAGTCTGTGTTTCTTGTCTCTATATTTATAAAGAAAAACACTTCAAATGTTACACAAAAATATCAAACCTAAAGCTCTTTTGAGTCTTCAGACTAAGTTGAGGTCACAGATGGAAGTGCGCAGGAGAATTATTATGCAATCCTCTGTCTGCAGGTGAGTATCCTTCATGAATTTGAAGAATAGAAAGGCAGAGCAACTCTCTCACGGCAGAAACAGAGTTGAGAAGGTGAAAATAGAGAAGGAGAGGATTGTAGGATTGAAGTGAGGTTAAATGAGAGGAAAGGCAAAGTGGAGGAGTGGGTGGGTTGGTGAGACTGTTACTCAGGCAGCTTGGGAAGGAGAGAAAGTTTGAATCCATGGATGTCCTGACCTGGCCAGCGGAGGGTGTGAGGATGGATTGGCCACCACGGACCCACTGAAAAAGCAAGAACAAGTGAGAAGGAGAGATGGGATGATGGAGGTGTGAAGGGAAAGAAGGGAGTAGGGAGAATATCAATGGCCAGACAGAGACACGTATGGATTTCTCTTCCATCTCTTCAAGCCTAACTTTACTGCAGTGCAGGAGTGGATCGAATTGGGAGGGAAAGAAAAAGTGCCTGCTGATCCTCCCCAGAGAAATCAACACTTATGCATGAAAAGCTTCTTTGACTGTTAACTTTGTTTCCCTGCTCACTGTTCAATAGGATGCACTCATTTTGTTTTTTTTTGTTTTTTTGTTTTTTTCATGTCCTCCTGTTTACAAGTCAACACAATAAAAGCTACATAAGGTGGTGACAGAAAATAATGAATACCACATAAATGATAAAAAGCAAGTCCATGCCTCAGCGTGAACTAATAATAAAAAAAGAAGTTTATGAATAAGTGTGGTTATTACAAAGTGCTGCCTTGTGACTATTTGCATAATTCCAATTATTGCACAATGACACAGTTCCTTCCTGATGTGATTTGTGCTGACTGTTAATACCACCAGCATAAACAAAGGAATATCGCAGTGATTCTCAAACTTACGCTGTGGATGTATGCATCAGTATCCCTATAAAGCAAAGCGCACTGTGATAATGTGGGTAAACAACATCAGAACAGGGCAAATGAGACAAACAGAGATCATCATGTTATGATTAGGATTGTGATGATGGTGTGATGTTGAGTTTAATCAGCTTCTGGTTCAAAGGTCTCCTGGTGACTATGTTGGCAGTTGCGGCATTGCAATATTAGGTGATTTTGAATGAAAAAAATCTATAAAAAGTATGATTTGAATTGTAGAAATCAAACCTGTTCTTTTACATTTGAAGGATGTCAGTTGTAGGCAGGAGCAGCTCTGTTGTGCCACGTTTCTTATGCTGCTAAAAATCCACTTTTCTTTTTATCAAAAAAATGTACCAGCCCCTGCAATTTTCTGCTTCTCTGTGATTGTGGAATTGCATTTTGTCATTCTTGATTTAGCATTTTTCATTTTATTTGAATTAGCTCTACAGTCCTATAATAAAAATAATGACCCCTGCAAAATCCACTCTACCACACTTTTAAATCTAAAGACACAATAGAGCTAAATGCAAAACAGTCTTACCATAAGGCCCATGTCGATACTATTCTGTGCTCTGACCTTGATCATACTCAATAGAGACCTATAAATAAATACATACATAAAAGAAAAGATTGCTGTCAATGCAACTTTTAGGGATATATTTTTTTCTCATTTCTTGTTTCTAAGACCAAAAATTAACTGAGCAGAAAATATAGGAATAAAGTAGCGCAAAATACACAATAATCTCACCATGCATTCCATTTACAGTATTTGCTTTTTGGATCATTTCACACCCGTTTTCATGACATCAGCGCTCGCCTAAATTCTGGGACTGGTCTTCTTCATGGTTTTGTGCTGCCTGTCTTTCCTGTGCAGAAAGTCCCACTCTGGCATGTTGCTGCTCCCTGTTTCCTGTTTGAGGAGGTTTTAGTATAATTCTTTTGAACTGACAATAAAATTTCAAAATAGGAAAAATATTTTGACTGTCTTTGCCAGTATCTGACAATTACAGTGGCAAAGTGGTGTCCTGTACTTTCCAACCAGGGTTTTCTTTTTTTGGCTCATCGTCTGGACTGTAGCTGACGCTCAGGGGAGAGGAGGGAACTTCAGACTGAGAAGTGGCAGCATTATTGAGTGATAAACAGCCTACAGTGCACATACGTTGTTAACAAGCTAAATCTGTTCTTGTTTCCAGCACCAACTCTCTCCTGACACATACATACAGAGCGTTTCTGGATTCCTGGAACTTCTCTCCTGCTGTTATATTACGCTCATTATTATTATATTAAACTTATTGCAGGTCTTACACAGAGATAACTAATCAGTGAAATGTGCTCTTTGGTTGCCACTGCTGCCTCTTTGAGCTTAATGTGAGTTTTGTTACCACACAGTTGTGTACACACACACACATACACACACACAATGCTGCAGTATCATAAATGAACAGCAGAAACTGACTCAGGGACCCAGACTCAGAACACTTAGACTGAATCAGATCACCAGTCACAGATCCGCTGTCTCTGCGCGTCAAGCTCCGGTCTCAGGGACACAATCACATCCACAAAAATAACACTAATGGTAGCTGAAACATCTGGAAGTTAAGCTAGCTCTCAGGGACAATAAACTGCTGCCACCACAAGAGGGTAGTAAACTACACAATGAATGCAAACACGCAATGGATCTTTTATGTAGTTGAAAACTTGTGGACATTGTAGTGCAATGTCCTCAATGTTCATTGTCTATTGTAGTGTGATTGTTTCCTCAACTGATGTTTCCAAGGCAAGAAACTTTGAATAGAATGATTTAATGGATAAGACCATTTTGGTGTTGCTTTTACATGTACCAAGATAACAATATTTGAAATGGCTGCTCAAGCCCAGTGTTTTTTTGTTTTTTTGTTTTTTTCTGTGAATATTTATTCATGGGAAATTGGTTCTGATGTGGTTAAATAAAAAAAAAAATCAGCATATTAATGGGTATAGAATATGTTTTTGGTGATTTCTTGAATTGACTCTTAAAACTGCATCTGTTCTGGATAAAACAGAAAAGAATGGACTGGTGGCCTTTGATCCCCTGCAGGGGGATCGCCTGTGAAGAAGATAATGAGTAAATCAATAATGCTGGTTGTAAAACTCAGGCTAAGTCATGCCTGCTCAGTTGGGGGTAAGCTGTGTCTTACCGTCAGCCCTCCAGCATCAGCTCAAACACAACGGCAATGTGTTACAATTGCAAGCGTCAGTGTGAGTTTCTCAGCTTGTCTCACTGTGTGTTTCCACACAGGGATATGGAAGGTACTGCGATGAGAGGAACCAGTATCTGTAAATGCTTCACCTGACACATCACTGCTTAAGTACATGTCTTCTGTGACAGGGACATGGGCAGAGTACAGGGTTCAGCTGAAACCACAGTACTGTCGGTAGCATCTATTTTTCCCCACTGGGGGTATTATGTGTAAACATAATGCTGAACTTTGAATCCAGCTTCAAAGTAATAGTTTGACATTTTAGAAAATAAACTTATTTACTTGACAAGCTCCAAAAGATGTAAGCTGATGCTTTAATGATGAATTTGAAACTGCAGCCAGCAGCAACAGGATAAAATAGGTGCCATTGCTTTGTCCACAGGGAACATTGCTTAACTAAATCTCATAGAACTGAACTTAACGGTGGTTCGTATTCAGCAGAAGGACTTAAAAGCTGAATTCATCTTCTCATCTAACTTTTGGCCAAAGCATACAAAATCATATTTACAAAAATGTCAAACTGTTGCATTAAATATATTTGAGGTGCATAAAACAATATGTTTTGCAGTGGGGGGGAAAACATGTTTATTTTATTGTGGAAATATGCTGTTTGACTTTTGTTGGCCGTGCAGCATTATGCATTGATTGTAGCCCTTAGCTGGACTAAAAAAAGAAATCAGAAGTTGACATGATTGGTCATGTTCCTTATTGCTTATGCCATTTCTATGCTCCAAACATCCAAAGCAATGATTTACTATGTTAAGCTCTTAACTGTGGGCGAATAAAAGCACCAGGCAGATTTAAATGCATGGCACAGAGACACTTTGGGCATTAAAGGGACTGTACACATACTGCTGCAAAACAGCTGTATAAATTGTTTAAAAAAAAAAAAAAAAATTCACATGAAATGAAGACATGCTACAGAGCAGGGGCATAATCTGACCTCATCAGCTGAGGGAGCAATTATTGTGGCAATGTGAATGATTGCATGTGAATTTACAATTTTTTGGTGCTTGATCATTAAATCCGTTTGATATTTCATTCAGATCAGATCTAGTTTAGTGAAACATTTCTAACTGTCTTTCAAATAGAAATACTCTATTTAGGTTTGTTTTTTCAATTTGTATTTGCACCGTTTTATAATCCATCTCCTACCTACCTGTGTGTGGAACATTTTATATACTGTGTCAGAAACTGCCCTGACATACTCTACTTTTACCCATCTCGGCTCATGACCAAGCTATGAAAAATGCATTGCAAATCATGGTTTCTGCTTCTGACCCATTTTACATTGGACAAGAAACGTGAGCAAACTCTGGAAGAAAATTACTTGTCATATGTTATTTTTGTTATCCGTTCACATCAAAGAGGTGTCCAGTAGGAATACCTTAAATGTGCTAATATTTCACGGTCTCACAATTCCTGTGATGGCTATTGTACAGGAGAGGAGAGGAGGAGACCTTGACTTGGTTATATATTCAGCAAAGAGCCTCACTCTAATCCACATACACTCCAGCTCTGTCCCCCATGTGTGCCCTGCCCTTAAGAAGACAAACAATGGATATCCTTCACTCTCCTCGAGATCACCTCTTTCAACACATTATCCTTCATCTTTTGGTCATACTCCCCTTCAGTCTTGATCTTTTTTGCATACCAATTTACTCGCATATTTTCATGTAAAGCAGAAAGACCCATCAATGCAACAAAAAGTCATTTTTCGCAAAAAAAGAAAAACCCCCACATGAAAACAGATTTCATGCGAAATAATTAAATAAAGAAATAAAGCCCTGGATCAGTTTCTGTTTTTATAAGAGGGATTTTTAGTTAAGCCCAATTTAACAGTCAGTGAGTTTAAGCAAAGGTGCTCCACACTTTCTATTCTGCAGCATAAACACTCAATATATGCTAAGCCCCATTCTCTTGGTGTGCATAATGCTGCCTGGATCTCACCAAGCTTCCGTGGACCCGCGCACACGGCCCCATTCTCCTTACTCCTTCTGCCAATAGCTGCCAAGGAAAATCAATATGTCAATACACATCGCAAATGTTGGGTCTTGACTTTGCAAGGTAATGTCTGCTTGTCTCTGCAATTTTGCTCTGTGCGCACAGGAAAAAAACTGCTCCTTCTCTCCCATGAACATTGGGTGATGGAACATATAAACATCACTGGTGTTCAGTTTTGGGTTGTTTTTTGTGTGTGTGTGTGTGTGTGTGCTTGTTTGTTTTGTTTTATTTTTTTTTACCCCCCCCCCCCCCCCCCCAGCCTTGAATATGACAGGGACGTTTTCGACACCCTCCTCGCTCATCTATTTTATACTCAGCTGGTTTGTTTTTCGTTTTTTTTGATGTCTGTTTTTTGCACATTTTAAAGCCTGACACACACAGAGATGAGGAAAAGAGGCATGCAAAAACCCTCTCTACATTAAGATTTTCCTGCTCTTTCACCACTAGTCGAAAAAGACTATCCAGGGTGATTTTAAATGGGAACCACAACCCTGAGACTAGAGTATTGTATCCAGGTTTCATCCCAAGCCCCCACAGTATTTAGGGAAGGTGCTGAGAGGAGTAGGAGGAAAAGGCGAAAGAGGAGAAACGGGGCTCTGCACAGAGAGCCCAGATACCCCCGACTTTCTGAGAGATCAGTTCAACTCTAAAAACTCTATCTACACTTAATCCTATCTCAGAGGGACACACACCGATGCATGCACATACAAATGTAAGCACGCAAACACACATGTAGCTGAATTATGCACACACACACACAGCGCAAGCGTATATTGCACATAATCACGGCAGCTGCAGGACCACTCTCTCCTCTCTGGTAGAACTCACGCCAAAGAATACTGAGGACTAGCTAAATGAGGAATAATGATATTTTTCACACTTTAAGACCATTTTTTTCCAATTACGCACAAGTTCCAACATGCCCATCGCTTGCCAAAGGTACATGTTGAAAGGAGTCTTTTGCAAAACATACCCTCTCCTAGTTGATCTTTTGCATAGGACAAAGTACGTGACAGATGAGTAGAGCTGGAACTCTCTGAAACAGCTTCAAGAGTGAACCTGCTGCACCTTCATATCTGAATATGCATGAGACTTCAAATTAGCAAACCATTTTTTTAAATCTAAATACACAAATGGTCTGCTCTTCAGTTGTCACACACTGTTCACATTTCAGCGTAGAAAAACTTTCAAGTACATTCACTTTTCATATTTTATTTAGATATAATTTTCTATCATCAAGCACATGGAGCACCAGGCTGGTTTGATGTAGGGTTTTTGAAGATGTCTTATGAATAAGGGCACTAGGGAGAGGCCAAACAAGCCTGTCAGATACCAGCAGTGTCTGAAACCCATCAAGGTTGTTTTCTCTCCAGGGATTGTTAGTCACAGCCACTCTTACTGTCTTGTTCTGTTTTGATCCTGGCTTAGCCCTCAACAGCTTTTCAGATGATCAGTGATTTTGCTGCAAAAGGTGACTCATGAATAATAATATATTTTTAAGCAAGGTAAATTAATTCTTTGGCGCCATGTCAATGCCCACATTTGGCGCGAACACAACACTGACATGCTGTTGCTGCTAAAAATGATCTCTACCTACTCCTACAGTCACTGGCATGACCACAATTGACCACAGTGCTCTGTCATTTAGACTAACAATTTCTCTTTCTTTTTTTTTTATGATCTGCATTGTGATATTGTTAAATATCAGCAGTATTATCAGAACCAGTTTGATGGAAGTTGATACCTGTTACCTCAAATGTCTTTGAGGTGGAAAATGGTTAATGTGTGTCCACAAAACCAGAACAATAAGCTAAGAGAGACTAAAAACCGCAAGCTGCTATTTGGATGAAAATGCTCAGTGACTTTTCTCACTGCAAGTCATACCTTTCACATTACACCCAGGAACGTTAGCCCACAGTGATATGGAACATATGAAATAGATCTGGAGATTTTTAGGTTGATGACTAACTGTGCTTATCCCACAGAATCTATAATGTATTAGCAACAGTTAAACCTTCGCCTTAAGTGGACAAATCTGCTTTAAGGACTCTCCCAAGTGAAATATATGTATATCTAAAAGCATTTGTAATGCTGTGCATTAACATATTGTTGTACAGTGGCTGTCAATGCTTTACAGACTGAAAGCATTGACTTACCTGTTGAATCTGGAGAGTAAAAAGCTTGTGCTTACAAAGCTGAAAGAAATTGCCATCTAACCACAACAAAAGCAAAGTCAATGGACAATGATAATCATTTTTGTTCTGAAAAAACTTCAGCTGGTCCCGCAATCACAGAGTTCGCCCTGGCTGTCCGATGTCGGGGGGGTGGGGGATAAATATTCACTTTACCTTGGCAAAACAGTAAGAATTTACCCCTTGACGCTTGATTTTATTTACAATTGGATAACAAAATAGATGATTAAACCGACATTGAGGGTTAGGGTTAGGGTTTGAGGTGGGGTTAAGACTGTACAGTGGAGGCTGCTACACGGGCCCACCATGCGTGTGCTGGGCCCCATCCAAAGATCCTTTGAAAAAGCATTATTGTGGATGTGCAGCAGATCCTCTAGGACCTCCAGGGAAACATGCTTCTTTTTATTTTCAAGTGCTTAAATTCAATTTAGTGTAGTTCATTTAAACTATAATTCCCATTAATAGGTAGAGCTCTGCATCTATAGCTTCATTAAAAGAAAGTTAATTTCTGCTATTTCCATAAGGTTCATATTTACAAATTAGTAATCTGACACATTTTTATCACAGGTAAGTAAAACTGTTTTTGTTGGGGTTTTTTTGTTCATCATTGTATTCCACTTGGTGTACTCAGGTGAGACAAACTAATTAATATATAATCCATAATAGAATTTAATTTGTTGAGATCAACAAACAACCCCTCTTTTCTGTGCCAATATCCAGTAAACTGGGTAGGGTGTCAGTGAGGGAGAAACACGCAATTCAGACTTTACAGAAACCAACAATACAGTATATTGCTGGCTCTTTGTTTCCCATCCTCTCCATTTACTTGGTAAACCCTTTATAATTAATCACGTTTGAGTTTGTAATTTGCCTGTTTGAATGTTGTCGGCTTCCATACTTCTATACTATAATTGTGTTGCTTTTTATCTGTTGTCACAGTCTCTTTCTTTCCCGTGTTGAACACCCTGGTTTAGTTCAGTTTTATTTTACATTAAAGAAAAAGAGTCAACTTCTTTTGTTATAAAAGCATCTGCACAGAGAAAACGGGAGGCAAATTGATGTTGCCAGGGTTAATTTCAGCCATGACAGGATGCATGGATGTCAGAATAGCAATGCAGTCGACTGATCTGCCACTTTGGCTCAAATGGAAATATCTCAACAACCTCTGGATTTACTGCCAGTGAAATTCATTAGACTTTCAGATTGGAATTTATATTTGCATCTACATATATATGTATATATGTACTTGTATATGTATGTGCATGAAGAGATGGTTGAACATGACCATAAACGTGTCAGTGTATATTTTTCTTTTTTTTTGTATTATGCATTGTGCTTGTAGACTGAAAGGACGGAAAAGGAGACACTTTGTCCAACAGTTAAAAATCCACTTATTTACATAGAGCTTTACAGATACAGTAAATCTGTTGGCAAGCAATTTTGATAGTCTATTAATCTTTTAAGCCATTTATCAAGCAAATGTGTCATCAATACTCTGCTACTCTTGCTACTTTGCCACTCTTCACTTAACTGAAAAGAAATAATAATAAAAAACAGACCTTGGGAGTCCCCATTGCTGATGCTGATTTAAAAATAAAAGTGTATCTAAAATGCTACTGATAAAGGTCTCAGGCGTCTGAAGCATTTGAGCGATGATGATGATGATGACGAAGACGACTGACATGACAGCCCCTATTTAAAATGACATACAAGCAAACGGACCTTTGGTAATTTTACCTGTTATTGTTTAAATGATGAGTAATTAACAAAATAATGGATTAATTCTCTGTTAATCAGATAATTAACTAATTACTTGACTAATTGTTTCAGCACTGAGCTGAATTATTGAGCCAGTGACAACAAATCCTTTCGAATGTTTGTTCTCCTGCTAATGCTAGACACTTGGCTGTATCCAATTTGCATCTATCCAGTTAAGAGTGGTTGATAGATTTGAATCCAAGGCAGGAGAATACGGCAGTGATATAACTTTTCCTCTCTCACTCTCTCTCTTTTGTCATGTTTTGTGACTTGAACAAAAAATACGAAGTGCAATGAATGGCATTAAGGCAGAGACAATAAACAGTGCAGATGGGAAATACATTAGATTGTGCTCATGTATATCCAATGGAAACATAAAAGGAACAATTGAGTGCCCTTCGTAGCAATAGACAGTTTACAATGGCCTTGGGGGAAGATGATACACCAGGGGAGAGGAGACACAAGTGTTTTGATTAGTAATACTAATTATCTTCAGACCATTAGCAAAGAAGAGAGAGCATTAAGTTAAATGGCCTGCTCCAAATTCTCTTTGTTTCAGCAACATAAATAGTTAGACGACGAATCAGATCTTCATCTTTTTCTTATTCTCTCTCTCTCTCACCCACTCTCTTGCTCTGACTCCCCCCTTGTTCTGTCCTCTTTGAGGAGAGTAAAATGAGTCGAGATCTTGTTCACTACAATGAAATCAGACAACATTAAATTGTTCTATTAAATCAGGCCCTTGTCAAGCGAAACAGCCTCAATACATAGGACGAGATGACAGGCCAGTTCACAGGCAGATACACACAGGTCTCTACAGACCTATGAATGGACTCCAGCTCTGCTGTGACACTTAAATGATAATTATAGTATATATTGTCACAGTGGGTGCATCCTGACAAAACACGCCATATGCAGATTGGCCAGTTTAACAGGCTGAGGATAAATCAACATTTAGTGTGCACGGGCACTGGGGAAATATTTATCCTGGAGGACAAACGATGTGTGTGACAAAGCAGCCATATTGGGAAAAGTAAATAAGGCAGATTAACCGTTCTGGTGATATTATGTTCCCAGACATGTTCTAATAGGACAGATGGAGGCAGTGAGACATGCAACCCTCATTGTTATCATCACAGGCTGGGCAAAGCCGCATTAGAATTAATTAAATGAAAACAAGGGCCTAAAATGAGAATTAACAGGGTCTCAGCCCAGAGTTGGATCACACAAGACAATCAGCTTCTCTCAACATTTTTCATCTGGTTTGAGTTTTCACTTTTTCCTCTGTTATTATCATTCAGGTGCACGAAACCTTTTCCCTCTGGTTCAGTATCATCAATCTCCTGTACAGGTGTTTTTATACCCCTCTGCCACTCTTTGCTTTAACTCCCAGATTATTCTCTGTCACCAAAATGGTGTGTTTCTCTTTTTTTTTTTTTTTCCTGTCAGACGAGACAGTCTGATATTGATGTCAATCTGCTGCTAAGGTCTAGCCAGTCAAATGAAAGGTCAGAAAACAGACTCTATATTCCTTTTCAGTAGCAACCAAAGCCACCCACATATAATACTGTGCACTGCTTTATCAATCCTTATGAAGAGACATGACTCAATTCTTCATCTAACCGAAGTGAGAGATGTCACTTCACTTGGACCTTGTCTGTGGTTGAGGAGTTTGTTGTCTCTGTGAAATTACAATTTTGCACTGGGTTTACCCAAGAAAGCGACATATTCTTTTAGGGATTATAAAAATGGAGACAGTTGAAAATAATCCCATAATATTTGCACTGCCAGTATTAATGGTCCGTGACTTTGATTGGCTGAAATTGATTACTTTTCTAGACTGGGAGAAAGTGTGATAAAAACATCATGCTGTTTCTTAGCGAATAGCCTATATTTCCCATAAGAAATAATGTGCATGCAGGCTTTCTAGCTCTAACAGCGTTTACCTCTTGGCAAAGATCAGACTGAGACGCTGAGAAACAGATCAGTGGAGAAGTCTCTGGGGAAAACGGTCTTTGCCTCACTCTCAATAATAACACATGCATGCTTACAGACTAAAATATACAGAGATACAACACAATTTTTCTTGAGCTCTCTTATTTCTTTTCTTCTCTATTTTGTTTTTCTTTCCTTTTCTTCTTTTTTTTCTATATACACACACACACACACACACACACACACACACACACACACACGAGTTATGTATACATTGTATTGTATATATTGTCACAATGTGTTTCTCTGCTTATTTGCACTGCATAATCAATGTGAAAGGACTCAGAGACATTGCAATTACAATCATTACCATAAAAACAATCTCTGTATATTCACACACCAGAGGGACCCATCTAATTGAATCTATTTCCTTTGCAGATGATGGATTCACCTTCTGTCATGGTAGATGTTGTCTGATTTCCATGCTGTAGAAATATGGTTTTATTTTCTGGGCTATCTCAGCTTCCTCTGCCTCATATGCTCTTGGTCCGCTCCGAGTCGCTCACTCTATCTCTCTCGCTCTCTCTCTTGCTCTCTTTCTCTCTGCCGCTCTCTGACTGTCTCGCTAACATTACCACCACCAGCAGAGAAATGATGGTAATTGGCCATTTTGGACTTGGAAAGCTGCTAACATGAAAGCAAAAGTGGCTTCAGCTCAGAGTGCTGGGCTCTAACCTCTTCAACAGTTTTCCCCCTAATAACCACATTTCTTCTTTTGCTCACACACTCTATAATCTCCATAAGCATGCATAAATAAATGTGCACTTACTGTAGGTAAAAATTCAGAAACATATACAAGACACATAAAGACACACAAACACACAATTTTACTTCATCTTGAATGACGAAATTGAGAGCTGAGACAGACGTATGTTTCCCATATACTAATTAAAAAGCCTCTTGCTTTAAAGCCTCTAAGCAAGCACAGTGTGCTTTGCTGAATTATAAATGAGTTTCACTTGACTTGTGGCTTTTACTTTAAACCATGCCATTACCTAACGTGTATCAATTAGGCATCCTCAAACAGTAAGGAATTGATCAGCAAAAGTGTGCGATCGTATTACAAGCCTCTTTGCAAATGTAACACAAATGAAATCATCTCACAGTGTCACAGCGGAGAAATGATGAAATTGAATGGAGTGATTCTGCTGTTCTGCAGAACATCCCGCGGCTTGGTACCTTGCAACGGAGATCCAATCGATGCCTGTAGCTTTAATCACATCTACCTTTAATGCTGCCCACATCTCCGATGTCTAATTCTTTACCTCACACCAAATTACATTTCAGCCCAAGGCACATTTCCTCAAAAAATGTATCTATGGTCACAGATTCAGGCGATTGACACACGGTAAGGGCTGAATCCCCATGGGTGGAAGAGTCCTGGTAGCACATACGGTGTGCTGTTACTGTGAAAGGTGTAACTGCACCTTCATTGCAATGAGATGAGCCTTGAGCCTTAGGGTACCTCTGTCATTAATACTGCACCTAAATTCAGGTGCAGGGCACAATCACACCCTTTATCACGTTTGGTAGCAGTTTCTAATTGGAGCCTATCTAATAGCCGGTATCAAATTATTCACAGAGAGATTGAACCAAACCACAGAACAATAGTAGTTAATTAAAATCTTCATAATAAACTTGGTCAATTTCAGTTCATCACATTAGATCAGTTCCAGCGGTTTCTCCCAGCCAAGCTTATTCACCATGAAATCTTTGCCTGTGTGGTATTACTCGTGAAATAGACAATGTTCTCACATGTATGCTATATTATTTTAAATAGTAAAGAGTCGTCTTGTTCAGGCTGCAAGATGCAGCTGCAGCCCCAGAAAGAGTCAGAGTGCCATCATGTGGCAGAGGTTCTCCAGTGCAAAGTAAGGTTGGACTTTTCGCGAGCACAGGCAGTCAGCACAGTTTTAATGAGAGGCAGCCTCGTCTCAGGAAATGACTGTGTATTGTGCTGTTAAAGACATGACACAAATTTAACAAAAACAGGAATTTACATGTCGTTGAGAAAATAATTTGACAGTTAACTAATCTCTGCAGTTACATATTTCTAATAGAAAGATCTAGGTAGCAGCATGTGTGTGTGTTAAAGGGGGGGTCTCTCAGTTAGTGGGAAATTGTAAATAGCATAAATAAATGCACTAACTTGTTCCTGTCCTCTTTTCATACATATGCATTTGTGAGCTTCATGCATATTACACACATAACACATGATAGGTTTGGTTTTACCGTACGGATAAAGAACCTATACATTACACCTATACTGCTCTCGGTTAACCTCAAAAACATTTCTAGCATAAATAACAATTTGTATGTCATTCTTCCATTAAATGTAGTCATACATGCAATGTATCATCTATTTTTTACAATCCGTTATTGTTAAAGCTACTGGTAAAATTAAATAAAAGCAACTACTGATTGTGTTATGTTAATAAATAAATGAAAATATTTTCTTGAAACATAAAATTGGTAGACAGGTTTAGACATCAGTAGAGAGGAAGATTTTTTTAACTAGTTGGGAGTGAATGAATAATTTCTTTATACTATTTGTTCAATCTATTAGAGCACAATGCAAACTTAAAAATAGCAGCCTGACTCCCTCTTCTGCTCCCTCTTTTGGTGATATAAGACAGAGGATGTGCAGAAAAGGAAGGGGAAGCTACACACTCGTCATGCATATCCCACAGCCTCTAAACTAGGACATGGTAAAAGTAGCCGTACTGTGTGAGAGGACAGAGAGATAGCTAGAGAAGGGGATGGTGGGTGGGCTTATATCATAACTGATAGGCCGATTAATGTTGCTATTGCTCCATCTCCATTGTAAACCTGAGTTGTCACAGCTTAGCCAGTACAGAGGACACTGACCAGAGACAATGACGTGGTCAGAGGTCAACATTCATCAAGGAGATAAAATAGACAGCTCTAAAAGAACCTTCCCAGTACATAATCAAAGAGAAGGGAAACACCACTTTACTATCAATCACACTACTAATTGTGTACTGTCGCGCCTTTGATCTGGACCTTTTACTATCAATACTGCTGCATTGTGTGGAGAGAACTCATGGAGTTTGTTCTTATTTGTTCCTCTGAGTTAAATAGCCCTCCTCTGCTGACTACAATCCCACCCTTCATCTCCCCTTCCCCTGGGTTTTCCCAATGAGAAACTTTGCTCTCTGAAGAAGCTGGAAGCAACCACGATGAACGGAAAAGTTGTTCTGTGTGCCAGACTGCTTTCCTCTCACTGCTGCTGACCCACAAATACAGCCAAGTCCAGCTCAGCCTGAGGCCTGTATAGCAAGATTCAGAGCCAGATAAACAATCACACAGATACAGAACTGGGATAAACATCTGTCTGATCACAACGTTTGCTCCAAGGACTGCTAAAAACAAACAAAAAAGACCAGCTCTTTTATAACCAGCCATTAAAAAAAGTTTTAAGAAAAAAAAAAAAAACTGGGTGGTGGTGAACCCATAAACTCAGGGATTTTAGGTATAGTAAAGATGGCCTTTCCTGAGATTTGAATTCCTAAAAAATCTGCTGTTTCCTCCCTTGCTTTAAAACAGGAAGTAGAACTGTGGTTGTCTTCCGCCCGTCTTGTTTATTGGAACCCGCCTTCCTGTTTTCAGATTCATCCTGATAATGGCTGAAAGTCCCCAGCTGAAAACTCACAGCACACACACACACACACTCCCTCCGTCCTCGTCTTTCTTGTTCTATCTTTCACCCCTCTTGGCTCTCAGGCTGCTACATGTCTTTTGTTGCTGCAGTAGTGAAGACTTTATCATCACCAGCAACTTCCAGACGTTTGCACATGTCCACATTCCTGCTGTCCATGGGTGTGTGTGTGTGTGTGTGTGTGTCATGTGAACTGGTACGTGTGTCCATGTGGGTTTTTGCACATGGGTTTGTGACACAGCCTAAACTGATTGATTATCCCATACTGATTGCAGTTAAGATCAAAGTGCCTGCAGGATGAGCTTGTGTGTGTGTGTGTTTTAGGATCGTGGCCATGTGCAGCCAGGCCAGGGAAGTATGCAGGTCAGCGCTGAGGGAATGCCAGGAATGTCAGGTCAGTGTAATTCAAACTCTGCTCCACTAAAATGGGAAACTACTATCTGTTAGAATTGTATGCCAAAAGTGGGCATATATGTTAATTTCTGTGTGTTTATGTGTGTGTTTGTAGCAGTGTACACGAGCACTTGAATGCATCAGTGTGTATTTGCTCATGGCAACATCAGCATCTCCCTCTATGGACATGGACACGTTGCCGCTTAAATGGAGCCACACAGTGTTTTAGCCTCAAACACCTGCTCTGAAAACAAAATGTGACTCAACTCCCAGCTGTTCTCACATGAGTTACACCTCCTGAATCCAGTTCCCAGGCTTTAGTAAGCCTTTCATTTGATATCACAACATATCTACACCCCCTCCTCCTCCCCCTCCCTCCCTGTCTGGCCAGCTCTTTCAGAGCAGCCTGTTTTCACTCAGCAGCTTTGACAAAGACTGGTGAAATAATTACAGCTGGGCCTAAACTTGGTGAGTGTTTGTCTCCAGTAATCTCCATCGAACCCACCAGTGGGGACCGTGTCATAGGAAGAGGAGGAAGAGGTTGATTGTTCTGAAAACGAGAAGCCAGTGACATCATTTCAAAGAGCTCTGTTCAGAGCATTCAACACACACAGTTAAATGGAGCAACAGAGTAAACTTGCTGTAATGTGCATGGCTCAACAAACACCAGCAGAAAATGATCATTTCAGACACAGGCCCAGCTGGTTGAAAGTCTATAAATCTTTGATCTGTCTCCCTCCATTCATCACTCCCTTTCTCCTTTTTCACTCAGGCCTCTCTGTCACTCATACAAAATGCTGTTTGGATGAATTCATTTTTTAAAAGATAAGAGCTTTGCTTAATGTGTGAATAAACCTGATCCATGCTGAAACATTTGGTCTGTTTGAGCCAGGATGTCTTTTGTGACGGGTAGAGGATGGCAGGAAGGCTGCTTGTGGTTGTGAGGAAGTGAGGGAGTAAGGGGAGGGAGGAAAGAAATGAGGGAATGGAAGTGAAAGATAGTCAACGTGAAACTATGAGGAAGACTGAGAGAACAGAGGAGAAACAGCGAAATACAAAAGTCAGAAAGGAGACAAATATAGTTAAGAGAATATACATAAATCAAAGAGGAGCCCATTAGGTGTGTGTATGAAGCCATCTAGTAAAGGCGCTCCATCATAGAGGAGGTCATTTGAAGATGAGCCTGCTGGAATTCACAGTGCCACTTGAGCATGAGTTATGGGGGAAGTGTAGCATGTAAATCACCATGTTGCTACTACTACTATTACAATCTCAAGTACTTAAAGCTGCTCCACTGAGAGGGCTGGGGAGAGGAGAGCGGCTCAACTGGCAAGCAAGGGAAGCATGGACACATAGAGATATTTACATACAGTCAGACAGACTTCCTGGCATTGTCAGCCTGAGAGCGTTGATGTCAGATCCACTCCTTCCTGTGCAGAAGGGAGAACGCCATGAGATGACAATGGGCCCCAAACAGGACAGAGAGGAAATGTTTAAATTTAGGCCCCTTCTTCCACCATCTCCTCTTCCATGGCTATGGCGCTCTGGAGCTGTTTAGTTTTTGTGAATTCCTTCAGTCCCCCCTCCTCCTCTTCCAACTGAGCTCCCTCTCCCCATTGTGTCATTTCAATAGAAGGATTTTCACATTCAACGCAAATCCCAAAGGAGGATCAGCTACTGGGACCAGAGTTCAGTCAATCACTTGTTTTCTCTGATGTTCCTTTAGAAATTATAAGTGCTATTTCATAAATCTATCCAGCACGAAGAGAAAAACATTCCTCACTATTGGCTGCATTAAAAAACTGTGGTATAATGGCAATGGGAAATAGTTGGAATTAAATTTTTTGAAGAAGTTTACAAATAAGATTTAAAGGACAGGGAGCATCCCAAAGTTATAATATAATTCTTATAATTAACATACATAAAGCCAAACTTGCCTGTAATAATAATAATAATAATAAAAGAAGTAAAAAGACACTTTGCAGTGGTAGTGTAGCGTGTGTGTGTGTGTTAATGTCTGTGTATTGTGTGACTGTGTGGGTGTGTGTTGCTCTGTCTGCGTGAGAGCTTTATCACAAATCAGTGTCGGCGTCTGCAGCAGCTTACAGGGCAAGAGTTCACCGGTCCGCCGCTAACTCCGCCACTTTGAGTCAGTCGGAGCAGAGCCGGCCGATCCGGAGCCACAAACCGAACGCATGTCCGCGGAGCAGCCGCTGTCGGCCGCCTAACTTCAGCCTCATGGACACCAGCTGAGCCCGAGAAGTGTCCGGACAAGTTCGGCCCGAGTTTAAGCGGCGGAGGTGGAGTTTTTGTGGACTTCGGGGACGGCAGAGACGATGCCCCGCTGAGCCGGGGCAGTATTTGCGGAGGAAAGGGGGGTAAGTAAGTTATCAGCTTTAACCGAAGCGGAGACGCGACTGACACTGGAGCCCAACTGCGCGGCGCGACTTGGTAACTTGGTAAACAATGTTTTCCGATAAGTGATTGAATTTCAAGCAGACGGTTAGCCCGCCTTTCAACTGCACACTTTCACAGACGACTTTCTTCAACCTGCCGCGACGTTTTTATTGACGCCATTTACTCAACAAATGGCCTGAGCCGCCCAGCGCGAAGCCCGCAGCCCGGGCATCTGTCAGCAGCTGGACGTGGACTCAGCCAGCTTTCAAGACTCAAACTGAACAAACTGCTTGTTTATATGTGTTTGCTATGTGCATTTTAACCCAGCAGGATTTATTACACACAGCAACAAGCGGGGTCGCCAACAGTCGCATCGCCACATTTTATGTTTACATACTTAAGTGGAGCTAATGAAATATGTGTGTCTGTCCTTTAATACATACGATCTGCGTTGTCTGAGTGCTATCTTTTAAAGTACTCTTAAACAGCTTATCGGTTTCAGAGCACAGCTCTTAAATTGGGACATCAAGGAAGAGGCCATCTTAATTGAAACACATCCAGAGTGATGATCTCATGTACCAACAAAGATGTGTAGGCTGCGGGCCCCAATTACACAAGATGCTTCCATACATTAAAGGGATTAGGAAATGGGCTGTGCGGTAATTAACATGGAGCTGGTAGCTAGTAGAGCACTTACCCAGCATCTTCTTCTTCAGACAGAGCTTATCTGAGCTGTGATGATGTTGCAGTCGCAGCAGGCCTGAAATAACCAGGCATCTCCTTAGTGAGTGTTTCCATGACAACACAGCCTCCTGGTTTAAATTGTGGATGGGGACTGTGTCTCAATAATTACTTTGTATAATATGGACCAAATATGGGATGAGGGTGGTTGTTAACTCATGGTACAAAAGGCCTGTCTGAAAATGACAAAATGAGCCCTCTAATGCTATCACTGCTTTTTAGTAACACTACATTGTTGTTACTCTTGGAAATTTGATGTCTCTGGTAGATCATATGTGGCAGACCATCCACAAATATTTGACATTGTGTGTTTTGCATTGATGGCAGACATCTACAGGCAAGTTCAGACAGAATAAGCATGATAGAAAATGACACGGCAGTCATCTTAATGTCAAATTGCTGAATAACAATGTGATTTTGTTCCTCCAGGTGTTTAAGAAAGAGAGGGCCAAGACATGATGTCCATTGGTGCTGATAGCTGACACCGTAGAATGAGAGAGGATGGAACAGACAGACAGTTCTGCCCCTGAGAGCAACAACCCTAATGGGTTTGTCAACCGAGTGTTTAATGTTTCTTTGGATGTGAAGAATGAGACCAGCACTGTTTATATTCAGGAGACTGGGCCGGGGCCTGTGGAGGGCCAGGAAGGGACCCAGGCTGCCTCTTCTCAGTCCCCTGTCAAGGACAGACAGGAGGTCAACCGGAGGCCCCGTGCCACAGGGGGTATCTGGAAGATCTTGAACCGAAAGAGAGCTGTGTCAGAGCTGGAGCGGAGACCCCACTCCATGATCCTCCCTGGGGAGGCTTCAATCCCTAAACTCTCATTTGCTGACAAAGTTCGCTCTTTCAAGAAGCTTAAATCCCCATCTGTGTTTAGGGCGAGGTCAGGGAAGTTGTCCACTGCTAAGTCCAGCAGCACATTTGTGGATGACGAGTCTTTCTGCCACGACATTGGCACTCCCCAGCAGTCCAGCAGGGGCACACTTCGACATCGAGGCAAAAGGCACTCATATGCTGGCTATACAGCAGAATTTGACTGCTCATTCGAAGATATTGACCTCTCAGCTCCAATAGATGGCCATCAGCCCACTGTAGCAGGAGAGACTGTGACTCAGAATGGTTGTAAACCATCTGAAAGAGTTTCCTATACTAAAAGAGGCCATAACAATTCAACTAACTGCAACAAAAATGCTGCCAGCTACGAAGAGCCCAGCATTAAAAGTAGCCCGAGCACCCACCCCAGAAGACGGAGGAGGCAGAGGGATGTGTGGAGTTACCTGAGGAGGATTTCTCTTTTGGGGAAGGCCAATCCTGTTTACTCAGAGAGGAGCTTTGATTCTGAGCTTCACTCTATGGACAAAACAATCGACTCAGATTACGGTTCTGTGGACTTTGAGAGTGTCCGAGACATTCAACCTCCACCCATCAAACAACCAGACACCAAGGGACAATTTGGGGGTCTTTTCAAGTTTTTCAACAGTGTAGCAGAGACAGCCAGAAAATGGAGGACAACATCACGCTCCTTCTCTCCTCCTGAGGGTGAGAGAACCCAGATGAGCTCTGCACGAGCTCTACAGCGCACAATGGACAACATTCACAGTGTGTCCCTTACACTTCACAGTGAAGGACTTCCAGTATCCCAGCCGTCCCCATCATCACCAGTGAATGCCAAATCATTAAACTCCAGTAACTTTAACAGCGATGCTCCAGAGCCCGTGACAGGTGGACAGTCCCCGAAGGTAGCTCTGAAAGCCTTTAGGGCAAGTCCAGGATCTCAAGCTGTCAATGGCCTCCAGTCTTCTGAGGTTACAGACAGACATATAGACAGAGACACAAACCACAGCCCCACAGCAATTTTAGAGAACCATGTCCCTCAGTCAGGTACAAAAACACAGACTAAAACAGTAGCACAGGTTAAAAGGGATCCATTACACAGTCTCTCTCAAGAGGAAAAGGTTGAAGGACAGACAGGAAATGAGCAGGATTCCAGGGATGCTCCACCTGCCTCCCACCAGATACAGGAAGTGAATGTCCAATCACAACAAAGTGATAAAGAGAGCACAACCAATAGTGTTCCAGCAACAGATTCCACAGAGGAAATATTTAAGGTATGTAAAAAGAAAAGGAGCTGGATTTATTTCTAGCTGCTGAATTTTGTTAAATGTATTTGGCAGAGAAGTCTGTAATTTGTGTTTTTTGTCATTAGTGTTGTTAAACCACCGTTGTATTTCTGGAAAGAGAATGGCATTTTCGTGTGTAACGTGTCTCACATTTATGCCATAACCACATTCCATTGCAGGCTTTTTCCACATCATTAACATCGCCAGAGGCATGCATCATGTAATTACTGCATAAATGCTCAAAATATCATTTATGTAACTGTCTTAACCATGGTCATTCTTTTGCCTCTTAAAAACACCAACAGCACACTAGAATCCAAATAGGGCTAGAGCTATTACTCATTTCCTTATGATATAAGTCCTAGGTGTGGTTCATTAAGTCCCAGGGAGAAACAAAAACATTCAAGGCACCCGCCTGTAAGGACATGAAGTGGGCACTTACTCTACACTTGTCCTTTTGCCCCATCTGTTGGAGAGAAGAGGAAATAGTAATTACAATGGTGGCCAACTTCATCATAGAGGTGTTTGTCCTTTCCTGCACAGCCAGCCTTGTGTAGCATGCAAGGAAACCCAATTTCCCACAGAGCCAGCTGTGTGTAATTGCAGTAGCCCTTGAGCTCTGTGACGTCTACGCTACATGACGGCATCCTTCCCTCCTCACTCCAGTGGAGGCATTAGTCATCTTCCTTCCAGTCATACCAACGAGTCAGGACAAGTTAGCCCTACCTCCCTCTGACAAAATTAGATATGACATCTCAATACTCAGCACACTTTCATAGGGGTTTATTATGCAAGGACAAGGGCTGTGTGAATATGTGTTTTGGGAAGGGTGCTAATGTGCAGTTCTACAATCATTTAAGAGGAGTGATGGCACCAGGAAAATCCCACTTCCATTATCACCAACTGTGTACAAATTAAATCCACCCGTCTGTCGTATTTTTATTTATTTATTTTTGTGTTATCTCAAGTTTAGCTGCCAGTAAGGTGCAGCGTTGGCACATGCAACTAGCTATTGAGGCTTAGCCATGTAGAACGTGAGCTCACAGTTATTAAAATCTTTTGGAATAAAGTATGAGATAAGTTTTTTTAATCTTTGGAGATATTTCTCCCAATTCCCTACACAAGAAATGAATTGTTGCACCTTTGTCTGGGCCAAACCACTGAGTATCTGTGCCAATCACAGCTGTGTGAGCAGATTGCCAACCAGACAGGCTGCAGTGTAAGACAGCTGGGCTCAGCCATGCCCCTCTCTAGCACAGAGAAGACCTCTGTACATCACAAGTCCCTGCGCCTTCGTCCTCGCCCGGCCTCAGCTGTCCTGGACCTGTGGAGGCCAAACCCAGACAGAGATTTCTACAACCATTATAGCGAGGTTGGCTCACTGTGTCGGCGGAGGCGCAGGCCAGCTCCCACCATTCAACTATCTCCAGGGCAGAGACGGGTGGCCGCTCACTCCAGGCCGTTCTCTGTCATAGAGACCAGTGTTACTAGGGAGACGCAGTCCACGGAGCTGCACCACCGAGTAAGGCGCCAGATAACAAACACAGGCACTCATGCATATGTTCATGAAAAGTAAACATTTAAAACAACATGCATAGAACACTGCTATAAAAAAATACAAATAAGTGGTCCTACAAAAATCTAAATATAGATTTATACCACCTAAATGTGAATATATATGCACTTGATATATTGATATTTCAAAACCTGATGTTGAAAAAAATGAAGCAGTCTACGCTAACTCACTCATAAATATAACCCAAGCCTGTAATGAATCAAACACACACAAGGGACTTTGAAAGGCAGGCCAGTACTCACCCAGTATTTATACACCACTCACTGTTAGCTGCAATAATGCATGCACGCTCTGCCCCATTTATAGAGGCCTGTATTTCTAGTTGCTGTTTCTCCCTCAGCTCACCTCTGCCTCTCTCCCTCTTTTTTTTTTTTCTTTTCCTCTCCCTCACCTTTTCGTTCTTTCTCCTTCTTTCTTTTTGGCCTCTCTTTCTCTCACCCTCACTCTCAGGCTTTCTCTGTGGCCAATTTTCTGCCTCATCGCTCCCATAAGCTCTACCTCTCATTGCCCCTAACTCAAAGTCAGTTCATTTTAACCTGAGAGACCGCTTGGTTGGCATGATGTATAGTCTCTCATGGTTTGCTGCAGGGCATGCACAGCAACCAATGCACCAGAATAGATTGGCTGGATGTGAAATACTTTAATTCACTGCAAAAAAAAGGGGACAAGGCAGTAAGAAGATTTTATTATTATTATGTGAAGGGCAGAGGAGTGGTTGCATTTAGCTGTGTGTGTGAGTGCATCAAACTAACTGAAGAATATAGGCGATGCCCTAACTACTACTACCCTCCAGGCTTTGTCCCGCCCCCCCGGCGTGTCACCGTTAGAGCCCCCACTCAGGGCATCTCTCCACCGGTGCCGCTCCCTGCCGCTTCCCCCCAGTACTCTCACTGCCTTGGCTCTACTCCTGCCTCAGTCAGGTACCATTGTTAAATCTTTACTTTCCATCAATATTCAGATTAGTAATTGGCTTGTTGTCGTTGAAATGAACAACTGTCTGTCCAGTGGACTTAGGTCAGCCATCATCATCGGTGCGCCTGCGGTCAGGAGACTCTGGCAGCTGCAGGAGGAGGAGGCTGTTGAGACCCGGTTCTGAACCACTGCAGGTCAACATAGTGAGTTGCACACTCACCCCATAAACACACATACCTTAAAAGATTGGCTTTGTCCCTGGTTTGAATCTTTCTGTCAGGCTTTCAACACCTTCAGTGGTATATAATAGTGGAACATCACTGCCATGATATTAAGTGTCTAAATATATACTAAGACACATAGTGTACACGCTACTTTCTCACTTGGTTTCTTTACCACAGGGAAATATTAGTACATGCGAGTTAATGGGATGGTAACCTCGCACTGATGGTAATATGAGGATGATGTCAGTGTTTCTTCAGACAGACCAGGAACTGATCTATAAAGATGGTGGCTATGTGGATTAATGGCATCCACTACTGTTGTACCATTACTCACCCTGAATTGGACACCTAACATTTCAGATGCTTTTATGACTCTGTCACACGTTGCACAGACAAACTGCAGAAATGGGGGGGATAATAAATAGTTTATACTGTACATACCTGGCTTACTGGAATCTGTAAAAATTGTAAAAAGACAATGTGTCGTTGTCCGCTGTGTCAATTGAGCTCCTGAGTATGACGGAGTAATACTACTGAGGAAGTGGAACCAGGCATTTCAGAAAGCAGCGCTTTGATGTTTAAGTGGCCTGAGGGGGATTCTAGTGGAAGGAGATGCAGAGTTTTTCTAAAACATCCTGATGAGGTAGTGAACATTTCAGGGGCTGTGTCCAGCATCTCTTCCTGCAGAACTGCAACGGATAGGGCTCAGCACTTTTTACATTATTATTTGATCATTCTAAATTGAATTTCTACTGAGCACCGCATACTTTAAGATTTATCATCCATGCCATTTTTTTTACTTTGATTCAGTAACCAACATCCTGGTGATGTTTCATGTCACGTTTCATTTAGAATGATTAACAAATTCATTAAAATCTGGTACTGGTATTGGTATTTTCCACACTCAAATATTTAGGTGCAATTAGGCAATCAGTGTCATTTAGTGTCAGTTATATGGGCATTGTTAAGATATGAAAATACAGAATTAACAATCAGTTAGTAAGGATTTCCCACAACATTTGAAGTACAATAAGGAGCCCATTTCCATGACAGATGCTGTTGGTGCAACTCCTGAATTATTAACTTTGAGTCCTGGCACGTTCAAATTTAGGAAACGTTGCCTTTAAAGAGGTGATGCTGCCATATTTAGACTTTGATTTTAACCTTTTTTTGCTGGTCTAATATTGTTTGTAAGCCACTGCACGTTGTTGCCATGACACTTGCTGGCTCCTGCTCATCTTCTTGCTTCTATCTTTAGGCAGCCTTTTTAAGTGTGAGCTAAATGGAGAAAGCATGTGGGTGAGAGAGAGAGAAAGGGGTGGGAGTGAAAGAGAGGGGAAGAGAGATGCTCTCTTTGTATTTGCACTTTTGTGTCATGCACACCCTCCCCCCACACCCCCCCACCCCTCAGGGCTGGAAACATGGACACATAGCACTGGAAATGTCTTGCAAGTGTTTGTTTGCATGGTGAGTGAAGTTCAATGTTTGGCAGCCTTAAATGGTTGGACTTGTGATTTGTCTCCAGCATAGAGGTAGCACATGTAAGTATATACATATTGTACATGCACAATGTGGTGTAACATGGTAATGCAGCTGTGGTGCAGTCACATGGATGGATGAGGCCTCAACGTGAAGTCTGTGTGTTGCTGTCTTATTTCCGATAAGTCATGCATTGCTTTTTTTGGTGTGGTACCCGTGTCAGGGTCTGATCTGTTGTTTGTGATGGAGTACAGTGTATGTTACAGTCTTTCTGTTGATGACTACGAGAGCCCTGAGGCCACAGGCAGAGAGAAAGCATTCTCACTGCAGTGGATTAACTGCTAATGCTGACGCCTCTCTTCTTCCTCTCATTTAAATGGATTTCTCCCCCAGTCACTGCCCTCTCTTCTTTTCTTTTCTCTTCTCTTCCAACAAACACCAAGCAAGCGGTCTTTGTTCAGTCCTATGCAGATGAGATGTCCTGTTTTCTGTGTGTTACTAACACTGTACCTGAAGCTTTGGGGCCAACTTGTCAGGAAGGGAGATTGAGTTTCAACAGAAATGTTATATGATTAAGTTTTGGCCAACCTGTATCTGTCTGGTCCTAATCATATTATGCAATCTATTTATCAGGAACGCATGAGTCAGCAGGCAGTGGCTAGTTGGGTGGCGATGAAGAAGGCCAATGTTGAGGAGAGAAACTTTTTCTGCATACTCTCTTATATGCAGCAGCAGTGCTTATGTGTTAATTTAACCATGTAGGTTCTGTTTGTATCTCCATCCTAGGCCCCAACTCCCATGATACACCCTCTTTATAAAACTCTGACACACATACATACACTTAATACGCTCTTCTGATGTATTCATCTGTCAGGGTGTATGAGTCATTGCATTAACGACTTCATTCTTTAGTGAGGAATGAATAGTACCAATTTCTCTGTCAAATACACTGTGAATGTGTAGCATTTGTTTCAACCTGGCTTTATCTGTGCGACAAACCAGGAGAATCAGTCTTCCTTAAAATAACCGCATATATGTACAGTTTGCACTCTGAGGCACAGGTGACCTAGAATCCATCATCAGTGTTCATTCCCCTGCCAAGGTACAGGCACGCGTATCTGCTGTGACTTGCTGCAGCCACCAGCTAATGCTGCTCAGTAGGCTGTGGTGGCATCTGATAAATAGCAGCGCCTCTGACTGGAGCTGAGCAGGTGGTTGTGTCAGAGTTTCCTTAGGTTGCTTTTTCCAAAGAATGAGTTTCTGTCTGTCAGGTGTGCGTTGTGTAATGTTTCTGCTGGTGCATGCAAGACATTCAACTCTATGCTTATGTGATGAGTGTTTCTGTGTGTGTTAGGGAGCGAGAGAGACAGAGGCCCTGTCCCTTACATAACTGGTGAGAGGGTTTCCTTTGCTCCCTACAAAAGCCATTTCTACTTTTATTTCAGTTGGCTGCGTGTTCCCGGGGACTACAGGATCAGTGCTGTGAGTTCATTCTGTGGCTCACTGGTGTATCCTGTTTTACAGTATCTCAGCACTATACACTATAATTTGTCAGATCATGCATGTCTGTGCATGTACAGATTTGTTTTGTGTGCTTTGTGTGGAGTGCATTCAATGTTATACCTCATCAGGGACAGTGTTTCTATACTTCCATCATCGCTGAAGCTATTTTATGCTGCCTCCACTGTGGCAATATCGGTGTATGGTTGCAGTAATGTCACAACGTGTTGTGATTGCTGTTGAGAGACTATTTAAGGCCTAAGGCACTCAAGCGCTTGTTATCCAGCATTAGTTGTATCATTTTTGATTTATTTTTTTTTTTTCTTTCTCCGAGGCTGCTTAGGTGATTTTACCCACAGTCATCAGCTTCCACAGTTTGCGTAATACACTGTTTATTTTCATAACTTTTTGACAGATTTGTATCAGGGATAAACACTGAATTTTACCTAGTGGTAGATAATGTGATGAATCCTTGTGAGTATCCTTGAACCCCAAAGGCTCAAATGTTTAGCATTTTTCTCTCACGACCAGATTGTTACATTTTTATGTATCCCCTTCATAAGTTTCACAATAGCCATTCTCAATTTTTGTAAATACATTTACTTTTACACCAACAATTGTACTTTAGGGTTATCACAGTCTGATTGCTCATTATCCATCTAAGGTGCAACTCATAGTGGGAATGAGGGTGTGTGTTTCTATTTTCACTAGTACATGGAAAGTTACTTCACATCTTCCCAGATTCATGCTTTGCTGGAATGTTTGTAATTTATGTCTTTGCAAAGTATTGGGACACTTTTAGGATTTGGGTACTGTAATCACAAATAAACTTTATCTGTGAAAGTTCAAATTGACTGATTTTCCAAATTTACATTTACTGACTACAAAGCACTGCATCAGCTTTCTCTTGTACCAGCCCAGGGCCAAAGCCTTCCACACAGGATATCTACTATCCTAACTGGCAGTTTGCCATTGCATTTTAAGTAGGCTAATTTGATAACCTAAGCACTGCCAGTTCATAAAATACAAAGCATAATTTGGTCATTGCTATCCAGTAAACATCCATGGTCAGAGTTCATATTATCAGAAAGTTCTCCAAATTTAGCTAATGGTGACAATTAGGGCAAAAAACAAAGGAAGATTGGTTAAACACACATCCATGATGCTTGTACATTATTCAGACCTGATTAGGAGTTGTCATCTTTCTGTGGTGTCAACATACAGGCTGATTGCTACAGACTGTTGTCTTGGGGATCATGTGGGTGTTGTATCATTTGTTTGTCTTTAAAATTGAGCCAAATTATTTAAAAGCCACAATATTAAAAACCTGCAAGTGTTTACTGTCAAGACTTTTTAAAATAAAGCTGTTGAAGCTTTTATCCAAGGAAAATTGCTAAATATGGAGTATGTTAATTCAGCATTTGTACTATGAATAAACTCCATAGCTCTGGCCCTGGTCACTTTGCTCCTGCACTAAAAAAAATGAGACAGAAGCCAACTGCCTGTACAGTGCTCTGCTAGTTAGAATGTATCCTGCAGGCCTCTGTGAAAGATGGGCTGGATTTTTCTGGCAGCTGCCACTTCTTGTGTACATTATTTAACTTAACTTTCTGCCTCTGACCTCTCTGGCTCCTCGCTACACCACATGCAGCGTCAGAGAAAACCCTCCATCAAATACAAGTATTATGCAACCCCCCTGCACCCTGTACTTCTTCCCCATTCCCCTTCTCCATCAACCTCCCTTTCTTCCTGACCCCAAAGCTCATCATTCCTCCCTCCATCGCTTCCATCTCTGTTCTCTTCAGATCAAGTTTTCTCTCCCCCGCTGTTTTTTTTTTTTTTTCACTGCCCCTCAACCTCCAGTCCATTCACTCCGTCCTCCAATCCGTTCCTTCCTCCAGGCATGTGAAAACACCTGCTTCCTGTGGCCTGTTTCATGTGCAAGTGTTTGTCTGCGTTGAGAATTAAAAGTATGAAACTTTCTATGTGTATCCATGCCTGCGTACAGTCACGTTTCAGGTGACAGGCTTGGGCCGTATATCAATTACAGTCCAGTAGATCTTTGATGGGAGAAATTCACCTATCAACAAGAAGAGAGATGCTGAGTGTCAAACTAGCCTGCACCCAAATATTGTTTCACTGCAGAGTTTTGCATTTCAATCCACTGCTCTGCGTTTGAACTCTTGTGGTGTAGAAGCAGTGAGAATGTAAAGTTATTTTAGCTCAGAGGACAGGTGGAGCTGTACATTTACAGTGAGTTACGCATCTGTGGCCTACACTCGGCATAACAGTTGATTAGAGTGGGTGAGTGGGCTCATCATTGCCAGTTGAATTTTTTTAGATAATGTCTCTCACAAAAAATGTGAGTGTAAAAATCTAAATATATGTATATCCTGCCTAAAGAGGCATAGAGCAAATATTCAACAAACAGTGCATGGTACTATAACAGCAAGAGATCCCGGGAAGGATAGGAAGGCGCTTCAGCTCTTGCCTCCCAGTGTTTTTGGCCGCAGGTGGTCGACAGTGCTTTGATGAATGGTGACACAAGCGAGCGCACTCAGTACACTCAAAACCAAGTACAGTGAATGAGCACTGGCTGAGGCAAACAACCAAATCCCAGCATAGGTCATTTGATTTTATCCTTTCCCCTGCAGCTGGGCTCTCAAATGACCAATCGGCGGTTGTCCAGTGCACACTAGCACTGATGCTGAACAGAACATAAATAAATAACAGCCTGTCTTCCTCAATGTTTTCTCTTTGTTGCGCTTCATTGAAAGGTTGCTGTTTTTGGGGAACTTGTTACATTGTCTTTTATCAGAAGAACTGTTTCCCCTCTATGGGGAAATTTTACAGAAATGCCAAACTCATGACCTTCGCTGAAGAGTTTGTAAGTTTTGTGATTTCAGTTATGAAATGTTTTAATGTAATCTCCAGGTTGGGTTGTCAGATTAATCTGGGTGTTTGTTCCCTTGATGAATATGTAAGGGAACAAAAAACAAAACAACAGGGTTGACAGCCAAACAATGCCCCCTGAAAACAAGTCCACTGATGTACCCAATTGTGTATTGTATGCTTTTAGCTGAGGCCAAAGTTAACCTCCTTTGCCATGGCAAATAAAATAAAGTTATTAAAGTAGCAAAATAATGGCAAAGTTTCCATCAAACAACTGTGGGGAAAAAAGGTGAGATGTATATTAAATTAGCTTCATATTTTATGCATCTCCTCAGCAAAGCTTTCTTCAAAAGCCTTTTTATTCCACAGGAGACTTCATATACCTTATATTCTGAGAGTGTTTAGACAGAGTTGTTCTGTCTTCAGGTTCACTGCTACAACTGCGCAATGTTATGCAGGCTCACTGGAGGCTTCATAAAGAACACAGTCTCCAGAACACGCAGACCTTGTGCTGATTTATCATGAAATAATAAATTCATATTTACTGGTCCCATGGCAATGTCATGAATCAGTACCAATATTTCTCCTGAGGCTGTTTGCTCTAGGAATTCTGGGACATCACTTGTGATGTCTTTAACCCTAATCTCTCCAGCATACTTAGCACAGCCTTTTGCCTGCATTTCATCTACTCGATTTCTTAAAGTTCTCTATGCTCTGACCCACTGACTCCCCTTTACTAGAATAGCCAAATCAGGCTGAACGAATGAACAGCTGATGTCTGAACAATGGTGACAAAACTATGTTCAGGAAAAGTCCAGAGGTGTATTTTTAGGACGCTTTGTGGCTGAAAAGCCTGGGAGGACGCAGGAAGTCAGTGTGGTTGTTGTGGGGATGGGAGGGGAACAAAAGAATTGCAGCAGACTAGAAAGGAAATGGGTGTGGTGGGCTTTGCCCTCCATTAGCCAAATACCTACTGACCACAAACAGATTCAACTGCTAGCAGTGAATTCTGTAGTTTTACTCAAGGAGAGATTTTCAGTTGAGTCTCCGCTAGACCCAAGGAGCTGAGCTCAGACCAGTAAGTGAATATAAAGTATGAGTATGATCAGTGTCTTTTCAAAATGGATGCTGAGTTCAAGCAGTTCATTACATTGTACTTCTACACAGTGTGGTTATGTGTGGAGTGTGTATCTGGCAGTACAGTAAAATTTGCAAAGCGATGATTCATGAATTTGACTCCAGTTGGTGCTGGAGTTAAGAAAATGTTTAAAAACCATGGAGGCTCTTGAATATTTTTACTATCTTTCATCTGGAGGTGAAAGGTGCAAACATTTCTCTGGTTGTCAGTGTGGCTCCCTACAGGCTACCACAGCATTACTAATTTTTAAGAGTATATATTGCTGTGATGCATAAATTAAGATTTAAGAATTAAAATGCAATTACACTTAGATTTTTGAAGGCGTTGCTTGAAAGAGGAAGGTGTTGAGGATGAGTTTTGGACCCACATATGGCCTTCATATTCATTGGCTGGTTATTGAAGCCCACGCGAGGTCTGGAGAGTGTCCAGTTTGATGACATTAAGTCAGCCTCTGCCTTTCTTCTCTGTTTGCTTTATTTGGGCTGTGGTATGTGATGTGTTCTGGAGTAGTTTTTTTCCCGGGGAAGAAATGTCCCAATCAACTATAGAGTGAAGAGCTGCTCTCATGGAAGGGTGTCAGGGTCATTTTCACAAGAGAGGGTGAAGGGCGAGATCTTACAATTGGCTCTTAATTTTCTGCAGTGGCTGCAGCAATAGACATTATTACAACTTCAAAGATAAGGAGAGTACACCACCACCATCACCAAGTTCACCATTTGCTTTATCTCCTTTTGACCGTGATTTCATACTCAGACAAATTACAGAGTGAATGTGATTTCTAATATGTGGAGTTTTACTGGTGAGCTCTTCTTCATTACTAACACCTCAACAAATAGTGAAAGTATCCAGCTGAATTGGCTCCACTATTTTTTCATTTATCAAGACACCTCCCCTTCACAATACAATGGACACATCCTATTGTGTAGAAAATTTAAAACCAACGACAGAATTGAGTGATCTGCATTGTTTAGCCTCCTCTGTTTAATTTGGACCCTCGGCTTGATAAATGGCAAAAAATTGAAAGATTGATGGATTGGTGGGTAGAACTAAAAGCACAACTAATAATTATCACCAATTCATTAGCAATATTCTGCTTATTATGTAGGAGAGACCGGGTATGGTTTTAACATGGGGAGAATTGTAACACCACCAATTTTACAAATCAGGGAAGTGATAGGAGTCATATGATCACGTCAATATTTACCAACTTCATCCCCAACTGATTTTGAGCTAACAAAGTATTTTTATGGACCAAAGTTAAATTTTGCTTAGTACTTACACTATTGCAGATAAAATAATATGATTTACAGTAGATTAAACTGTAGCTTCTCAGCTTATTGTTGTCCTCATAGATTCATTTACACACACACACACACACACGCACATAAACCCTTCTCAGCTAAACAGGGAGTGCGTTTTAGTTATGGTCAGTCATAGAGAGAGAGACAAACATTGTTCTGGATTGTTCTTTTTTTGTTTTGAAGCATGTTCCATGGTGTGGTCTCTGTTTTTGCTTCTTCTGTCCAAGTATTACAACTCACCCCAGCATGTGTTACAACACCGTGGGGTAAGTTGTAACAAAGGAGCACCATGTATTTGGCATTAACACATGAGGTCTGTGATATTCTTGCAGGGTTTTGTGTAGATGCCATCTGTAGTAAACATATGTGTATATTTTGTATAAAGGTTTGAGCGTTGCATCTCATAAATTCTGAGTTACAGGTGCTGAATCAAAAAGTGTTAAAACCATACACAGTCTCCCCTAATACATCTCTCATTTGGTTCATCAAATGTCAGAAAAATCTTCTGATTGATTGCTTTTTGCAAATGATGGCACAAAAACCCAAACATATTATTAACTAATGTTCTTTATTAATGCATAAACTTCAGTATTTGCACAGTATAATTCAAGACATTGCTAATACAGTGTTCCTGCTATAAACACTATACATCAGAAACTTGAACTTAAATATTTTTGTTGTATTTGTCTTAAATACTTTACCAAACATTATAAAACTGATGAAGGACATGGGATACCAATAAATTAACTTTGCATTAATAATTAATTGTTAGATGCTTTTGTGTTGGTGCTGCTAGTTCAAACTTGATGAAACTATGTGGTGTTCCCTTTTTTTTCCCCTGATATTTTTCAAATCTGTTATTAGAGAAATTGTATCATATTTCACTTATAGTGTTATGACCCCCCTCACAATAATGACCAGAATATAATGCAAATCATCTTAATTAGCTGCATCAGTGCTTGGTTTTCATGTCTTATTTAACATGCGATCCTCCGCTGGTGGGAGATATTCTCCCATTTTTTAAGACCCTGGCTCTCCTCTGTATATGTATGAGCATATTAACATTGGTGTCTGCGCAGATTTAGACTTTCAGATGTGACCTTTGTTGTCTAAATGTCAGGGAGATTGGAGAGGGAGCCCACAGAGGTAGGGCAGGCTTATGTAATCTGCTCACTCTGCATTTCACATACACACATGCACACACACAAGCAAAGAGCAGAAAAGATCTTGTTTGAGGACGGTTGTCATATCTCAACTGCGATGCCTTGGATTGCTCTCTGCAACTTACTGAAAGCCTGGCTTTCAGGAGCCATTGCTTTTATCAGCGTGTATGTGCAGAAGTGCCCTGGAAATTATTTATGGCTTTAAAAAATACTGATATAGTGCATTCCTTTGGTGTTATTCTTTTAAACATATTCTGAGGTCTTTTGATCCATTCCAAAGCTCTCATCTTAATATGAAGACCGTGTAGATTAGAGAGGGTGTGTGTCTATGTGTGCTGTTTGATGGTTGACTACGTGATGGCTGGTTTGGGAGTGTGGGACCAAACTGAGCTAATTCTCCTGTATGTATTCATTTATGATCGTGTTGTGCTCCTTTCATAATCTGCCAACAGCAGGAGGCACGGTTGCCAGGACAAGCACTGCAGGCCTGGGTGAATGTGCTCATGTGTAAAACAGTGTTCACCTTAAGCATCACTGTGCACATGAAGGCCAAAATAATGATGTGCACGCCAATGGCAAACACGTGCATCAGATGAGAAGCTGAGCCATCTTGTCCTGTCACTTACAACTCACTCAGAGCACGGAGCCTTGAAGGAATACTGCACCAAAATCCTAGCTCTGAACTCGCATCCTTTATTTTTGGATGGTGCATCAGCTGTCGTCTGTATGGATTCACAGAGGTCACAGTGGATTTCAACAGCTGTTTCATGGCGGGAAAAAACGTTTTGTGAGCATAAAGATATGACTGACCTATCAACTTGTTTATTGTTACTGTTATTTGGTGTGACAGTTTGAGACATTGTCAGCATGTGGACTTCCAGCTGCAGGAGTGATATACTGCCATTCCTAAAGCTGGGTTGCCATTAAACTCTGTTGTAATTATCATTATATCAAAGTGACTGCAGAATCTGTCCCCTTTGAATGAAAAAAATACTCTCTACAACCTGCAACTTCAGTTGCTGCTGTTACATAAATATATGGTGACACAGGATTAATTCAAGGGTGTAATACCGCCACACAGCTCATTTTCGAAAAATTAACGAAAGGTGAAAATAATGTTGCTGTTTGAATGTGTGTGATGCTCGTGTCATTGTGCATGGGGCGCTGAGGCGTGACCTGAAATCATTTTGGGGGGCTTGGAAATGAGTGTGAGGTGGTACCGCGAAATATCAGTGGCTCTGATAATGAGGTTGGGACAGCCTCACAGACTAGTGGAAATCCCATGTGCAACACTGGTGGTTAATACTTACCTGTGTCATTGCTTCATCATACACAGTCATAAGGACTATTAACCTTTCTCAACAAGCACTTAAATGCATTTAAATCCTGATTACCACATACATGGTGTGTAATTATGAAACTACAGCAGGGGTGACATTTCTAACACATCAGTGTCAGCTCCTAGAGAGTTCCCCGATGATGTCATGATGGGAAAGGGTTTTGAACGAAGAGGCTACATTACAAACTCGAGTTTGAAAGACAATGTTGTTCACCAATTAGAGAACATCTAACAAAATGATGGTTTAAGTGGAATTATGGGAAATGTAAGAACATTTGGAACTTACTCTGTACCAGGAAGAGAGCGTGGACACAGCTTCTTGACCTTTGCCTCTCTTTTACAAGCCTGCTACAATGTAATTTGAGCACAATTGACTATTCACAGATTAGTACAATGTGACCCTTATTTTATTAATTTATTGCCAACATTTTAAGCCTTAAAGTGTAACCAAGTGTGTATTTTGACAGAAAATAAAAATCATCTAGACACTGTTCTCCAGACTTTTTCTATAAATCAGATTTTCTGGAGGTGAGAGTAGAAAACATTTGTCTTTCAGGACACCAGAGTACAACTGTCTGTATGTTTGAATAATTTAGAGCCAAATCACTGAAACATAGATTCGATCTGGTTGAAGGAAACTGTTTGGATTTTCACATGGAGGTACTTTCGACCTGCCAGGGAAGGCACCTTTAAGCGACTCCTTCTAGCACTGACGATTTCAGCCTGCTGGTATCAACTGGGCATCCTACTGTATCTGACCGATGCCCGGCAGAAAAGGCTGACAATATGCCAATAAAATTATAAGGTGGTGATCACTGTGAGGAAAGTGCATCCATTACGCCGACATTTATTCTCCTTCATCACGGCCTGTTAATGATAAATAATAAATCACCACGGCACTGTGATATTTTTAGACGGGGGCTGGGAGATGAATGAGGTTATGATTCTGGCCTCTGTGGTCGATGTAGTCAGCTAGGGGGCTGGCCGTGCCCCTCCCCTGACTAGGTGATGGCTGATGCCGGCAGTCTTGCAGCGGAGCGCTGATCAGTATTAGCACAGGACCGCCTCTCCGCCGCACAGCCGATCGCCTTGGTCCGAGCTCACCGGAAGGCAGCTCGGCAGCTGCGGACAGCCTGCGCACAGCCTCCCTCTTGTTTTGCTGTCAGACTCTATTGGTCCGGGAGTCGGTCGGTTTAGGGGGAAGAGGCGAAACACCGGCAGGTGTTGACTAGCGGGGAGAAATCGCGGTGCAGACTGATGACGATGATGATGGTGAGGATGATGCATCTCTTCCCGTGCCTTTATGAATTACATCGCGTAGTGTGAAGAGGCGTAGGGGCATCGCCGTCCTTGTTTTTGTCTTCTTTTTTCCTCCCATTTCTTGCCTAACTGTAATGGTGGATTTCTTGGTCGCTTTGAGGCTACATGTCTAGACGGGGGGAGCTGAATTTACCCGCACGTCACTGAGAGCGCATCTCATCGCAGCATCGGCCCGCAGCACTGCGCCATGGCCTTGGATGTCCAGACTTGCGCGGTGTTTACGGTGATCGCGGTTCTGGTGCTTGTAAACGTGCTGTTGATGTTCATCCTCGGTACTCGTTAATGGATCTGCGCTTGGGGCCCGGTTCGCAGCGCACCACACTTTCACTCAGGAGGGGAGAGAAAGGCAGTGCGCGTTGGTCGAGAGCGGGGACACCCGGTGCTCCATCACGGCTACGCGTTGAAATGAATGACGTTGGTACAACATAATGTATTTCTGTTACCCCCCCCCCCACCACCACCACCACCACTACCACCACCCCGTACACCCTCCAATCCTTCGTTATGTCTTGTGTCCTCACCATTTGTGATAGCTAGTGTTGTCTGGTGGTGGTCGTAGATGTGCGGATACAGATCTGTCATGCTCTTACCTTTTTCTGTGCTGACTGGAAATTCATATCCCCGCATATAAATATCACCCCCACCCCCCACCCACCCACCACGTCGATCTTCCTCTTCTCCTCCATGTTGTATTTTGTGGATTATGCGCATGGATTACTTTTATCCTCAGAGAATTAGATTTTAGGCAAATAAATGAATCTGGGTGTCCGTTTTAGCCACAGCCTGCTGCTGCGTCAGGAGTTGTTTTTCCATTGTGTAACCACATTTACAATATGGCAGCTAATAGCTGAGCAGTGATCTCGCCACTGAATTTAATGTGATATCTGTAGCGCATAGCGGTGCAAGGGAGACATTTGTGCTGCTGATCATAGACTCCGGAGGATCATTGTAATCTCATCTGACCAGTAACCAATAGAAGACAGGGCGAGGCCTAATAAAGGAGGGCCTCCATCAATCCAGGTTTCCCCCATTTTAGAAGAAGCTAAACTCAGCTCCCATTTCACAGCTCACAACATTCACATTTCCCCCATTTACAACATTTCAACATAGTACTTGTCTTTGAAGCCCACACATTTTTGCGCCTGCTCACAAAATAGTGAAAATATATCAGTGTATGTGCATATTTCTTGAAGATAAAATGTCCTCCATGTGAAAAGACTGAGACAAAAACGCTGATTTCCTTTGCTTCTACATATGGTTTCATAATCTAAGAAAGGATTGGAGGCAGGTGTCATGAATGTTGAATGGATGTCAGAAATAGATATTCTAAAAGCCTGTCCCAGAGCTGTCCCTGATGGTCCTATTAATAGTGATGGCAGACTGGCTAGGTTTTTTAAAGCTACTGTATGTGCTCTCTCACACTCTGGCTAAGTGCTATGTGTTTTTTGCGTGCATCTTGATAAGTGGTAAATATTGTACTGTAACTATCGAAAAAATGTTAGGTGGCCATTTACTAGGGGCATAGACATCTCCATCACATGCTGTGGCATGTGGGCTGGTGTTTTCATCACTGTGGAAGTGCATAAACAGATTCCCTCATGGGGACCCCCACAAGACTGTAAACATCACATCACAATGTTAAATACTGTAGTGCTTATGGCTCGCTTGTCTGGCAGTGAAGCACAGTGCTACTTACAGATGTGTGTTCACATGTAAACGTGAACATTTTGTGTGTGTGTTTGTGTGTGAGAGAGGAGGAGAGAAAGAAACTAAGAGAGACCAAAGAAAGAATCTTGAGTGGGCGTTATTTGTGGTTCCTCTTGGAATCTCAGTCCTGCACAGATCCCAGGTGTTCACACATTTGTATGCCCTCCAGGGCAGGTGCCGTCTAATAGAGCTCTGGTAAATGCTGTGCAGTCAGAAGTGTCAATGTGTGGATGGTGTGTGTGAGGATGTGTGTGTATTTCTCACTGATTTTAAGCAGAGCATCTTTGATTGGCTCCCAGTCTCAGGGTATAAGTGTATTACATAACAGGGTTGGCAGACACAGGGAGGACGGACCGTGAGACTCACTCAGTGCGGGTCGGAAAGAGAAGCCTCTTTCTGGAATACAGCACCTTGTTTAATCGACATCTCAGGCTCAGCTCTTGTGGAGGACCATCACCTCTACTGCATCCAAAAAGGATTTAATTATCATGATTGTATGAACCGGACTTCTCCATGCAGACAGTCTCTGAACAGTTACATGTCACAAACATGGTAAGGATGGTTAAAGGCGTGTGTGTGTGTTCAGGAATGCTGTAGGTGCTTTGGTGCAGCTGTGCTTGGCTAGAGATAGAGGAGGATGTTGGAATGCAGTGGAGCTGCCGGTGCAGTGAATGCTGATGTTTCGTGCTGCAAAGATGATATAAGCCAATGAATCTTTTTGTGTTGTTGTTTTGTTTTTTTAGTCTCATGTATTTCCTTGTTAGTCTTCATGTCTTTGGTTGAACATGAAACTCCATGAAGCCATGAACACGAAGCTTTGTCATATATATATGTGCATATATAGGGAAGGATTCCTCTGCATTTGCATTGACCCAAATACAGGTTTTTGCGATGAAGACATCGCAAAGCTTCGCACAGCTTCACCTGCTGATCTTTGGTGTTGTAACTGCATTGTAACCATCATGTTGACATAGGTCATTACAGCTTTTAGACACACAGGTAATAATGAATATTGTGGCAAGTGTGTCTATGTGTTTACTGTGTGCCATTTGACCAAGCTAGGTATGAGCCGGTGCTAAGGCAGGAATTGAGAAGATTGATTATGTAATGTTTTAATTTATTCAGACATGTAGAGGGAAAAGGGGTGCAATGTATTGGAGAGGGCAGTGCTAATCTCATTAGGGAGATGGAAGGATGAGGGGAAGAAGTGAAGTGAGCAAAGAGGAACATTGGCTGTGAATGGATCTCTGCGTCTCTCCCTCTCTCTTATTTCTCTCCCTATCCTTTTCTGTCTGTTGCCTATATTACAGCAGATTGATGGGGACTGGAGAGATTGTGCTTGGAGTGAATTGGGCTGAAAATGGAGTGGTGTTGGGGGGGTGGCCTTAGTACCCAGGCTCATCTGTTCTATGGGTGGTGTTTCAGACAAAGGTCCTGATGTCAGGGGTGACAGTTAAACAGAACTGATTTGGTTTCAGCTTGTTATGCCACCATGTTTCCATGTTTCTTAAAACTATCCATTTATGTCATAAAAGATCAAATTCCTTATCCTCAATCAATGATTTTTTATTTTTTTTTTATCTTTTTGAGCACTATTCATGAGGTTCTGTTTCCATGGCAGCGTGACACATGTTTTTGCGGTAATCCTCCTCTCTTCCTGTAGTGGAGAGCTTTGAGATACAGACTGGAGCTATTGTTACCCCAGCTCCCATCTCTCTGTGATACCTGATTGAATCATCCCACTCAAAGACATCTTTGATCTAAATCTGCATGCAGAAACCTACATTATTATATTTTACTTCCACACGGAAATGTTAATGTTCGTGAATATGTGATGTTATTGGGCTTTCATGTTAATAGAGAACACTCACACCTAAATTTGGAAAGATTCTGGTGTCTCCTGAAGCGTCCTTGCCTCAACCCATCAATTTGTCAATACCAGTGAAGCATCCTCATCTGTCGCCATGACTACAGTTGTTCTTTCCCTTCCAGGCATGGACGTCCCCCCTTATGTTCACTCCTCTGGCCTGATTGGCTTACATTCCCTGTAGCAGTCTTACTAAACCATCAGGGAGGTATACTTGTCTACAGGTGGAAGGGCCAACATAGCTGCTGAGTCTGAGAGCTTAGATCCTCATGGGGTGGTTGGATAATACAAGCAAACACACATACACACACAAGTTGCTGTCTCTCATGAACGTTCTTCCAAATACACTGCATCAGCAGGAAGGTAGAATAGCTTTCTTGTGCTATCGTGATGAGTGGTGATGTGCATATCAAAAGGTTTTCTCATCTGGGGATTTGGTTTCATAACAGGCAAAGCAATCTTAAATGACTGAGGGAAAAACACCTACTCCTCCTTTAAAAAAGATTATAGTAGCTAAATATTAATATGCAAATGCTTTGATACGAGTGAATAATTAATTTAATGTCCATCCATGTGACAAACATGTCTCCAGGCTTTTGATATCTCCTTACCTAGTTCCTAAGCAGTTCTTGTCAGGCTTGGTTAGTGCTAGCTGCTCTGCCCACAGCCCTAGGGACTATATGCATGGTTAGCTCTGGACTGGAGAATGCTGATGAACACTACGTTGGAGAGAACAATTGGAACAAACAATTGAAGCTGTGTCACAGATGCATACAAAGGTTTCATGCATACAAAAGTGACGCTGCATGTGTGAGTATATGTGTATCTGGATGCGAATGCCTCAAGACACTGAAGTCTTCAGTGTGATGGATAGTGGGGCTGTTTGGTAGATGGATAATGTCAGACTTAGGACCTCCTCGGGAACATTGTCTGATGTCTCTCATCCCTTAATGAGAACAAACTTTAGCCTCCAAAATCATGTAAAGCATACTGATCATCTGACAGACTTTCATGCCTTTACAGATTGCATCCAGTGCATGCACGTGAGGTAACTCCCCCTTCCTGTACAAGCACACTGTTGGATAAGTTAAACATTTATTTTCAGTGTCGAATAAGGTCTATATTATTCATTCATGGTGTTAAAATCAACGGAAAACACATGATGAGTCATCCTTCGATGTTTTTTCAAAGACTGTGCTGCAGATAAAATAACAAACCCTGGTGACAGCGTGAAGGAAGGGAGATTATCCCTTCGCATTTGTTTTCTCCTCAGCATTTATATTACATTAACACATGTAATTATTCTAATGTCATAATGGGCCAATTACCATCCCTGTGTGGAGATTGGTGCTGTGCTTCTGAATGCTGTGTTGTTTCTCCAGTAATGGATCTGCCTTTTTTGTGTTGTTGTGTTTGTTGTGTTGTATACTGTGGTCTGTGTTAGCTATTGTGGTGCTCTATTTGTAGTCTTTAAGCTGCCAGTGGGCCCTGGCTTTGAGGGTGTCTATTTGCATCCATTAGTAATCAGAGTGGGTTTAACAACAAGAATTTACACAATTTGAGGCCCAAATGAGGCTGATTTCTGTATTACAATCACTTTAAAATTTATTTTGTATGCTGTTGTGGATCACGTGGGTTCACAGTTGTTGGTCAGTGTCTACTGTAATTTTAACACTGTTTTATTGGTGTTTTCACAACAGTGGCATCATTTGATGAGAATAAAACATAAGCTATTGCCTATCTCTCTCCCTCTAATTCCTCCAGTTGATAAGTGGAGGTTCAATCGTCAATGCTGAGGCGGTATGGGACCATGTGACCATGGCGGACCGGGAGTTGGCGTTTAAGGCCGGTGACGTCATCAAGGTGCTGGACGCCTCCAACAAGGACTGGTGGTGGGGCCAGATTGATGAGGAGGAAGGATGGTTCCCTGCCAGCTTTGTACGGGTGAGTTAGCTGCAGCCATGGCTGGCCAGCGACCATAGACACAACACACACCCACACACATTCAGAAATGGAGGCACATCAACATATGCAGAAAAGCTGATGAATAAACATACTGGGAGGTACACGTGCACAGTTCTTTTGTCACATGCACAAATGCACACTATGATACTGCTGCTACACACAAAGATACACAGAGTTAAATAATACTTTATTTTAATATCACATAACATTCACAAGATCAGAGAACAGCATGCTAAGAGTCTTTATGTGGTGTTCAGGGACAATTAAGCAAAGATGCTGATGAGCCCCTTTTTTACTTTGGCAACACCTTCAACTCCTTGAAATCAGCTTAAATTTACATGTTCTCTTTATATTTTGATAATATAATATCATCCATCTCTGAGCTCAACTAAACCCAACGCTGCATTAAACAGATGACTGATCCAGCTGCTAGGTTGTATTCCACACCTCTGTCACTTATCAAAGGAAGAATTAGCATCCTTGTTGTAGGTGGAGGCTTCCACAGCACAGCAGATAACCCCACCCCACCTCCCTTTCCCCCCTGAAACACCTCTCATGGCCATTTCTCACCTGTCCACCCTTCCATATTCACTCCTGAGAGGGCAGGGCAGACAGGCTGACTGACTGTCAACCAAAAAGTATCTTTTTGTTCTGTCATTCTTTCTCTCCAAGGTGGAACCCCACCCTCCTCAGCCCCAAACAAAACAGGTTTTCTATATCAACCCCATAGCAACTCCACGGTTCCAAAACACCACGTCAAAGGTGCGTTTTCCCAGCTTCATCTACCCATCCAGCCTGCCCGCCCACCCGCCCGCTCCAGTCTGTCCACGCAACGTACCCTCGACATCACCCAACATTAACGTTCCCATGACGTTCTCACACCATCCTCAACGGGGTCAATAGAGAGGCAGAACTGATGAGTCAAAAGTAAAGACAATAATAAGTCTCTTCTTCATGGCCTTTACTCAAATTCTAGCAGTGCATTCACACAAAATGAGATGGATTTTGGAATCATTCCTGTTAGCATTCATCGTTATTTCCATTTCAAATCTTGATAATTTTTCAGTACTCTTATTTACTATTGACTCTGACTATTTCTCAGTCTTAATGCTGCGCTCCTAGTTCTCGTCTGCAGTCAGTGCTCTACCACCCGTCACTTTGCTTGTCTGTGGCGCTACATTTCTCATCTTGTGTTTGGCATTCTACCCGTCGGTTCTTTGATGTTTTCTTGGCAAACTGTGTGTCATCAGGTGTTGGCTGCTGGGCATCTGAAACCACGCTCACTTGACCCTTTCTATGAGCGAGAGTGGAATATACTATATCTATGTGGATTCGTGTGTGAGTGTTGGTGAGTGTATGCCTGCGTGAAGAAATCCTGAGATATCGTGTGTGTGTGTGTGTGTGTGTGTGTGTGTGTGTGCGCGCGCACGTGTATGTGTTTTGAGTCACACACAGGGCCAGAGTTGGGCATTAAATATCCTCTGGGCACCAGTTTCAGAAAGAGGCTTATTTTAAACTCTGGAGTGTTTGGCAGTTTGTGCTGCACCTTTCTGACACAATGGACCAATAATCTCACTCATTGTCCAAACTACCAGACACGCTCTAAATGAAGCTGTGTGTGTGTGTGTGTGTGTGAGATATCTTAATTCATGCTCATGAAGAGTGATTGGTACCAGTTTTATGGGAAATATTTTGTGATGTGAATTCCTAAATGTATTTTTTTACTAATCCTTTTTTCATTACATTGACATACTTAGACTTAACTGTGCATTTGATATTCAAGTGTGTGTGTGTCTATATGTGAATGTATTTGTCCCCAGCTGTGGGTGAACCAGGAAGACGGGGGAGCAGAGCCTGCCGAGGGGACCAGTGAGGTGCAGAACGGACACCTGGATCCAACCAATGACTGCCTATGTCTGGGGTCACCCCTCCAAAACCGAGACCAGATGAGAGCTAATGTCATCAATGAGATCATGAGCACAGAGAGACACTACATTAAGCACCTCAAGGACATCTGTGAGGTAGAAAACACTGTCATACACCCACATAGATACATTCTGTTGTTCCATACCATGGTTTGATGCCAAGGTGTAATAGGAAAGGTAAATAATAAGGAACTGAAGCATGAGAGAGAATTGGCACTTCAATGTTACGCAAGGGTCTACTTTGAATTCTTAACACTCCCACATTCACACTTATTTTTCAGACATATTTTTTTCTATTAATTCAAAAACAGTCCAAAAATAATAGTGTTTTTTTCATAAATATTATAACACAATATGTCATTTGTACACAAAAGTGGCAACAGCCACACTTGGAATTATCTGGTCCAAATTAATTTTATCATTATCTTATGCCGAAGTGACAAGCTAAAATTCACACCTAATGAGATTAGACAAAAGCTCCTTTTTACAGCATTAAGTAATTTTACCATTTAGATTATATCCACAAAGACTTTAGTGTATGTATATAATTCACAGATATGGCATTAAATCAAGAAGTCAAGAGGAAGTTTTAACTGTGATAGGAAGGAGACTATGGTTATCATCATAATTTAACTTACCTACCTGCTCGTTCCACTACTAGAATTTAAAACACAACATATTGTTAAGTCCATTAGTCTTCAGAACACCAATTGGTTATCCTACTTAAAGTATCCAAAAGATACAAGTTGCCTAAGGGCGATGTAATAATTCTGTTGGTTGCTGTTGCAACCATCATATGGTCATTAGGTGTAGAGCAATTCTACCAGAATACAGAACAAAATACCTTGCCATCGCAGAATCATCTCACCTAAAAGTATTTCTTTAATCATGCACAAAGCCCGAATGCACCATCACTTTGCATTCTGAGTGAATTGTAATATTTAAGAATGGTTCAAATATTGGGTTAATTTCACCTTGTCACATCTGCACTTCGTGTCAGTGAGCTTCATTGTATGCACAGTAGTGTGTTGGAGCAGAATGAAGGGATGATTTATACTTGTCACTGTCACTTATATGCAGGATTCATATAAGAATCACGATTCTCATTCACTAAGATTCTGAATCGATTTAAAATGTCCCAAAATCGATTAAAAAAAATAAATAAATAAAACTAATTTGCAAGCTATCTGCCTCAATTTTGTATGTGGGTTGTCCTGCCGTCACCATGGAGCCGGTTCATATGCATGCGTGGTAAACACCAAAACAAGGAGGAAACTGCAATAACTGAGGAAGGAGAGATTCAACTGAACCCAACCTTGTTGAAGGCAAAGTTTTGGACTCATTTTGGTTTTTTATTTGTTTTGTTTTGTTTTGCTTTTTCGTTTTTTAATTTTTGAAAATTCGGTTTTTATCATTTTAAAGAAATTGAACCCAGAGACAGAGTTTTAAGTAATGAAATATAAACAATTTCTTTAGTTTTAACTGAAAACTTTAATGCTTCCACACATTTAAGCAAAAACATAACAATAAAACAATGAAACATGCGTCCCACAACTTCGGTGGAAATATCAAATCCACTGTAAACTTTATCATTTCTTCTGTCCCCATGCTCTTTGGTTTTCCACTGATTACTGACATCTCCATTGAAGAACATGATGGTCAACCTGTTTGTGTTGAGCTCAGTGAGGGACTTAGCACTCAGACAGCCGCTTCACTGGTGGAGGGCGTGCATTATTAGTGACCCCCTCTGAGAATTTTCCTGACAGATACGTTCCTTTTTGTTCCGGTCTCTGTGGAGGGGTCCAGTCTCTCGTCTCATCTAGTCCGGTCTAGTCTCTACTCTCTGCAGGGGTCCGATTTCTGGTCTGGTCTAGTCCTCCTCCTGGTCGCTGTTCCTTGCTGTAACCAATTAACCAATTAACCTAGACATGTTCAGGGGCCCCCACCGGGAATGGAACTGAAGTCACATTCATTTATTAATTCATTTATTCAGTCATGGGTTGGGGGGGCGTGCATTATTAGTGGCCCCCCTTTTCCCAAAATATAAGTTCCTTTTTAATCCAGAAAAATGAAACAAAAAACATTTACTTAAAATGTCGGTCAGTTCTGTTATTCCATGTTTATAATGAATTCCATTTTTAATGTCTAATTCCATGATTCCGTGATCGCAGATTTTATAGGGCCATATTTACCAAATGCCCAGGAAGACCGAGCTTGACATGAGCGTCACAGTGTGCAAGGTTTGCAAAATGAGGAACCCATATTTAACTGCACTACTTTTTTTATAAAGAGACACTTTTTTACTTAAGCAATATGTGATATGGCTTTTATGCAACAATTCCAATTGAGCATGGATAAATGTTTAAAACTTAATAAATTACATTTTAATGTCTCCATTTGTCATTCTGTCTTGCAAAGCAGAATCGAATCATAGCCCCAAAAATCAGGATCGAATCGAATAGTGAGATAGTAAAAGATTTCCACCCCTACTGGTCACACTTACTGAAAAAATATATAGTCTTGAATAAGATATTCTTAAAAAATTAATCCAAGGAGAAATTTGTGTTAGAATCCAAAAACAGTCAATGTACAACATAAACCCACACAAAAATTTGTAGTTTCATTTTCTTCCTCAATATTTCACCGTACATTCCCATCACTGCTTTAATTTTGATTATTTGGATTTAGCTTTAATCCAAGAAAAGAAAAAGGCTTAGCCTGTGTTTTTCACACAGACAACAAAGAGAATTCTGGGTGGTGGAGTGTGAAATAGCAAAAACTACCACTTACAGCAGATCTTTTCCAAAGCCTCAGGGTGTGTCAAAGCTTCGGGGCATTTAATTAACCACAAGAATTGGACTGACAAATTGGGACCGCAACTCGACCTACACACATTCGTTCTTTGACTCTAAAAAAGCTTCTAGAGCCTCATAGTTTGGTTTAATTTAAATGAATTATATTTAGAGAATGCCTAACATGTTTATTTTAAATAATTTACAAAACTAGGAACATGAGTAATGAGGTGACACAAGCTAAATCTTAGCATTTTCTAGAAGCCTTGAAGCCAAATCACAAACAGGAACCTGGCACTTTTTGAAAACCTTACACTTTTGTAACATATATTTTTTGCAGGGCTATCTGCGCCAGTGCAGGAAGCGTGTGGATATGTTCAATGATGATCAGCTCAAAGTCATCTTTGGCAATATCGAGGACATCTACCGCTTTCAAATGGGCTTCGTCAGAGACTTGGAGAAACAGTACAACACAGAGGAACCACACCTCTCTGAAATTGGACCATGTTTTTTAGAACATGTGAGTTCAGACAGTATTATCTCGAAGGATTTTCATTCACTGATGGAAAAGTTAAAGAAAATTAAAAATGAAAAGACTTTTACACACTGTCCAGTGGAGATCAGCCTTTGTTGCTAATAATTTTGTTAGCCTGTTATCTCAAGATCTGAACTTAATTATCTCGTCATCTTGAGATAACAGTTAAGTTGTGAAGATAATTAAGTCACCAGCAAATAGTTTATCTCAAGATAACGAGATAATTAAGCCATGATCTTGAGAAAACAGCTCCAATAAAAAATTCAGCAGCCAGAGCTGTTCCTCTCTACATACCGGCTTCTCCCTAGCATGTTTTATTGAAAGGAGGACTTATCCCTTATTTTCCTCTTTGATCATGTGCCTCTCCACTTCTTTACTCTACAGCAAGATGGTTTTTGGATCTATTCAGAATACTGTAACAACCACTTGGATGCCTGTATGGAGCTGAGCAAGCTAATGAGGGATGGCAGATACCAGCACTTCTTCGAGGCCTGTCGCCTCCTCCAGCAAATGATTGACATCGCCATAGATGGCTTTCTGCTAACCCCCGTCCAGAAAATCTGCAAATATCCACTCCAGTTGGCTGAGCTTCTGAAATACACTGCACAGGAACACAGGTACTAAATGCCATTGGACAAGATCACATTGAATCTGCTCAGTGTGTTGCTTTTTGATGGCAATTCATTTGTCTCAAAAAAGAAACTATTACTGGTGCGTCATTGTGCTCCAGATGTATTGTGTTGTGACGCAGCTGTTGCAGGTGCTAGGTTATTCCACTGAGTTGTTGTCCATGCATGAGCTGAAACAAATGTTGTTTTGCTCTGTTTTTGCCAATTTCTCTGTGAATCTTTTAGGAGATAACATTTAATGTCAGGAATCTATGCAACAGTGCAGTTTCATAGGTAGTCAGATCATTTTCATTCACTATATGGCCATGAGATTGTTTTGGAGAACTTTACACACAAATAGATTGCTGATTAAATATGAATTTTGGATTTTCCTGGCACATATGCAAGCATTGACATTCCTCAAGCTGTATGCACAGTTCAGAAGCACAATACACAATATAAACATTTGCAGATGATCTATCGGGAACAGATGCGTATGTGAGCATCCAGATGTGCAAACTCATGCGTGCAAACCCACAGAAACGTGGTGTAAGTGATTCAGCGTGTCTCAGCCAGCTCCAGGTCATTCACAAGCCACACATTCTCAGCCAGAGAGGAATAGGTGCCAGCTCTGCCAGCAAGGCCTGCCAGATCACAGTGTTTGACTGTTAGGAGCTGTGGAGAATCTGCCAGATATAGGCCTGCTCTCTGTCAAACACACAACATTGTCACATACACATATTATCTTCCAAAGTGAGAATTGGAACCATAGCACATCAAAGCCAGAGGGATAAATCCAGCTCAGTTAGCAAAGACGCAGTCAGAGAAAATGGCTGATTGGAATTAAACAGTGGAGGTGTTACTTTGACTGTACTCAAGCAGACTTAATGCTGTTAGTTCAGTTTATAACCCCTGTCTTTAAAAGGCCACTCTGTGCTGGGACTGCAGAGTCACAGTATTAATGAAGCGGCTATGCTTTGTATCCGTAGTGACTATCGATACGTGGCGGCAGCCCTGGCAGTAATGCGGAACGTCACTCAGCAGATCAACGAAAGGAAGAGGAGGCTGGAGAACATTGACAAGATCGCCCAGTGGCAAGCCTCTGTTCTAGACTGGGAGGTAGGTGACGGTGATAACGCATTATAAAGCATTGGATGTCCACTTGTGTTGTTTTAGTAGCTCATTCTGACCTGGCCCTTCTCATTTCTAGTTACAGATTGTGTCTGAGTGTGGAAAAAAATTTTGTCCAAACTTACACAGTTTGTTTTTTGATTGCCAGGCTGTCAGACTTAAACATTGATAGGAGGGATAGCTTTTTTCTTCAGTGGGGCTATCGAAAAACTAAGGCTTAGGGTTTGGGTTTGGGAAAACATCTCATGCCATTTTTTTGCTGTTCTTGCTGTTGTTGTTGGGGAGTTTTTTTGTTAGACTTGATATGCTTAAAATTCTGAAAATCATTTCTATTTTAACAAACTGAAGAAGATATTTTTCAGAGCAAGAAATTACCCTGTGTTGGATGACTGATTGTTTAGTATAAATTGCATTTTCAACTTTACTGAATGGTATAGTGCATGAGATTCATCAGGGTGCTCTTGTCTCCAGTTGAACTGCCATTTCCTGTCTGTCGATTTATGTCTGCTTTGCTGACTTGAAAAATGAACGTTGTACTTTCATGTGACATGGAAATTAGGCCATCAGTGCAGACAACGTGTCCTCCTTCCAAGGCTGCCATTTTCAAGTTACAAATACTAGTCCCTCCCCTTCCTTTACATAGTTAAGATGGCAACCATTGTTCATCGTTTCATACTAAATTTTTTTCCATATTCAGTCAGGCAGCCAAGCATTTGTAGTGTACTGCATTCAGTTTAGTTGAATAAACAATAGGAAATGCAAACTGGGGAAAAGTTCTCATCTTGGGTATGGGTCAAGCTCCAAAATGCAGCAGCATACATCTCCTATAATGCAACTTCACAGTCCTGTTAGACTTCCCTTGCCCCATACACACCCATGACTTAATAATCATCCATAAAGTCGGTTTTCTATAAATAAAAAAAAAAAAAAAGGAAAAAAACCGAAGCCCAAACTGAGCCCTCATTCGTAATGTCACTATGACTTCATATGGATTCATAGAGCTCATTCAGAGTCACAGAAGACAACACAGAAACAGAAAGATTTACATATATGTGGATGTTTGTGTGTTCGTCCAGGGGGATGATATCTTGGACAGGAGCTCAGAACTCATCTACACTGGGGAGTTGTCATGGATCTATCAGCCGTATGGGCGCAGCCAGCAGCGAGTCTTCTTCCTCTTTGATCACCAGCTGGTTCTCTGTAAGAAGGTAGGTGATGTCTCTCCCTAACTCTCTCCTTATTTAAAAACATTGTTGGCAGAGACATGTTAATGAGCTAAAACTTACCCTCACCCTGTTTTCTAGAAAGTTTTGTATCACATGGCTGGTGACGAAGATGCTTGAAGGCAATTTGACTTCTTTAGCCTTACTCAAGAGCTGCAAGTAGATTACATAATGGTGTATGAAACACACCAACACTCAGTGAAGATGTGCTCCTCAGCACCTTTCACAAAAGCTGTGGTAGTTTGGGCTCTAATGTACCAGGGCTGTGTTCTGCTGTCAGATAGATGTTCACGCTTGGCTAAACTCAGCAATACATGCACACAAAAACAAAGACACAGATGCAGACAGACACTTGCACACAAAAACACAAAGAGACTGAGTAACTGCATCATCACACAGACACACAAACACGATCATTTCGCCATTTCACACACATAATGTGAATATGAGAAGCCTTAATATATCTTTTTGTGTCTCCATTTCTACCTCTGTCCTCATCCTCCCCTTCTATATCACATTTGAACATCTCTGGCACCAGAGATGAACTCCAGCATGTCTGCTGTGCCTTAGTTGTTCTGATCTTAGAAAAAAAAAAAAAAAGGTCCAAAGCTCAAAGACACACTACGTTATACATTCTGGCCTTAGTTTTATACTCCCCACTCCAAAGCGTCCATTTTTAAATGCAGCCCTCAAGGTGTGTTAGCTGTGTGTTGCTGTAGACCTCCATCTTTACCTCTAATCCCCTACTTATCAGCACACAAATGCAGATTTGTCTCTGCATGCTTGTTATAAAATATATTTTTTTCCTTTCTTAAGTTTACAGGGAGACTGAATGTTATTTGGCCCTGAGGCGATGGTCATGACTGTGGTTTATTTTTATACTGTCAGTCTTCTTCCTACAAGTAATAACAAGATTTGTTGAGTTCTTCATAGGAGTCCTTAATACTCTTGTGTAGGACAGAAACATACAATAAAACAATTACTTTGCAACCATTTTGATGACTGGCTTTTTCATACAAAAGTGCCAAACGTTCTGTATACCATTTCTTCTTCAGTGTGACAATTTACTGCTTTTTTTCCACTTCGCATGGCAGATAGATTGTTGATGAAAATAATCATTAGTTGCAGCACCTGTCCTGGTGTAGCTGAAAAAAACTTATAATTAATGGCCATGACTTCAAGATGCTAATGTGGTTCTACAATCAACCATATGAGGAAAGTTTGTAAACATAGACAGAGCGTAATGAACTTCGAAAAAATATTGTGTATTTATAGTATTCCTTGCTTTTTTGTGATATCTGGTGAGGATCAGGTTTACTGTGAAATTTGGCAGTCGGCAATGTGTGTAGAAGGTGTTTGTGTGTTTGGGCAGCAGATGGAAGAGGTTGCGTAAGACTGGCTCTCAGGACACCAAGGAAAGGCTGCTTGTTGACACCTCTAAGGTTCAGCACCCACACACATACACACACACACACACATTAATGGACATCTTCCTCTCCTCTTACCCAGGATCTGATACGCCGGGACATCCTGTACTACAAGGGCCGTATTGACATGGATCGCTACGAGGTCCGGGATGCCATAGATGGGCGTGATGATGACTTCAATGTGAGTGTGAAGAACGCCTTCAAATTGTGCAACAAAGATAGCGAGGAGATCCACATCTTCCTGGCCAAGAAGCCTGAGGAGAAGATCCGCTGGCTCAGGGCCTTCCACGAGGAGAGGAAGATGGTGCAGGAGGATGAGAAAATCGGTTAGTCACACCTTCTCTTTGCCTTCCTGTTTAGAAAGCACGCAGATGCTTTTCATTCACAGTGAGCACTGGAGCTTCACTTACATGTTGTTTTTCCAGAAGTACAATACATGGGGACTTTTTTTTAGCACCTCTGTAATGTACCTAAAGTGAGTGTGACATTCAAGCCTTAGCTCTGATTGACCGAGTCTCGGTCAAGATGGAATATGTTGGAGCCAAAATGTGTTGTTGTTGTTTTTTTTGTTTCTTTCTTTGTTTGTTTTGTTTGCCAGTGCTTCAGCTTTTCTTAAGCCAAAGTAAAAGGCAAACTCTTGCAATTTAACATGTCTGTTTTATTAAAATTGTCTCTAAAACATAAATTCTAAGATAGCATAATTTTATTGTTCAGGTTTTGAGATCTCTGAGTACCAGAAGCGGCAGGCAGCCATGACAGTCAGAAAGGTGACCAAACAGAAAGGTGAGGCAACAAGAAGATATCAGGTGATTTCCTTTTTTTTTTTTTTTTTAACTCACTGCTGTGCTCTGTCTTCTCATCGCTGTTTACTCTATCCTTAACCTGCTCTTTTTGTTTATTTTTACTTTTTACACTTTGTTAAACGCGCATACTTTGTTTATGAATGGATCTAGACTAGCTGTGTACTAAGTAAGATAGAAAAGTCAAGTGAATTCATGTTGTCTCATTAAACTATATCACTTCCAATATTTTTTGTTTTGAGTTAAATGTCTGTCAGCCCACATATGAGGATGACTTGATATGGTTTCAAAGCAGATGTTAAGCATCAATGAAAAGACAGAGGGCTGTTTGCATGAACTATTGAGTTTAAAGGGCGATACCAGTGTCCATGACGTGCAGGTCTTGTGCCATGCTTGCCTTAAAAGTGATTTAATACCTCAGACAACTGTTTGCATCTTTTTCTTTTCTTGAGTTAGGATGGTTGTTGGTGCTCTTCATTTTCATTGACATCCAATACCTAAATATCCCGGTATAGTTTATTTACCATTTTGTTTTTTACTCCATACTATATATATTATGGTTACAGCATTGGTCCCAGCAGTTATCAGCTATCTCAGTAACAGAAAAACATGTCAAACAAGTTATTCAAAGACGCTGAGGAAGTCTCAGAGACAGAGCACCTGCAAGCTCAAACTTTCTGGTATCCTCCTTTAAGATTTAGTCATTATAGCGTGAGGCTAGATGTTTGTACATTTACCATTACTGATGTTCTTGCTATTGCAAGTTTCACAATAAGCATGACCATCCATTGAGGTATTAATTAACCAATGACCCCTGCTGGAATGTTCTCTCTGACGTCAGGATCCCTGTAGATGTCTGTCAGAAGTAAATGTTGTGTGTTTCTAAGTGCTGTATGTGTACATGGCTGGCACAAGGTGAAGTACTCTTTTGAATTTCAGATTCATTTATAGATTTCATCTTGAGAAAGAGGGCCATGTTGTATGGACATGGTTTGAAAATGATAAAGGTATATGCATTAGAGTTCTCCTTAGAGCTAGCACAATAAGATGCCATGGCAACTGCTAAGCAGCATTGGGAGGTGTTGTGATTAACGTTGGGATTGGAGCATGCAGTCACTGTCCAATCTGTTCACAAGCATTATCTTGACCATCCAAGATCAACAGGGTCTACATACCTTGAACCCTTCTATCTGCTAAAACAGTGTTGGACAAAAAATAACCCGAACAAAAGACACTGTTTCTCATCTTTTCATGTTTCTCTGAGATGCCATGGCAACTTTTGAATATTTCATCTCCAAATATTGATTGTATCTAATTTTAATTACACTAGCTACACTAGTTGTGATGCTTGTAGACTGTAGCTAAATGACATTGTAGACTGTAGTTTAAATGCATATTAACAGCTTTCTGTTGGCTCTATTTTCGCCACTCTTATGTTCTCAAGTGTCAAGGGTGCTATTCAAACAAAAGTACTGTTAACAAACATGGAAGAACAGTGTCCCTTGTACAAATGCTTGGTGTCATGATTGTATCAGATGTGATGTTAGTTCTCTTGTTTGCCTACCACAGAGTTTGATTGAATAGCATCTTTAGTCTCCCTTGTGTCATTGCTGGAGCTGAATTCCACTTTTCTTCCAATTCAGCTGTCATCATATAGTCATAATGTGTCATATGTCAGGTTTAATATGCAGGAATGTTAATACGGAAATCTCATTTTGTCCGTCTTTGTGCCTGTTTTTTGTGGAAGCATGACTTGATGTTGTGTTGTTGCTTCTGCTCCAGATACAATACTGACATTGTTTCCTCTTTGCTATCTCCTTTGCTTTGTGCCCTGCACTGCCTCCTTGCCCCCACCCTTCTCTCCCACCCTCCTCCCTCTTCCCCTCACACCTCCTTCTCGCTCTTTTTGCACCTGCATCCCTAGGTGTAAACAGGTGCACGCCTCCCTCATACCCACCCCCCCAGGACCCCCTCAGTGCGGGGCAGTATGAGGTAACGGAGGACATGGCACAAGGAGAGGTTTTTGAATTCAGTCAATCCAAAAGAGGCCAGGCTCCTTTCTGGCAAAATTTTAGTAGATTAGCTCCATTTAAGAAATAGAGATTCACAGACTCTTCTGAAGGACCAGCTATTTTTCTTAGAAGCACTAAACACTGGATGATCATATCCCATGATGAAGAAAAATACAAAAAACACACATACACAAGAGACTCTGAAGTTAAGGACCAATGTTAATTTAGAGTGTGATTTGAAGCAGCAAGAGGACTGAAGACTTGGATTAAATAAAAAAAAAGAAAAAAAAAAAGGAAAAAAATAAAACTTTACAATTCATATATGTTAGTAACGTTCTTAGTTATCATGCTTCTCCAGCTGAGTCGACTGTCATGAACTCCTTCCCTCGGATTCTGCATATTCACACCATCTGAATGTTCTGGAGTTATTGAGATTGTTTCATGATTTCATTTTTATTCCATCATCTGGAAAAAACACCAGGCCAGGCCAGGTCACTCTTAAGAGTATAATTTTGTCCAAACGCTGAGATCTTGCTGTGCTGCTATTTTGAGATTGCTTGTTGCGTTCTTCTGAATGTGAGATTGCGTAGTGACGGAGGTTTCAGCTACTACCTGTGGAATGAAAGGATCTGTGAAGCTCGACCGCCAGTGTCGCATCTGAGTTAGATCCATCCACTGCCGATCACAGACTGGTCAGGCTGATGTCTACATCTGGAGCTTCCCTCACTCTCAAAACTCCATCCTCCATTCTGTAGCTGTCTGCATATGGTAGCCCTTTCTCTGACGTAGCGTTTCGCTCCCTCTTTGCATCACTCTTTTGTCTTCTCTATCTCGATGTCCACCTGCTCAGGCTCTGTGAGTCAGTAGCTCTCAGAGGAAGAGCTTCATTCTTGTGGAAACCTGCCATTGGCTATGATACGATGGGTCAGGAAATCAATAGTCGGAACATCAATAGCGTATTTGCGTCCTTTCACCAACCACTTTTGACAGGGTATTCTTATCGGATCACTGCGAGGGGCTGCGGGTTGTGTTTGACGGAGAGCTTGCCACTCAGATGAAACAGCTGGGAGCAGGAGATATGCAGGCTACGGTTCACCTTCCTCGTGTCAGAGTCCCTCCCCCTCACTCCCCAGAGACCACCCCTGTAGCACTGTGCTGGCAGCTCACTGGGTGTTTGGAAAGAGCACAGCCTACCTCCGGAAATCCACTGAGAGCTGAAAGTGAAGTTGATGCATTGGCCAAGGTCTGAAATAATATCTTTTTCATATCAGCAATGAAAAAAAAGATTTCCATCGGTTTGACTTCATTATTTTTTATTGCTCTCACTGTAAAAAGCACAGTGCACATTCAGTCTGAAGAGTACTTTTTCTCTCATTTAAGTAGGAGAAACTAGAGCGTATCCTAACCAGCACAAGGGGAAACGGTCAGAAAAATGGCAGGAATTATTACCATACCGGTTGTGAGTTAGCACTGAAAAAGGTGAATTTAATTTGTAGCATGCAGGCAATCCATGTGTCTTCAAAGGCCAAAGCTTCACATATCTTGGCGCCCCTTCCCCGTCACATTGTTTTAAAGAGCTGATGTGTGTTGTGGCAGTTAGCTGTGGCACTGTCGGCTGATTTGCAAAGAACTGCGACCTGTGGCCTGAGGTTGATTTATTTCGTCACCAAAAGTCCCCAAAGCTGCTACAAGAGCGATCCCGCCATAGAGTCCTTTAACTGAGGCACTAGGAAAGAGAAGATCATCTGAGGAGCGCCCGATGATTTACACACATCATGAAGGTGTATTCTTTTCTACAGTTGGAATGTAAGTGAAGCATCTGTCCACGGTCTGTGATCATATTTTGACCTCAGATACAGAAGTGCATTTTGTGTTGAATTATATCACCTGATGGACAGTGCATATACAGTATGACAACTTGTGCAATGTGATATATCACTATATACTTCACTATTCACTGCAACGTGATATGAAAGAGTTATATATCCTTATATGTCATTTGTTTGCCTTCTTACAGGCCTTATAACCTACTGGAAAAAAAAGACCTTAGACTTGCTTTGTCTGTTGTGTAATTTATGTTTTGTTTCAGTAAAGAAGGCTGAAAATGGGTGAGTTGGCTGCCGGTGTCTGTAGAGATGGCTCCCAGTGAGATTGTTTTGGAAGATAATTCCCTTGTCTGGCACAGCAAAAAGATATGGTTCCCCGGCCATGATAACCTCAGGTCCCGCGCAATCCCAGCCCTCCAGCCCAACCGCCCAACGCCACACCACCACCAGGACCAACATTCAGACACAATCATGTAGGCTAATACAGACACACACACACACACACACATACAAACACGTAGGGACGAGCAAACACACACACAATCATGCGCACTTGCTGGCCCGTTCTGCTGCGGAGAGGAGAGATGCTATCTAACAGTGCCTTCCAGCATTCCACTAGTGATTATCTATTCAGTTTCACAGGCAGATTTGAATTAGTCATGTATTTTCCCTTCAGTGTGGGACTTGCATCTCTCTCTCTCTCTTTCTCTCTCATACACACTGGGAATTCCTCATTCCCCCCGTGCATGAGACTTGGACAGAAACTTGGAGGTTAGGCCTTTTCCATATGATTAGATACTGTGCTGTCTGACTGAAATACTTTAAATCACCTTATTATATCACACTTAAATAGCAGTAATTTTATTGCACAAAATGAATTAATTCTTATTTCAGATGTTTAGTAACTACATAGAATTCCTTTATCTATTTAACATGCTGAGAGATGGATTAATTTGAATATATCATAGGAAACAGATTTTCATTAGTCAAGTTAGGTTTCACATTTCAAAGTATATTATTAACAGTGGGTTACAACTCAAAAGAAGAATCATCTATTTTACCTTTATCAGCTACACACTGTAAATACTGTAAAAAGAACAGATCATATATTTGGATATTGGTATTTTGCGTTGGAGACGAATGTTGTTCCAGTTCTAGCGTGCGGTAGACCTCAGTACCAGGTAAATGCATGCTTGTGGCATCCAATATTTTGCATGAGACTTAAGACAATTCTTAACAGATTGTTTAGTTTCATTTAACTTCCAATGGGATTTTTAATATTTTTTCCTACAACGCAGAACCACTCTTTGTGAACCCATACCATCTCACTAAAGGGAGTTCTTTTCTCTGTCCACCTGTCTCCTGCTCACTTCACATTACAGGTTGTAGCCACTGTTTTTATTTATTGTAGTCGAGAGGGACGATCTTCTCCCCACGCTGAACTGTTGATAGGTGAAATGAAAGGCACCGATGCCCTCAATGCCCAGATACAATGGGTTCTATAAACTGTAACTGTAATTTTTAAAGATTTATTATTGCTTTTTTTTTTCCTTTAAACTCCAACATTCACTGTAGTGGTCCAAACTGCTTGGTGATATTTTTTTTTATTTATTAATTTAATTACTTTTTTTTTTTTTTTTTTTGTGGAACGCCATTAACAGCTGAGGCAAAACGGGTATAATTTTTCTATGACAACAGTGAACCAAATAGGAGTTAGCACCGATCATGGGTGTTAGTGTATAGATTTGTAGTGAAGCAGAAGAGCTGAATAAACGCGAAATCTCTTGGGATGAGCTAAAAATAAACATAATCCTGGAGACACACAGACACACACACACACACACAGTACTGCATTGCAATTCATATCATGCTCTTGTTTCCGATGACAAATGACTCTTTGAATACAAAGACTTTACACTACAAATTAATTCCTCACTTATATTTATTAAATGCAGTATTAAACAGTACCATTTGGGCCACATTGTTAAAAGCATGTATATATTGGTTTCATTTTTCTTAAATAAATACCAGTCTGACCTTATACTGCGAGCTGAGATGACAGCCTTCTGGGCAGTTGACTTCTTTTTTTTTTATTATTATTATTATTATTATTATTTTTATTTTTATTATTAAAATCTCTCCTTTTGATCATAAAGCAACCAAGTTAGCATACTGGCCAGAATTTGCTCTAATTGCTACCATTTTTTTTAGTCCAAAGTGTTCATGCCAGTAACTGCATTCACTCACTTTTAGCATAGCGATGTCTTCAGTAGGAACTCCTTGCGGTTGGGTATGCAGTCCTGCGTTGTTTCAGAATAGTCAGGGTACAACAGAGTCTTCAATCAGCCATATGTTCATGTGGTATTCAGTGACAACAAGGTAATGAGAAGACATCCCATTTTTGAAATCTCTTCATTGTATATTATCATCTAGTTTGAGCTCTGGATTTTTTGCCTATCACAGGTGAATTAACTCACAGTATCCAAATCCTATGTTACCATATGCAAACATTTGTCATTTTCTTTCTTGCAGCCCTTTGAGTTTGATTATTTGTTGTAGAGATGAAAAACCTTGAAAATAATGCCTATTCAATCCAGAAACTGTGAATGGGAGAGTGGAGATGTCAACTGTATGTACATTATATGTTTTGATGTAATCAGAAGCACTGGGAATATGTTGTACTTCGCTGTAAAAATCAATCCATATCTGATATAGCTGTACTTTTGTTGAAAATAAAACCTCTACAGAACTGCGTGTCAAAGCGTCAAAGTGTGAGTGAGGGCATTGTGCTGGGGTTCCTGTCGTGTGACATAATTTCCTGTTTGTCAGCCTCCCCCCTCCCTCAATTCCAAGCAGTTGACACATTAACTCCTGGATACAATAAAAAAAGAAATGCCTCACTTAAAATTAAAACCACAAGATTAAATAAGAACATCAGCAAACTTGTGTTTCGCAAGCTACAAAAGAAAAACATTCAACAAACTTCTAACCACAAATTGTACCCTCCAAATAACTGCACTGTAATCAATAAGTAATGAGACTTATGCAAATATATTCTCCCAGTTGGCCATGCTGAGGAGCTGGCTGATTGCTCCGCTTCCTAAGGTTTTGAAGTCCAGAGATGCAAGTCTGTTTTGCAGGAAAGATCTAAAACATTCTGGTGTGATGCTGACACTGTATGTGAGTGAGTGTGTTCTCACCAGTTGTGTCTGGATCTACAAGCAGCTGAAGTTAGACTTTTTGTGACTGTGTAAAGAAACGTGTAAAAAGAACAGTGCTAGAGTTTATGCAGAGACGTTGACAGATACATCAAATGTGGACAGGAGCTGTATGTGGTGTTACTGTGGTCTCTAGTGGTCAGCCATGGTGTTACACCTCCCAAGGACACGGCAGATTTTGTGCAACAGATGATCTGCTGTTTGTGGTTGTAAAAGACACTTCTATCAGCTTTGAGAGCTGAAACTACAGCTATTCAATAAATACAACTACAGGAAGGTACACGCTTACATCTTTATAAATAAGTCATGAAAAGGCGCTATAGTTCTGGGACAGTGCAGTGACCTCTAGGGGAACCAGAGAAAAATATTCCAAATAAATGGCTCTGATGTTGCCTGAAAGTGTCTGTTATCTTGTCCTACTTGTGAGGAAAAGATGGCAAAGCCAGAAATCAAGTATCCAGTCAGTAGTGTAAAGCGGCCGTATCTCTTGGCTCCAGTGTGGGCATCATATGAGTTCAGAGGTGTCATGCTTCAGGTAGTTTCTCAGGATCAGAGGAATGTCCAGACTGTCAACGGCAGGCTCTTTATTAGTGCAGGAGATGTGTTTCCGAATTGCCAGCCGAGTCTGAGACATCAGTGTTTTTGGACAGACTGGAGCAGAAACAGGAAAAAGCAGCTCAACATGTGCATTTTGAGACATTTCATAGACAGCTGTAGGTGAATGGACAATGATCGTTGTCTCACCTCTCTCTTTCAGCAGTAGAAGTAAAGCCTCATTCTGCTTTGTTGTCTTGTCAATGATCAGTGTTGGCAGATACACGTCTGCCCCAAAGTCTATGAGAAGCTGGATGTACTCCACCCCACAGCCATAACGGAGACACACCTCCAGAACCGTCTTTGGCTGCTTTATCCTGGCCAGCATCTTTTCATCCGTGCAGTTGTAGTTGGGGTTGGCCCCATGCAGAAGGAGCAGCTTAAAGCAGTCCAGGTGTCCATACACAGCTGAGATATAAAGGGGCCCTCTACAGGCTGTGGCGTTGGACGCCCATTCTGGTACTTTAGGTCTGACGTCCACCTCTGCCCCAAACCGTAGCAGCTCTAGGAGCACATCTACATCACCCTCGCGGGCGGCAGTCAGCACAGGGGAGCAGTTGTTGTACTGGCTGCCATTGGGATCAGCCCCAGCCTTGAGCAGAGCAACAACACAGTCCAGATGTTTCCCGCTGACAGCTGTGAACAGAGGCGTCTGGGCCTTCACGTCCAGGCTGTCAATCTGAATTCAAACACGGGAACACAGACACGATTTAGCACTATAGCAAACACAGACTTAGTAGTTTGATCATCCAAGGACTAATAACTGGTGCCACATGGATGGACACCCAGCCACTTTGTTAAACTGTCACGTCCTGCTGGCCAGGTAGTACAGTGAAAAAACTAAAGGCTCCCTCTAGAACGAGTGTTTGGTTTGTCAGTTCTAGGATCCTGTAGAAAAATGGCAGTGCAAAACAATGGGCTCCTTACAGGAGGCCTGCCTTCCTATGTAGTGCTCAGTTTCAGGTGTTTATATCAATTGAAATATACAAACTTTCAGGCAGGATATCCTAAATCCTACACATTGGCCCGTTAAACAAAAAAAATCAGTTTACTGAAAATCTCACCACTCCCTTTTAACATAAAAAGACCTTCAGGAACACTCCAGGAACCTTTTTGACTTATTAAATGTCTAAAGGCTGAGTGCTGTAGATAATTTTAGTTAATAAATCAGATTTTGGTATCCATTCTACCCATCAGTAGGCACTGCTGTAGTTCCCCCCTGCCCACACTCTCAAAAATCCATCCCGTCATCTTTTTTTGTGGCTGCAGAACAAAATGCTCTTTTTGCATCTTACCTCTGCACCGTGCTCCAACAGCAGCTCCAGGCACCTGAGGTGACCCAGAGCAGCAGCAGTGCGCAAGGGTGTTACCGGCACCCCCCACCCGCTCCGAGCGTTGATAGACCTCCTGTAATTCTCCTGAGAAAGAAGTTCAAAAAGCAGACTGACATCGTCACTGCTTACAGCATTGTTCAAGGCCTGACACTGCTCATTGTCCTCATCCTCTTCCTTCGGCTGCAGCAAGGAGAAGATCTTAGAAATGTCCATCAAACTCATGTTGACTGCTTGGCCCAGAACCATAATGTAACTCCAGGCTAGTGGAAGTCAAAGCCCTTCCATCTGCAGTGACAGAAAGAGAAGATGATGCATGCAGGCATACCCGGCTCAAATACTCCTGTCATTTTGAGTTATTTTTGTTGCACCTGGCCTAAACTTCAACAAAATAACTTTTATCATCAAAGCCCCAGACAGTTTCCCGTCATGTCCAGTCCAAAACCAATGCAGTTTGTTTACAGACTCTACAGACTTAATGTCTTTGGCATCAAAACTGCATTTAACAACACCTAATACACAAAATAAGTGTACTCACACTAATCGCCCACTGGCTTTTTTCAGGAGGCAAAAATTTACAATGTTTGTGTGAACATCAGCAAATTGGCACTTGTAGACAAGACACTTACCTCACCTTGCTGGGTGTTATTTCCAAAAATACACAGAAGTTAAATTCTTTCAAATTTCCATCTTTAAGTCACGTGAGAGGAAGAAAGAAAGTCCTCCAAGTAGTAAGTGATTTGTGATGCTTGTACAGACACTGAGTTGTGAAAAGTTCAGTACGTTGTGTGTGTGTGTGTATGTGTGTGTGTGTGTGTGTGTGTGTGTGTGTGCGCGCGCGTTTCGACAGAGGGGGCAGAGCTCCTTACTGGGGGGCTGGGGGGCTAATTTTAGTCCACAGATGGGCCTGGCTACACTTCCATTCTTGGAGAGTGAAGGCTCTGGTTTATAATTAGAAAGGTGACATGCAGTCAGTGATTGGTGAGTGCGGCTTCACCTTTCTGTCTGTCCTGGGTAAAAAACAAAGATGAAATGGAAACATCTATGTCCATGTGTCCATGTGCACTGACTGGAGGAAGCGTTCACCAGCAGTTCCAACACCCCACAGCTGCATTTCTATGTCCCCCAATGGGATGGCAACACCAAATAATCTATGAAAGAGGCTGTTTTTCTGATGCATGTGTGTTGTTTTCACCCCGCCTCCTGTTTTAGTCGTGTCAGCTCCGGAGGAGCAGCCAGGCAGCTGTTCCTCTGCCAAACCCAGCCAAGTCTTCATGCTGGCCCGTGCACGGGACGAAGGTTGTGACTCTCCGCATTCTTTCAACAGATGGCACAAGAGGTTGGATTCCATGCATTGTACAAATACATGACAAACATTTATGTACTTCATACTTTATATCTTTATTTGCTCAGGCTCAGTTTTCACACAAGCTTCCTGTTACCTACGAACAGTGACAAAAAATCAGCAACTGTAGTTCGTCCGGGAAAATAGGCTTTATTGCCAGTGCATAGTTTGTCTGGACACAGGATGAAAAGCATAAGTGTTACTGGAACCATCCCCAGTCAGACATGGCAGTGTGAAAATGAACTAATATCAATTATTTCAGGACACTGAGACCTAAAGACATCCAGCATCCATCAATGGTGTCTTTGAAAATGCCACTGTTAGCTCTGCAAGCACAAATTATTATATATATGATATATTAAATGTATATTATAAATTATTTTCTTGAAGCTTAACATTGGAAATTATTATTACATTTTTAAGATGACAGAATAAATGTCATCAATTAAAACTGCCTATTTTCAATAATCATAATCTCATGCATTCTCTTTCTTTATTATAACTGGCAAACTTCAGACAAAAGAGCATTAAATGTCAATAACATCGTCGTTATGTGAATAAACAGTTTAGGGCTCTCAAATATTTGATTTTGTATCCAAAATGTGACTACTTTCAACTATTACAGTTAATGATTGAACAAACATGAAATCTGTAACTGTCCCAGTAAGGCCCCGGGTAAATAAACGTTATTTCCTCACTGCAGCTGAACGGCTCCTGCTGGTTGTCACGTGCTAATGTCGGCCAGCAGGGAGCGGGAACGGGTCGCCGGTGGCGGGAAGTGCAGCAGCGGTGAACAGTAGAAGAAGGCATGGCGGCGGAGAGAGGCGTCTTTATTTTTCCCTCTGAGAAGTTAGTTTGGGCCAAATGAGCAGGGAGGTTTAAGACACTCGGTTCATTGTCCCACCGCTGAACGAAGGGTAGGTGTAACGTCCATTGTGTTTATTGTTAGCATTCACTTGATGAAACGCGGCTCGTGATGTAAAATGGAGGAGGAGGCGGCCCTGAGACGTTACTGCAGGACGATGATTCGTGCCATCCAGAGCAGGCAGCAGCACCAGCAGTCCCGGCAGAGGAGGGCAGGACGCGGAGCAGACACGGGGGAGGGGCGAGACCGCAGAGAGCCCCCCCTCCCTCCGGCTTCCCACAGTCATGGCCCCGAACCGCGGCCCGTCCCCCCGCAGCTCCTGTCGGTCCTCAGGCTGAAGACCGTCCAGGAGCACATGCGACGGGTCAGGGCAGCGTCTTCCGTCTCACGGTTACTACTGTGGAGAAACGCCATTTGTGCACTCAGCGTGTTTCTCTTGTGTGGCAGGCTGCGGAGGTGGAGCTCCATGATCCCGCTGTCTGCAGCATGTGTGAGCAGCAACAGGCTTTTCTGGCCTTGAGAAGTTTTATCTGGAGGAAGAAGACACAACTGCAGCTCCCTTTACTGATGGCCAGACAAAACACACACTGGAGCCGCAGACTAAGTGACTGCAGGTACAGTCAAACCTGTGACAGTAATATTTGAGACACGGCCTATTTTTCAGCCCTAAAACAACTCATCTTCTTTTATTTCACTGTAGAAATGCAACATTTTCCCCAAGTCCTGCAATCCCCCACACTGGATTTGGGAGGAACAACTTGATGAAGACAGGCAGGTCACAGCAACCTGGAGTTGCCGTAGCAACCACTAAAGAACGTGGAGTTGGCCTGGCAACAGATGAAATAAGGGGTCACCCTGACAAAAACGCTACAGGAACTGATTTAGAAAGATCTCACTGTACTTTTCCAGATAGATAGCTGCAGACATGATGGGCACAGTATTAATACACCAAAAGAGAAAATGTTGTGCCACAGCACTTCCTCTTATTTTCTCAAACAACCAAACCCATTCGTTTGCATTGATCCATATGTTGATGGTGTTACCCTCCTTGGTTACAGATGTTCACATTCACATCACTAAAACAAGTGTGTAGCCTTGACTCTGAACACAGAAAGAATGTGGTCACAAGGTTAGTACAAAACAGCCATTTATTTTCTTATCACCGTATTAAAGTTAAACACAACACTATTCAAGACAAGTGAGTCTGGCCTTTTTGTCCAGTTTGTGGTCACTTGAACACTGTAAACATTAAAACAACATTGTGTTTTATTTAACTTTGCAATTCAATCTATTCAATTTTATATTGGCACAAATAATACACAGACAGTCATGGAAGCATGCATGCATAAAAAAAAAATTCAGAAATACACAAACAACGGCGACATGGACAAAGTTATTTGGACAGTTTATCAAGTTTCTTTTTGCATTATTGAAGTTACAATGTTTAGGGGCTAGTAAACCTACCATGGAAGTCTTACAGTTACATATAAACACATCCAAACCACTAAGAAAAACAACAGAATGACATTAGGTCCTTGATCAATTATTGACAGATTATGAAGAAGTTACTATTAAAGTGGGTACTGAATGAAGCACAAATCTGTCATTTCAACCATATATTCTTATATACATGGTTGAGCTTCAGTCAGTGGACCAGTTCCCTTTAAAACCTCCTGACACAGCATGAGTAGAATCTACTCATCAGGCTTCCTCTTTGGCTTTTTTGGGTTGCGAGAACGGCTCTTGGCTTTGCACAATGGGCAGATGGGAGCATTACGATGAATCTGCTGGTGGCAGGACAGGCAAGCCTGGAGAGAGAGGGGGGAATTTTAGAACTGTCACTTAGCACCTTAATTTTGTTTCTTGTAGTGCTAAGCAGCAACTTAGTGTTTTGATATATGGCAATGCATAGCCTTTCTTCATTTAAGTTAAGGGAGTTTTTTTTTTCTAATCACTTTCTCCATGTATAGCACAGTTCAAAGTCAAGCTCATGTTGAAACCTCACTGTTCTTATTATGAAAGAAACAACAGCGGCTTAAGCATCTCCAAATTAGCTCTATTACTATGACCATTGACATGATTCTTAAAACTAAAAAAATCAACCATCTAAATCCATTTTGAGATGAGGCATTACCTTCATAGGTGGGGGTTGCTGTCTGAAGGTAGCTGTCTGGCGGGCATCTTGCTTCCTGGATACCTGGAGCTGCTGTGCTGCTGCTGCAGCGGCAGCTAGGGATTCTGGGATGGCGGGCTCATGGGGCTCCTTCTGCCACTCTGCCTTCTGCTTCTCAAAGTAGCTGTTGAAAGCAAAAAAAAAAAAAAAAGACAAACCTGACTAGATATGATTCCTGTTTACAGCTTATGATCCTCTGTACTATGCATTAGGAGAGCTGGAGTGCATTTATCCATAACTGAGCAAAAGTACAGGCATGTGTTTGTTTATAATGCATGAGAGAGTGTGAGGGTAGGAGTGGGCTGGGAAAGAAACTTGGCCTTGGACTTTGTCTGACTGGCCCATTTTCAAAATGAAAAAAAAAACAAAAAAACGTGATATCACATTTCATTACACTGTGGTTCCTCTCAAAAGAGGTTCATGCAAGAGACAATTTTAATGGGCTGTATTTCCTAATCCCTTCAAGTCTTTCTACAAGCACTGCATTAACTCTTTCATTACAATAAATCATGGTTAATCAGCGTTTGTTGTATCAATGATATGTTATACTTGTTATCATATAAGTTTCGATTTCAATTTTTTTTTTTTGCAAATACTGAGGTGTAAAGGGCTCTGTTTTGTGCTGATGTATCACTGCTGCTGAGTAGCTTAAAATGTACCTGACACTCCACGGGCCTGTGAGGTGTGACTTAATTTACTCCAAAGTTGTTCCATCACACCTTGTAATACAATTGCAAGACTCACTATTACTATTACATAAAATGACTCTAGAATTACTTTGCTAGCAGCAAGATGTGTGTGATAGTTATAACATTTCCCCATAGGGCATCGTATATCTCGCCCTGAGATTAGTTCTATCTTCTACGCAAAAAAAAACACACGGAAGAACAACACTGACAAGCCTCAATGTTCTGATGATCTCATAAACTCAGGGAACATCGAGGAGCATGCCATCATATAGGAAAGGGGAGAAAACTACCACCTGGACAGAAATGAACTCATCCAAGTTTCCACAACGCACAAAGCCAGATAAGTCTGCCAACAGTCAGCTAATGTCAGTGTGTAGAGAAGCAGTGGTTCAGCACTCTTCCTCACACATCACAAGGAAGAAGGGTATAATAATTCTGAAACCAGGGCCAAAACTGTGTATACAATCTTCTGTTACATTCTCAATCTACCACTGCTGCAGCCTGTTTCCTGACATAAAATAAATAAATAAATAAATGGGATTGTCTCTCAACAGCCAAGTTGCAGAGAATGCAGTCACAGGCTGCCCTTTCTGAATGATATGGATATTTGGTAGAGGAGCTTTTGCATATGAAACACAAGATATACAATATACATGGTCAAATTAATTGGCACCCTTACTGTATACCTGTCAGATAATGCAGCTCTTCTTTCTTCTGTACTAACTACATATATTTGAACAGGATCATGTGTCTTGGCCCTATTCAACACCTCCCCATAAATAGCCTCCTCACTTGTCATAAAGGCACCAAGCCAATGGCAAACAGTTATCTATTTAGATCTTGATAGAGCTATTCACTGAAGCTCTTTTCTACACTATATATCACTTTTCTATACAACAAAATGGGTGAGAAGGAAATGGAAAAACCTTGGATTTACCTCCCTGTAACATTCTACCACAAACAACTAAGATGTGTTCCATTTTAAATTGTGAAAACAGTCACCATTGATGTTTGAGAGTATGACTTCCACCTGAGGGCATCTTTATCAGTTTTCTTAAACTGGAGAATTTGAATTCAATTTAAAACCTCAATTTAAGAAAAGACAGGCAGGCAGGACAACTCTCATTTTTCTAGGGTTATTTTGTATGGTGGTCCAAATATCAAACGTTATTTAAAAAATAATTTCTCACTTGCATGCGATATTCCAAGGATGCCACTTGGACTATGGCCCAACATCTCCTTCAGATCAGGGATTAAATAAAATCAGAAAAAGGTGGCCGTAGAGTAAACGTGTCTCCCTCTCAAACGATGCTTCATAACCATACTGAATTATTCTGTCACCTGCTTACCTGACAATGACAAGAACAAACGCAACAAGGAACTACTACCACTCACCCTTAATGCCTGAGCAGTCGGACCTGAACATAGAGACCCCTACAAGGCAATTTTTCCAGAATCCCATGACCATCCCATCATAAGTAGCCAACAGTATACCTCACTGTTGTAATATTTACTGTCCCTCACCTCCCAAGACCATTGTCGGGAAACTATTAACAGTAGCTATATATATTCATGTTTTGATCAATCTTTTACTATTGCGCAATGCTGCAGTAATATGGTCTGGACTGCATTTCTTTTTCTAGAAAAGACAGAAATCATCTTAATTTTTGTAACAAGCCATGTCCATATTTGAAATTATCGGGGGCTGCGAATTGATGACATTTTTAAACAGATCATTTCAATTGTTCTTTGGAAGATTTGTCATTTTTCAATTATATAAACATCACCTTCCACTTTTTGTGCTTATGCACAATTTAAATGTTCTCACAAACTTGGCTTTAAGTAATTTCTTATGTGGCTGTAGCTTAAAAGTAAACTTTAGAGAAACTAGATTGCTTGAATACAAAGCAGATTTGAACCTGTAGTGGAGATTAGTTCTTGGTTAACTTCAGGAACAAGTTTTATGTCATTCTGCAGTTTTGAAAGCACCTTTCCTGAATCCATGGCACAATGTCACACTTTTAAAAACAGCAGAAAAAAAATTTAGCAAGTGAAATGTTGACGACTGTTGCCTAATTAGCACCCCCCCACACCCCCATCAAGAAAAGTCATAGTTTTAGCAAGGGTGACTACCTCACAACACTCTTTTTTTTTATTAAAAAAATACAAAGAAAACAAAGCAAACAAACAAAAAACAGGTGTAAGAAAGGTTCTTAGTTTTTTTCTTTGTACATGCAATATGCTATGCTATATTCATCTGCATCTATAAGTACACTACATATGTCCTGGTGAGCTTGATTTACTTTGGACTTTGCATAGTGTATAATTTCATCGAGCACATAGTTGTTTCTACAACTAGGTCAAAACACTTCAACAATAATATAATGATGCACATTATCTGAGAGAGCTGCATCTCAAATGTTCCCTGACTGTGACAAATGACAATTTCTAGAGTGAACTAACTGCTTGTCTTCTTCCACTTTTATATCCAAAAATCTGCAAATCTGAAGATGTATGTTTGTTTTTTTTGTACATTTGCTGTACTTGACTTGTACTTGGACTTTTGACTATCAGTAAACCAAAAAATATGTCAGATATTTAATCTACAGTATGTGTCAGTCAGTCGCTTTGAAAAATTGTACATGACTTTTAAAACACTCAAACATGACAAAACATCTCTGTCAACTGCATCAAGCAACATCTGTTCAAAAGAACTGCAGTGTGCCTTGATGACTTGTGTGTGTACTTACTCCAGGGAGAGCTTCTCTTCTTCTTCATTGAGGTTGGGGAGTCTGTGTAGGCCTAACGTCATCCTGAGGGCATCAACATGCTCCTTCAGAGGTTTGTACTCATCATGCAGGCGGCGAGTTGTTTCTAACAGCTTATTCAGGTCATTCTCTGACTGTTTAATGGTGCTTTCCATCTGAAAAGAAAAGATTATGAGAAATACTTATGCAGGGGGCAGCACAGCAGCATAGTGGTTAGCGCTGATGCCCCACAATAAGAAGGTTACGGGTTTCCTCCCAGCATCCAGACATCATGTTCAGGTTGACTGGTGACTCTAAACTGTCTGTAGGTCTGACTGTGAGTGGTTGTTGGTCTCTGTCTGTCTCTGTGTGTTGGCCCTGTGATGGACTGATGACCTGTCCAGGGTGTGAGCTGGGACTGTCTCCAGCACCCCCTGTGACCCGGAAACTGATGAGTGGTTGAAGATGAATGAATGCATGAATACTTACAGAGATATAAGGATAAACTACCCATGGTTACATATACATGCATCTTTTACACAATTAATAACACAAACACTGAAGTTTAATCCACAATATATTGTATTTGTTGTTGGTCAAATGATGCTAGGATGAATGATGTTGATAAATTGTAATCATCTTAAAGCTGGACTGAGATTTCAGAGGCTTATTTTCTATGTGTGAGCAACACTCCATTCACTCACCACATTGATATCAGCATGGATGAGCCGTAGTTCCTCCACATGTGCCATTTTCTCTTGCAGGAGGAGATCCATCTCTTGTTTGTACTCTTTCAGATGTTTCTCCTCAGACTCCAGAGCCTCAAACTCGATCTTCAGACGTGACTTTATTTTTTGCATCTGTATAGTCTTGTTCCTGCAATCGGTGGCACAGAGACAGCAACTGACAGTTGATCTTGCTCACAGACGTGAATGCATATATATACATACATATATACATACATACATACATATATACACACACACACACACACACACACATATATATATATATATATACATATATACACACATATATACAAGAGATTTTTCTTCATCAAAACATCTCACCTTTCACATTCTTCCCATCCGATGTGCACTGCTTTGATTTTGAACAAAGTATTACCACAATAGATGTTCTGCATCAATGCCATTTAATAGAGCGATTGTGCACAATCGCTCTATTAAATGGTCTCTATATTTGCAAATTGCAAACAAACCCCAGTGTTACTGACAGATCGCTGGGCTTCTAGCTATGTGGCTAGCTTGCCCACAACGATTATTAGCAGTGCGCATCTGGCATTTAGTTGACACACATCTGGATTGGTAATGCGTGTAAGACCCAACCATATCCCTGAATACCAGTCTGCGTGTATTTAGCTCTTATTTGACCCTAGCCACGTGCCTAGAGAGCCTGTTTGGAGATGACCTTAGCGTAAACAAGAGCAGCAAAGCCCCAGTGAAAAGGTTCAGGACGGACCTGCTAATGTTAGCTAGCTCAGTAACAAAAGCGCGACCTGGGGCTTGCTCCTGGCCGGCTAACGTTAGCTAACACAGTGTACACAGTCCGCGCCAAACATCTGGAAACAGACTGTCTCGCTCTTACCGAATCTCCAAGATGTTTTCTAATTTGCACATGATTTCCTGCTCGTCCGCCATGGTTCCGCGGTCCCTGGTCGCTCAGCTGGCTGGCAGTTTTTCCCGTGAGGCCACGGCGGTCCCCCTTGTTGATAAAACACAATGGCCCCGGTGAGCGCGCCCGCGAGCACGCGCCCTCAATGAGAAACAGTAGTTACGTTAAATGAGCCGCGGCACGCGCTCTACCACACAGCTGATACTGAGACTGATGGGTACACACAAACACTAAGACTGATGGATACACACAGACACTGAGACTGATGGATACACACAAACACTGAGACTGATGGATACACACAAACACTAAGACTGATGGGTACACACAAACACTGAGACTGACGGATACACACCAAACTGTGACTGATGGATACACACCTACGCTGAGACTGATGGATACACACAAACACTGAGACTGATGGATACACACAAACACTAAGACTGATGGATACACACAAACACTGAGACTGATGGGTACACACAGACACTGAGACTGATGGGTACACACAGACACTGAGACTGATGGGTACACACAGACACTGAGACTGACGGATACACACAAACACTGAGACTGACGGATACACACAAACACTGTGACTGACGGATACACACCAAACTGTGACTGATGGATACACACCTACACTGTGACTGATGGATACACACCTGAACTGAGACTGATGGGTACACACCTACACTGAGACTGATGGATACACACAAACACTGTGACTGATGGGTACACACCTACACTGAGACTGATGGATACACACAAACACTGTGACTGATGGGTACACACCTACACTGAGACTGATGGATACACACAAACACTGAGACTGATGGATACACACCTACACTGTGACTGACGGATACACACCAAACTGTGACTGATGGATACACACCTACACTGTGACTGATGGATACACACCTGAACTGAGACTGATGGGTACACACCTACACTGAGACTGATGGATACACACAAACACTGTGACTGATGGGTACACACCTACACTGAGACTGATGGATACACACAAACACTGTGACTGATGGGTACACACCTACACTGAGACTGATGGATACACACCTACACTGAGACTGATGGATACACACAAACACTGAGACTGATGGATACACACAAACACTGTGACTGATGGGTACACACCTACACTGTGACTGATGGATACACACCTGAACTGAGACTGATGGGTACACACCTACACTGAGACTGATGGATACACACAAACACTGAGACCGAAACACATTGATACTGGATTCAGATGTTTTAACAGCAAAGGTGCCTGAAAAACTGAAAAATCAAGAGACACAATGGAGCAAGTTTCCCCCCAGACTGAGTAGGCTAACATATGATAACAAAAGCAAGCACATGACCCAAAGTATTTCTAAAATGCTGGTTAAAGCCTTGTTAGCTGCCTGAAACACTCTCTTGTTTCAAACAGTTATTGATGGACCCATAACCAAGCACAAAATCACTGTATGATTAAAACATTAACTGGAAGGATTATTATATTAGCAGACTGTGTTGGCACCTTTACTGCAACTGGAAAATCGGTTGCTTTTGGTAACTGTTGGTTTCTGCCTCTTTCTCACTCCAGCTGGGCGACAAAGATTGTGTTTAGGTCCTCCCTGAATGGTGTAATATCAAAATCAGACAAAATAAGAAAAGTGGCCACAGAAGAAGAAGGCTGTTTGTCTAAAGTGTGTGGGCCTCGGGGTTGCCATTGGATTAACTCAGAGAGAAGTACTTGGGAAAAACACAATGGTCCATTCTCATTCAGTTTAATCCTTGTAGGTATTGCAAGCAGTTTCATATGACTCCGCAGAGAAAAGGCTTCTACAAGTACCTCTCAGAAGACTTGTTTCGACTAGAGATTAAAAAAATACAAATGTCAACCGTAAGTAACTATCTTAAATGGTATAGTTTCATTTTCACTGTCTTTCATGTTTGGTTGCAATGTTTAAATTGCAGTGGTTTAGCTAGGAATTTAGGCCAAGGCATTAGTCCAAAAACATGTTTTTGAGAAAAACATATGACGACCTTGCGCGGTTGCCATATGGTACTGATTTGTGATGTTTATAGTTCTGAATTTATTGTAGTGTTGTCACATTAGCTACATACACAAAACAAAAAGTTAAGTTTTCGCTTCTTGTTTTCATAAATATTCACTGGGTACTAAGGGAAAGCTGCCTTGCTTGTTAAGTTTCTTAAAACATGAGGGGTGAAGCAAAACAATTAGTCATCTGTGTTTACAAGTCAGTTGATTCCAAAAATTGCATATCTCTGTATCTGTATGGTTGTCATTGATTCCACCTTGACAATAATACTTATGCATCACCGAATGAACCCCATGTTCTCCGTTAAATCTAAAATATACTGTGGGCTTCATTTTTTGATTGTAGTCCCCACCAACCTCTTGCGATTGGATGCTCCTGGTTGAACAGAAGAATGTAAGGAACCCTCTTTTTGGTCATTTTGCTGTCAAAAAGCCAAGAAATTTTGCATTGTTTCCAAGAACAAAGTTATTAGAGAATTGGTAGCCCCCTTTTCCACTCACTTGTTGCTCTCCCTGATGTTTCTCCAGGAGTACAGATATACAGGGATATATTCCTCATGTATCTCAGTTTGTGTGTTTTCTTTGACAGATAAATGTTCGTGTTACAACTATGGATGCTGAGCTGGAGTTTGCCATCCTGCCCAGCACTACTGGCAAACAGCTTTTTGACCAGGTAGACAACCTGCATAACAGTCAAACAAGCTTTGACTTTGGCAGGAAGAAAATTATCATGTGCTTATTGATTTCTTTAGATAGTGAAGACAATTGGACTGAGGGAAACCTGGTTCTTTGGTCTCCAGTATCAAGACAGCAAAGGCTTCTCTACTTGGCTCAAGCTGAACAAGAGGGTGAGAAGGACATTTTTTTAGTTAGCTAAAATGCCACGATGGCATAACTTCACATACCTTATAAATAAATGAAAATGTAATCATCAACCTTGTTCTGGCAATGTCACCATATCACCCCAAGGAGGCTAATTACCTGTATGTCTTCTTTCTGGCATCCCAATACTTTTGGATGCTAATCCCAGGTGACGGCCCAGGACGTGCGAAGGGACAACCCATTGTTGATTAAGTTCAGGGCCAAGTTTTACCCTGAGGATGTTGCTGATGAGCTGATCCAAGAAGCAACACAGCGCCTCTTCTTTCTGCAGGTTAGACATGAGTGCTCATATATAAAATAGTAATAATAAGATACTGATGTTCTTCAGAGGAATCATGCTGTAAATATTCTTCCCTGGTAATAGGCTTGTAATAACGGACCTCTGAAATGAGTTTAATTAATTTTCAGAATTAAATTGAACCACTTTTCTTATTTTGATGCCATGCAAAAAATCCAAATTCCTAGAGTTACTGATATGGGCAGAACACAAGTTTTCTGGGCAGGTTGACCAATGTGGATATCACACTGTAAATAATGTTTTGTAATGCAAGTGCAGAACGTTTAGGTTGCAATGATAAATAATTAATCTCAATGTAAAAAACAATGTTTAAACCTATCTCAACAACCAATGAGAGTTCCCTGGTGAGTCAGTTGGTCTGGTTAACCCTTGCAAGTTTTCCATAAGGGATTACGCGCACAGAAAAATTGAATAAATAATACAATGTAGCAATAATAAATAATAAATGTCTGGCATGAAATGTGTGCGCAACAACAAAAAATATAATAGTAAAAGTGCAGGTATGGTATATGTGACCAACAGCTCTGTTACACCAAGTTTGTGCAGGGTTAGGGTTAGCCACATTTGGAGGCATGCTAATAGGTACAAAACTAGAAATTTCATAAAAAATGAAAAGAATTTTACAGACTTAAAAACAAAAATGTGCATCCCAAGGCCATTTTCAAAGGAAAATCAGCCCATAAACAGGATATTCAAAATTCTTCAAAAGAAATTTGAAGAATCAGGAGAGGTCAAGGAGAAAGAAAACTTATGAGAAATTTCGCAGAGTTTCTCCTTTAAGAGACCAGAAGAAGGGCCTGGCTTTTAATGGCTACAGGTGAAGTGCAGACAGGTTTCAAATTATAATGCTATTTCAAATGGAAAGCGCATGATTGGAAATGGTTCTGTTTTTCAGTATGATAATGATTCCAAGAACACTGATAATGCAGTGAAATTATATTTGGAGAGAAAAACAGCTGATAAGCCACTGACGGTCATTCACCGGCCTCCAGAGAGTCCAAACCTGAGTATTAAAGAAGAAATATGGGATCGCCCTGATGGAGACAGAAATAAAAGATCTAAAATTCAGGGAAGAGGCCTGGTATAATAAACTGGAAGATTTCTCCAGGCAAGTCTCTCCACAAGAGTTCAACATGTGATCAGCGCCAAGGGAGTTCACACTAAATACTTAATTTTGCGTGTAGAAGCCATCTGAATCTGAAAACTGTGTTTATTTGTTTTTATTTTGTCCAACTTCTGTTTGTATCTTAATAAAGAGACCAAAGAAATATGGATAGTCATTAAAACTTTGCTAAAACAGCAAAGCTAGTGGTGGCCTAAAACATTTGCAAACGTTTTGCACAGCAGCTCTGAAATCTGACACTGACTACGCAAGACAAAACATCAGAAGCCATAATGGTTTGAAACCACTAATTTAATCTTTACCAACAACGTAATCTGCTTTTAATGGTTGTTATATTTTCAGTTTAAACTCATCATCTTAAAACTAATTCATGACATAAACTCTCAAATAAATATAGTGAAGTGAATATCATGTTAACGAGAAAGTACATTTTTGCTCTCTGAAATGTGTAGTGGACATAGTAGCATAAAACAGAAATACTCAAGTAAAATACTGCTACCTCAGAGTTGAACACTACACTACTTGAACAAATGTACTTAGTGGCATTTTACAACTGACAGAACATTCATTGTCTCTCTGATGAGTCTGTCTATTACTGTGTATTAGGCAGTGCGGCGGCATAGCGGTTAGCGCTGTTGCCTCACAACAAGAAGGTTGTGGGTTCGTTTCCCTGGCCTGGGGCCTTTCTGTGCAGAGTTTGAATGTTCTCCCAGTGCCTGCGTAGGTTTCCACCCACCATCCAAAGACATCATGTTTGGGTTAACTGGTGACTCTAAACTGTCTGTAGGTCTGAGTGTGAGTGTGAGTGGTTGTTGGTCTCTGTCTGTCTCTGTGTGTTGGCCGTGATGGACCGCTGACCTGTCCAGGGTGACCCCACCCTCACCCAGAGTGAGCTGGGATTGGCTCCAGCACCCTGCAAACTGGAAACGGATAAGCGGTTGAAGATGAATGAATGAATGAATGAATGAATTACTGTGTGTGTTATACACTTTTTTCTATGTTTTAGGTAAAGGAGAGCATCCTAAATGATGACATATACTGTCCACCTGAGACTGCGGTGCTCTTGGCCTCGTATGCGGTTCAGGTAAAACATGGGGACTATAGGAAAGACTACCATGTACCGGGATACCTGACACGAGAGAAGATGCTGCCTCAGAGGTAGTGAGTCCTGTGCACATTATTGTTAACCAAAGGTCACCTTAATTCCAGTCTCTGTTGACTGAAATCTAACTGATACGTCCTCTCCAATAATAAATCGAGGGTTCTGGAGCAGCACAAGCTGAATAAGAATCAGTGGGAGGAAAGAATCCAGGTATGGCATCAAGAGCACAAGGGAATGCTGAGGTACTGAAACCTTGCTGGAAAACAATTATATACATACATATATATATATATATATATATATCTTGCAACAAAGTGTTCATTGAGTCGTTCGCCCCACAGAGAAGATGCCATGGTGGAGTACTTGAAGATAGCCCAGGACTTAGAGATGTATGGAGTCAACTACTTCAGCATTAAAAACAAGAAAGGATCAGAGCTGTGGTTGGGTGTGGACGCCCTGGGTCTCAATATCTATGACAAAAAAGACAAGTAGGTCACAATTTACAAATATCTATCACTAACATACTTAATTTGAATTAGTGCATACTCACTGTTGTGTGTTTGTGTTTTAGTCCTGCTTAACAGTTTGTTTGTTTGTTGGTTGGTTGGTCCACCACTTTGATCCAAACAACACCTCCAGAGGATACATTTCTGTGACGTCAGTGACTTTTTATCTAACATAATACAGAGGTTGACATTTTTGCTCTTGAGTGAATTGAAACAATTATTCAGGGGATTGCAAAGAAAAGCAGAACACTGTACATGGTCCACAAATTAAGTCTGTCCACCTTATGGTGTTCCCTTGACCTTTCCTGTAATGTCACCAGTAAGTCATAGTTTTCAAAAACCTGACATGTATTTATGATTCCCCAACGATGAATCCCAATAAAAATGGTGATGCCTAATTGTGTTTAGCATTGAACTCAGAGGACCACCTTCTCGCCATCACCCCATTTGAATTGTGTGTCAAGTACATGGTGACATCTGTTAGCTAAACTGAAAGCAACTATAACAGTAAACCATATGGATATTTTACAGGATGACCCCAAAGATTGGCTTCCCTTGGAGTGAGATCAGAAACATTTCCTTCAATGACAAGAAGTTCCTCATCAAGCCAATCGACAAGAAGGCTCCGGTATTCCATAACATAGTTATTAGTGATCCTTATTTGTGATCTGCAGCAGCTATAATATCTATGAAGCATATCATTGTATGAAATACAGAGCATATCCCTTCTGATGCCAGACCATATGACAAAAAAGTTTAGGTTGTAGGGAAATTGGTCAATCTTCCTTCATAGCAAAAGTCTGACAAACTGCCCCTCTGTTCAATTTGTGGTATGTTGAATTGGGGGATTAGTTTAGTTTAGCTCAACACATGTTTGTTTGTTGTTGGAATTAAATAGCAACTCCTTCCCCAGTTCTTAGGCATACTGCTTAGTACTAATCACCATAGTATTAACCATTTTTGGGAAAAAAAAAAACAGGAGGTATGAGTGAAACCTACAACCTTGTTAGTGGAAAGATTGCCAATTTTTTAAGTGCATAAATCACAACAAGCAGTGTAATGAGAGCAGCTGGTATGTGATTTCATTCACAAAACATGAGTTCAGCCTCTGCCGTCTGAGTACATGCTCAGACTTAAGGAATGCATCCAAAGGTTTAGGGGGGAAAAAATCAAATTTACCACAAAACTGAACTGTCCCGTTATTCTATTTAAGCCCAAACTTAAATGTAAAACTAATGGGAGGGTTATTATAAGTCATAAGTTGATCCCTCAGAGATTTTTGTGTTGCAGGACTTTGTTTTCTATGTACCACGTCTTCGCATCAACAAACGTATCCTGGCGTTGTGTATGGGGAATCATGACCTGTACATGCGCAGACGTAAACCTGACACCATTGAAGTGCAGCAGATGAAGGCCCAGGCCAGAGAGGAGAAGAACAAGAGGCAGATGGAAAGGTAAGGAAGGACGTAATGCAGGCTTCTTCACTGTATAGATAATTTTACAGTGTGTTCTCTCTGCTTTGAAAATGAACAATCAGAAGATAAAGTGTTTTTTGTGTTTTTTGTGTAATGTGTATTTATGCACAATTCTCCTGTCAGGGCTCTGCTTGAGAGTGAGAAAAAAAAGCGAGAAAACGCTGAGAAGGAAACAGAGAAGATTGCCCGTGAGACCATGGAGCTGATGCAGAGATTGAGACAGATTGAAGAGCAGACTAAGAGAGCTCAAGATGGTCTGACAACCTTCTGAATACAAATTTTTGATTTTCTTGAACTTTTTTTTTTCCCTGTTTAATGTTAAAAGAATGACTTTGTAATATTAATATTGTAACATTTTGTATGTTTGAAAACGTATGCTTTATGGGCTTGCCTATACATGTATGTTGGATGTTTCTGTACACCATGTTCACGTGTATTCTAGAGCTGGAGGAGCAGACTCGGAGAGCTCTTGAGCTGGAAAAGGAGAGGACAATAGCACAAGACGAGGCAGAGCGCCTAGAGAAGGATCGCAGAGCTGCAGTGGAAGCTAAAGCTGCCCTGCTCTCCCACTCTGAAACCCAGATCAAGAACCAGGAAACCTTAGTAATTATGCACAACACATTTTTATTTCATTATGTTGCTCTGGTGCCAACATTTTGCCTGACATTAGTTTGCATATATTATTTCTGTGATTAAGACCTCAATGTCTCAAAAGTCCAAAGCTAATTAGTGTTGCCATTACAACATACTTTAAATAATTCTCCTTGTTCGTGTAATTTTTCTTTATCAGAGAAATTGATATCGATTTTCAACTTGAAGTGATGAACCTCAGTCATGATGCTGCGTATCATCATATACATGCACACTCACAAACACAGACATATTTTTGTCAAGCTGCACACCCAGACAGAGCACAGTGACCTTATATCAGGAGCACTGTTAACTTTCTTTCCAATTTGTGTGCTTATGTGTACAGGCCACTGAGCTGGCAGAGCTTACTTCTAAGATCTCCCAGCTAGAAGATGCCAAGAAGAAAAAGGATGAGGAGGCAAAGAGATGGCAGAAAAGGGTGAGAATTAATAAAAGACACCATGAGAAAAGTACAATATGAGTCAAACACGAGCCAAAAGGAATGTCTGACTCTGTTAAGTGTTAGAGCCAGGTAAAATAGAAGCAAGGATCTGGAAAGGATGTGGAACCATTTCATTTAAAGTTTGATTCTGTTTTAGAGAGGGATGCGCTTTTCATTTTGGGGTTTATTGTTTTATGACCAATTAATCATGTACAGTGTCGGAACAAGTTACTTTCCGTTAGATTTTTTTATTGTTGGAACAGATCACGTGTGCAGGATAGTTTGGGAGGGCAGCATTTTTCAAATCAAGTCTCTTGATTTACAAATGACAACAATAAAAAGCTAAAATTGTGGCAAGTGAAAAGATTCAGTTAGATTTTGGTCTCAAAAAGTTGCAAAATGTATCTCAGGTATAGAAAGCATTTTGTCAGAAAAGTTTCCCAAGTTTCATATTATGCATTTTAATCTCAGAATTAAATTTGGTAGATTGGCAACACGGTGGTTAGTGCTGTTGCCTAACAAGAAGATCGCGTGTTTTGTTCCTAGGCCTGGGGCCTTTCTATGCAGAGTTTGTATGTTCTCCCTGTGCTTTCGTGGGTTTCTTCCAGCTGCCCAAAGACATCAAGGACAGGGCACATGTTTTAATTGGTGACTCAAAATTGCCTTAAACTAGTGTGAGTGGTTGTTGGTCTCTGTCTGTCTCTGTGTGTTGGCCCTGTGATGGACTGGCGACCTGTCCGGGGTGACCCCGCACTCACCTAATGTTAGGTCGGATATGCAACAGCACCCCCCCGTGACCCCCAGAAACGAATGATCACATTAATTAATTAATGAATTTGGTAGCTTATTTGCAAGCACAGTGCTTCATTACAAGTGCTGTGTGTTGACAGGCGATGATGGTGGAAGCTGATTTAGAGCGAACCAAAGATGAGCTGAAGACTAAACTCATTGGTGTCCACATTCAAGATACAGTCCACTCCCACATGCATGAGCACGATGAAACAGATGAGAGCAACGCAGAGGCAAGCGCTGAGCTGACTTCTCCAGGTATGGTCCGAGATCGCAGTGAGGAAGAAAGGGTTACAGAAGCCCAGAAGAACCAGAGGCTGCAGAAAAACCTCAAGGTGAGAATAAGTGAATGTAGAGAAATGTCTCATTGTATTAATTTAGTTCTTTTGTACTCCCTTTAGGTAAGAGGTTATATTCTGCTGGAGATTTGCAATCCTGGAGGACTCCTTAAGCTTTTAAGAGTGCTGACAAACAAATCCCCAAAAGCCTGATTTAAATTCAAAGGTTGAGTGAATAATGTATTCTTTAAATTAGAAACAGTCACTCTGAATACTGAGTGTCTTACTCTTACTCTAATGGCCCCACTGAGATGAAATTCAATGAAAATAAACACCCATCATCTCACTTAAACTAAAATGTGTTTGCATTTTCAGCCATAGCATTTGGAAGATCCATCACCTCGACCACCTGGATCATTTGGCATTAGCAATTTTAAACTAAATGTCTCAACTGTGTATGTATGAAGCAAATGGGCATACGATCATTACGATATCACTCAAAGCGCCACTCTAACTAACTAACTTCACCCTCACAGAGGCCATAGTCTGGCTGACAATATGTGTTTTGATTATTACTTCTGACCGTATCCCTGTTTTCTTGAGAAGACATAGGTTTAATAAGGAGTGGAGAGGACTGCTGAGTGACAGTCAGCTGTAGTAGCTGCCACTCACTTGTCACTCTTTTGACAACATGTGGGTTGAAAACAACATTATTACTGCTGTTGTGTCGTTGAAGGTTTTTAAGTGTTTTGATACATTAACTGTTTCGCCTGTTGACACAGTCATTTGGAGGTTTTGAGTCTGCTGTTATGTTGGCAAACTTGGCTGCTATTAGTAAAATTGCTAAATAAATTACAAAGAACTCAGTGCATTGAATAATTAAACATTTGTGCAGGTGCATTATCAGTCTCCTGGTTTGATGCAAATTGCAGATTGCATATAGATGATGAGATGGGATGAGGAAAGAAGTGAGGGGTGCAGCTCCTGAATCGTCTTGTAAAGATTCTCAGAAACTGTGTGTTTCTGTTCTTTTTTGCAGTTTCTGAGCTCTGAGCTGGCTGGAGCGGTAGATGAGAGCAAAAAGACTCCCAATGACCTGATTCATGCTGAAAATGTGAAGGCAGGGCGGGACAAATACAAGACCCTACGTCAGATTCGTCAGGGCAACACAAAGCAACGCATTGATGAATTTGAGTCCATGTGAGACGGTCTGCTCAGACAGAAAGCAAGAAAAGGATTGATGATAAATTGGACACCTTTTGAGATTTTAGTGGTGTCGATGAAAAGATAGTAAATTAACCCAAAGGTGAATATGAAAGATAATAATTCAATACTGTGCTCTGATAAGATAAAATACCAGCTCTCCTTGGACAGGCATCCTGAATTTAAATGAACAATAAAACAAAAACAAAAACAAACAAAAAAAAAATCCAACATATTATTAGTTAAGCTCAGTGCTGCAACTATATGAGAGTAAAGTGTAGGGGCTTGTTTATGAAGTTCTGTTCTTTACACACATTTTAAATTTCAACATCTGATGAAAGCCTTGTTAATACTGATTCATGAAAGCAATGGCACTTAGGGCATTTGTTACTACTCCAAATAAATGTTAAATTCTCAATAATTACAAGACAAAAATAAACAGAAACACAATGCCTATGGGTTGGGTGTGAATGCTTGGGTCTTATGTTTATGAGTGAGCAACACCTTTGGTATGCCCAATGAGTAAATAAAAAGGTGTAATTAATAGAAGACAGTTATCGCATACAAATAGAAGTTTGTCTATCAACTGTAAGTAACTGAAAATAAAAGCCCTGACAGTGATGTTGCAGACACATTCAACAGTCCCCCATTTCACTGCTTCAGCTGCAGACACATCCCAGCAACACAAGACTTGCCACTTTCTCAAGTGTCATTCAACCACAAGATGCACAGAAACACACCTAGGATTAGAAGACATTGGATTTGTTCCTCTAGATGTCTGCGCCATTTCTTCTTCGCAGGCTCGTCTACGCTCGCGCTCGTTAGGCTGCTGACTGCTCATTCGTTCAGTTCTTTCGAAGAATAAACGCATGACCTACAATCAGGTGCTCTCTAAACAATCCCTGTAATTAATATAGAGCCATTTTTCTGCCCTGAATGACAATATTGAGTTGTGGAGCAAAGTAAAATAATAGGATGTAATAAATGGACGTGGCCGTGGTCCGAGAAGAGGTGGTAGCCGTCACGCATAATTGTGGCCAAACATTGTAAATGTAACTTTAATCCTAAGAGACGCCAGTCTCGCGAGACCTGTCTTTAAAGTTTGCAGTGAAAAAAACAGTTGGCTGTTTGGATATGTTGCGTTCAGGGTCAGTCGTGGTTCGTGTTTGGCCTGAACTGTCTCAGGTACGGATTCCCACTCAGTAAACTAACTTTGTAACTTTGGAATAGTTAGGGGGGGGGGGGAGTTCGCTCACTCCCCTCACTTTGGGAGCAGCCCGACGGGACGTCCCTACCCAGCAGCCGCTTACGTCCGTGTGACTGATGTGAGTTTGTCCTGCTGGAGACATATGAGCCCCATTTGTAGGCGTATTTCTCGCCTGGAGTGTGTTGTTTTGTATGTGCAGCCAGTCAGTCGCTCCAACTCCTGCTACGGCAGCAGACCGCAACGTTTTCACCAGAGCTGCACCATACGTTTTTTTTTTTAATAAAGAAAAAACGTCCAAAGTCTTTAACGATGAATGAGAGGGATTGTTTGGACGCGCACGCTTGTCCGACCACCGCTGAACTCTGTAAGGCAGTGTCAGTGTCTTTGGGTCTGGACTTGGTGTCTTCTCCGCTCCAGAGCGCCAACGTTTGCCTCGCCGACCCTGCTGCTGCCGCGGGGAGCAGTTCCCGAGGATTTCCGGCGACAGGGGCTGCTGCCGGCATGAGCTCCGAGGGCAGCCGGAGAGATGAGGACTTTGGAGAAGTGTGCCACGGCCTGCAGCAGGTGAGCTGCATGGATCTGCTCCGAGCGGGCGACACGAACGGCGCGCACACCGCGACGCGCGGCCCAGCCATATCCAGATATGTGTGCCAAGAATCGAACTTGTTCATCAACTCGCCGGCGGAGCCTCCCGCGTCCTCTCAGGTAGATGAGCTCTCACATTTGAAGCCGTACCCCGCTTTCTCCGCCGGGCCGAACCTGTACAGAGAGCCGAACCAGGCTGCTTGGTGCGGTGACGAGCGCACCTACGGCGGCCGGCCGGAGCCAGAGAGAGGTGGACCCAGCGGGCACAATTTAGTGTGTAGATATTACAACTGTGGGCAAACCCCGCAGTGGCAAGAATGTCACTGTGTGTTGTACAACAGAGGTGAGCAGCGGGGTGAAGCTGGCATCCGAGCAGCGATGACACAAGACTACGGCCAAGGGGAAAGTGCATTTACTCAAGGTCAGGGCACTATCAAGACTGAACCCTCAGTCTGGGTGGATTGCGCAAAACGCAGTTTCAGGTAATCAATTTAATGAAATCAATGATTCTGTTTGTTTTTTGTTTTTTGTTTTACTGGCATCAGGTTAGTAGCAAGTTTGAGCCGGTACACCATCAAAAAGATAAAAGATAAAAAAGATTAAAAAAAAACAAAAAAAAAAAAAAACATTTATTTTTCACCGGGGCTGTTTGTCTTACCAGCTGCGATAAAAATCATTCCTAGATTATTTTGCACTTTTCAGTTTAATCTTCATCATATAAGATACAAAACGACAGCTGAAGCCTGAGCATCATGCCTGGTGTCCACGATTATATCCACAACCAAGCTTTAAACATGCTTCTAAAGAGGTGTTGCATTGTTGACAACATTGTTAACACTTATTAAATAAAATGAAGCGGTAAGCATGATAACTATGTAAGAAAAATCCTATCTTGTCCCTTGCTGTGACCTGCATGTATCCATTCTCTGTTCCTGCCTTGTATCAACATAAATCATTTGTGCCCTAACAGTCCCATGTGCTCCCCCTGGTCTGAATCAGAGGTCATCCAGCCCCCAACTTTGCAGAACTTTCCTTATTTGTGCTATGACTGCCGATGCAAAACATTAGTTAAAATATCAGTGCCACTATAAACACGAGATACAGCACCTGTTGCTGATAATGTACTTGGAGTAGAAGACATTTATGTTTATTTCCACATATTGATACCTAGGAAAGACTAAATCTGGAATTCTTTAATTATACTTATATTTTAACTAGCTTTGTTTGACAAATTAGCAGTTATAAGATCTGATGTAACTGGATGCAGGGACATAGTGCCCATCGTCACAGGACAGGCAGCCTTCAGGTGTTAGTAACTGTTTGACTGTCCGTCCTCATTTTTGACAGGCGTGTTGTTCGGTGGAAGTGATAAAATGCTTTCAAAATGCCTCACTGGTGACTGTACTTACTTTTCTTGCGTGTGTGTATATTGTCCAGGCATGATGGTCTATTTCCAAGTGTGTACCTCTCAGAAAGGAGAGTGTGTCAGGTGTGTGGTGATGATGCCTCAGGTTGTCACTATGGAGCAGTCACCTGTGGCAGCTGCAAAGTCTTCTTCAAGAGGGCTGCTGCAGGTGGGTGTGACTCACACACACACACACGACAGTGGTGCACTTTCACAATTACGCATCCGCTGATTTAATTTCTTACCCACTCACTCTGCTCTTGCAGGCAGGGCACAGTGACCTGACATTGTAGGGGCAAATTATTTGTTATCAGTAAACACCCACATATCGTTGCTATGAATGGAAGCTGCTGCATTGTTGAATTCACTCGCCCTGATCCGCCAGGACTTTTGTGTGCCTCTAGGTAAGCAGAACCACCTGTGCGCCAGCAGGAACGATTGCACCATTGACAAACTGAGGCGGAAAAACTGTGCCTCATGCCGTCTAAAGAGGTGCTTCATGTCTGGAATGAGCCTTAAAGGTGAGGGATTACAGGGGAACAGAAAGTGAGAGTCAGAGAGGAAAGTATGAGGGGTGTGCACTTGGAAATCGGTGTCAGGAAGGTCAGATAGAACTTACTAATCAGATGTTCTGGTTTAGATATAGTCTAACAAATCCGTTTTGCAAAGACCAAAAAGTATTTCTTTTTTGTCAAGCAGCCAATGATAAAAACGGTTTCCACGTGGTTAGAACAAGCAACAATCATTAAGCAAATCCCTCTAATTGTTGCTGTATTTACTTAACTTTTCCATGAACTATCTATTGTGCAATTATCAAAATAAACAACATGAAATTGCAGCTTCTTGTATTCCTTCTTCTTTGTTGTGTCTGGTGGCTTCTAGGCCGTAAGATGAAGGGAGCTGGACAGATGAGGAACAGGGAGGAAGACCTGGCTTCAGCTGCCTGGGGAACAGGAAAGAGGGATGTGATGTTGGAGCCTGGGAATGCTGCTGCTCGGTCTCTAGGTGGAGAGGACTGAAACACAAACTCAACTTCCATACTCATTCAATACTCATCTAATTTTAATCATAAAAAAATGACTTGATTTTCTTTTTGACTGACTGGTTTGTGCATGATTGTGTTGGTCAATCCTCAGCCACATCCCCAGGCCTGGCTCTGGGCATACCCACAACTCGTTCCTGCCAATCCCTCCTCAGCACCTTGCAGGCCATTGAGCCAGCCATGGTCAACGCCGGACACGACCCGGCCCAGCCAGACAGCCCTGGATCCTTGCTCACCAGCCTCAATGAGCTCGGTGAAAGACAGCTGGTAACTGTGGTCCGTTGGGCCAAGGCAATACCAGGTAAAGAAGTTTGGGGCCGAGCCAACATACTGTAAACCACTTCATGTTATATGTGGCTGTTCTTGCCAAGATGAGAGCAGTACAACTGCAGTAAATTACTGGAAACTTGATAAGAGGCCTTTGGCACAATTTTTGGCCAGCATTGGCCAGTAACAGCATGTTGAAGCAGCAAAGCCTGTTTAAATGTCAGCCACTAGAGGGTGATGTGCTCATATTCTAACAGTGTTACAGTCTTGATATGGCAAGCAATGAATTCATGCAGTGTAATTTCTGTAGTTAAAAGTCAATTCATTTATTGAAATCACACTGTGTGATTTTCTATCATGATTTTTTTTTTTTTTTTATCGCTTTCATGTGAGGAAGCAGCAGGTAAAAAATTAATGCTCTTAACAGGTTTTCGTGATCTGCATGTGGATGATCAGATGTCAGTGATCCAGTTGTCATGGATGGGGGTGATGGTGTTGGCTCTGGGATGGAGGTCCTACAAACTGACTAACAGCTCCATGCTCTACTTTGCTCCAGACCTGGTCTTCAATGAGTAAGTTGTTTATCCTACGCAATCAAAGATCCAACACTGCTTTAAGCAAAGTTAATAAAAGTTTTCTCAGACCTGCCAAGATTTCTTTAACAAGAACAACAAGTTCGTCTGGACCCAAAGAGCTGTCATGTTTATTGTGACACTGGGTTTGTTATGATATGGGATTTCACATGTCATCATGCTTGGAAAGCAAGACACAGTGGGATACGAGCTTCAGAGAATGGAAAACTGAAAAATCACACTAAGAATGAATTGTTTTTTAACGCGAGACAGTGAACAAGCCTGTTCTGTTCTTTCAATTTGAGGCATGTGGCCGCAGAGGGATCACCTCAGATGATTTATTCCGTTTTATCTTTACCTAACCAGTCATCAGTCCCTCTACAGCATTGAGTTGTGTTCTTTTTCTTTCTTTTACTTTGACAAGTTTGAATTCGCCCTCCAACTTTCCTTCATCTTCTAATTTTTCTGACATTTCCACTCTTGTCTTTTTTCTTTTTATTTGTACTTTTAATAACTTAGCACAAAGTTCATAAAAGAAATCTCAGTGCATCAAAGCGTATATGTAAATAAAAATCCCATAGGCTCTTATCAGTAAATTGTCCTCGAATGTCGCAGTCTGCGTTGCTCAGAATGATAAAGTCAGACACTGGGCCTCGTTGCTTGCCTCATATTTTCTGCAGCATTAGCAAAACACTTATTCTGTCTGCATTAGCCCTCTGTCACTCTAGTGTGGCACTTCTGACCTGCATGGTAATGGATACGCCTGCCCTTGTTGCTGACCCTCATTTTTCTCAGCTTCTCTCTCATTCTCTTTCTATTATCCATCTCGCTAATTTTTCCTCACCTCTGCTGCATTCTCCTCTTTTTCATCCACTCTTGTTTCTGCCACCATTAATTGTCTTTCTCCTTTCAATATTTCTCTCAGACTGACACTCCCTTGCTTCTCACTTCACCTTTTCTCTCACCTTGTGTCACCATCTCCTCCGTTCAGCCAGCGGATGCAGGTGTCTAGTATGTATGAACACTGTGTGAGGATGAAGCTGCTCTCCCAAAGGTTCTGCATGCTGAATGTCACCCAAGAGGAATTCCTCTGCATGAAGGCCCTGGTCCTCTTCAGCATTGGTGAGTCAGCTTCAGACAATGCTTAAAAAAATTGCTCCCAAGTGAAATATGACTATAATAGATTGCAGCCATACTTCAGGGAACTGTTGGGATGGATAAAGTCTGTGAGAGTTACTGTTGTGTTCTGACTTTGTGGTCACAGTGCCAATGGAAGGACTGAAGAGCCAACGCTGTTTTGATGAACTGCGGACCTCCTACATCAAGGAGCTGGACCGTTTGGCCAGCCACAGTGGAGAGACCACCCGTACACAGAGACTGTTTCAGCTCACACAGCTGCTGGACTACCTCCAGTCGGTAATACACACAACTCCATTTCACATCTGACTCTGAACCAGAGAAGAGATCCCATTTTAGTTAATGCCAGAGAACCACTTGAGCGAGGAATAGTGTAGATCAAAGTACATAAACGCTATATCTGGCTTACAACGGTGCAGTGTTGGCTTTTTAACAGGTTTTTAACCTGTAACAGTTTTCTTTGATAATTTCATGGCTTGGTCACTTAAGCTGAGGTTATGCTTTTAACATTTCAAATTTAAGCAAGACTCTATTTGTGGCCTGTTTTAGACACACCTATGTAAGCTGGAAATGAATCCAGACAAAATAATTCACTAGTAGTTTAAACTTTTAGTTCTTTACACACACCATTGGGTCTTATGACCCCTTTTTCAAAATCCCAAAGCTGGCTGCTTATTACTAGGCAGAATGATAGTCACCCTCTGATGGTAGCATTGCTCCTTCCAAACTAACTGGAATTCTCTATTTGGAAAATGACTAAAATCCACATTGAGTATAAATGCAAAGCATAATAAAACCAGTGGCTGCAGCCTGTGCCTCCAGTCCAAACTGCACCACCTACAGTATCAGCAAAAAATAAAAGCATAAATTAAACAACGAAATAAATACGACATGGAGCAGGACGATCGGCAGACGAAAACACCTACATACCAAGAAAAATAGCAGCTTCTGAGGAGTTAGTACTTGTTCCTGCTGCAGGCAACTCCTTTCATGCCTGTGACTACACATACTGCTGTGTTTTGGGTTTAATACTTAACATCCAAACCCACAAAGTCTGTAAATTGCTAACCACACTTAACCTGCTCAGTCATTGTGTTTTCTGTGTCCTTCATAACTGTCTTCTTTGTTACTTTGAGTGGTGGAGGATGGAGCCCTCACCAGACTTTAAATTGAAGTAATACAAAGTTGTCATTTAATATTTGCACTCAAGAAGTGTGTGTTAAAGACATAAATTATACATTACACACAACTTCTTTTTCACTACACCGCAGCACTGGGTTGTCCCTGTAGAAGCCTAATGTAAAGCCCGAGTAACAGCATCTACCATGTGCTGTTTTATAGCCACAAGGTGAACTGCATTTATGCACAATTAATATCTACTGGAGCATCGTCCTTCCTTTCTTGAATGGGTCTTGTATGGTGTTATAATTATACGATGGTATTTGTAAGTATAGGTTGTAAGAAATGTATATGAACGTAATACATAGATATATTAAAATATAGTATAATAGGAATATATCGCAAAATCAAAACAACTGCAGATATAAAAACCATCTCCAGAAAATGCAATAAAACAGCAACACCTGGATTTCCAATAACTCGAAGGTCAGAGTATACCTAAACTACCTATACTGAAGAGTGTCAAGTATGGCTTTAGGTTGCCACATTGAAGGCTTACAGCACATATTTTCTGTCATCCATCCACTTATTTTCCTCCTGCTTCAGGCATATTTGCACCTGTGCAGCCAAGCTCAAGAAAGTCACCAAGACAATAAAGTGTGATTCGAGATCTTTAATTTAAACAGCGTATTAAATGTATGGCTGTCTGAGATTTTGGATATTTCTGACTGTCTCTCAAAGCTGTAGAGGCTTATAGTAAACATCTAAACATTTGTGACTGTAAAAAGTAGCATTATATGGTAAGCTTTTTGTCTTTTTTTTTTTAAGAGGTGGGGGGTTTGAAAATGAGTAAAGCTAGTTGGTTCATCTGCAGCCACTAGAGGGTATTGATGCTCTTTTACCTTCCTTTTAACTTATAATAGTAACTGCTGGGAACGTTTAGTTGTCAAAGGAAAAACTCCTGACTGTTTTGCGCCACACAGCTGAAGTGCAGCACTTTCAGCCCAATGTCGTTCAGTGTAGATTTGTTCTTAAAGGCTTAGCTTTGTCTCTGTCACACTCACATCTCAGATCTTTTAATGCCCCACAAGCTGGAGGGCAGCCAGGGATTGTCATCTTGCAGGGCCGTTTAGGCAGAAGACCTGACTTGATGAAGTATTTGCAGTTCAGACACTGCCTGCGGAGCTTAGACGTTCTCAATGTATGTCATCTTTTCAAACCACTTCTCAATGGTGGTGTCAAAAGACAGGCTTCAGTGTCATTTGTTATTCCCTGCAGGCTTTGTCCTTTGTACACATTTAAGTGCAACACCTTAGTTAACAATAATCTCTGAATTTATTTTCCTCTGTCTACCTCGCTGTCTCTTCGTCTCAGATTGTGAGGAAGTTACACCAGTTCACCTATGATCTGTTCATCGAAGCTCAGTCCCTGCAGACATGTGTCAACTTCCCAGAGATGATCTCAGAGATTGTGAGTGTTCATGTGCCCAAGATCCTCTCCGGCATGGTCAAGCCCCTCCTTTTCCACAAACCAGTCTAGAGAGTCACTTGGGCTCTGGCACCCAGTCCTTCATCTATTTCTGGTAAAGATGAAGTGGCTGGAGAGGGTCTATGATTTTATGAGGTGAAAGATGTATAACCCCTTCTGTACCTGCAGTGTGAGAGTGGGGGACGGTGAGTGGATATTAACAAAAGCAAATGCAGCACATTCTTCCAGTCTAGTGTAATCTTCTTGCATCATCTCTGTCCTTCTTCCTGCCTGTTCTCTGTATCATGCACACCAAATGTTTCTGGAGCTGATTAAAACACTTTTTAGCATGCATTCCTAAACACAAACCCATGAGCTGCCAATGAGCCCAGCATGTAGACTTCCTCAACCCTTTGTTCAGATTGTGACAAGAGGTAATATTTCATTTTGAGAGGTATGACAGTAGCAAGAAAAATATATTTGCTGAGTTCACATCACCATAGCCTGACTGTGAGTGTAATCGCTTGACATTTGGACTGGAATTTTTTTTTTTTTTTTCCCCCCACAATGAATGTTGTTGTGTGCACCTGGGATGAACAAAGTCAATGAGTGACAGTTAATAAATGGTTGTGGCATGCATGCTAAGAAGCAGAGCTGTCTCGCCTTAAGGCAGATGGAATGATTGCTGAAAACAGTTTTCATCCGTGGAAATAATAGTCTACTAACAGTTTTAGACTTCACTAAAATGAATGCACTTTGTTGCACTTAGCTGCAAAGTGACCGTCAATTTTAAATGTAAATATATTTATGAACATTTTGATGTCAAAAGGTCACACCAAAAACAATGATTAGAAATAATTGAATGAAATACATGAAGTACTCAAACCAATGGACTAATAATGTTATATAAGTTTGCTATATCAGGCTGGACATTTCATACTGTTGTAACTTTTCTAAAGTTTCTTAAAGTGTTCTTTGCATATGCTCTGTTGTGTATTGTTATGTATTTGTAGCTTTTGACAGTTGTCAAGAATTTGCTCATATCCAGCTAAATATGGAATAAAACTGAAGCATGAGTCTGCATCCACTGGCTGATAATGAGCCACTGTTGACATGATAGGTTGAGTGCACACAGACATTGACATAGTCATCTTCTCGTCTTTACTCCATCGGAAAGATTTGTGTCAGTCTGCATTATGTCAAAACTCGACCGTCCCACACAGTCAGGACATGTCACTGAATCAATCGGAGAAGGCCGGCGTGATTTCTTTCATGTGTTTATCCTGAAAGAAAGAAAACACGTTCTGATCTGAAATGGCTGCCTGTTGTTCTACCACCATCTAGTGGCGTCAGTTGGAGCAACATTTGTTCAGTGAAGCTCAGCAGCAGTACATCTGTTGGATCCATTGATATTTGCATCATAATGTAATTGGACACGGATTCACTCAGTGTTTGAGTGAGCTTACCGTTAAATAGTCAGAGTCACGAGACGGAAGCTCACAGCATTAAACAGTAACAGATGACAAAAAGGATAGACCAGGACCAAATTGTGACAAAATAAGAAGTTTTTTCTTAATTCAACAGTAATTTTTCTTTAAATGTTATTTTCTATATAAAAAAAGACAAAAAATGCCATTTGCAATTCTTGGAATTGTTTTTAAGTCTGCAGCTATGATATGTTTGAGTGCTGGTGTATTTTAGGTACGTACTCTGTTTAAAAAGCCCAACTGTAAAAAGTCTGCCTGGATAACATCCGCTGCCATTTCAAGTCCTATTTCCTGAACAAACCTCTTTCAACAAGTATTTATCCCTCTCATGAATGAATTGAAGCTGAACGAAGTTGGGATTGAAAGACATGCTGAAATATCACTTATTTCTAAATATATTCTCTGTTACACATGCCCCTGTGGCTTTCCCTAAAAGGAATGGCGTCTTGTAGGTTTGCAATGATCAAAAATGTATGTGTTGATGTCGACATTTGAACTTAGTTTAGATTCCATTTGATTTCTGTGTTTCTCTGAGTCTGCTCTGCATCAATATTACATGCCTACTCTACCAGAAGAGGGAATTTTCCTATTGGGTAATAGCAACCGCAGAAAGCACAAACACACTGGCCTCAAACAACAAAAGTTAAAACTATTTCCTTATGTGTAAATGAAGGAAAGATTAGAGAGAGGGAAGAATTTCAGCTCGACTGTTCACTTTAGTTGTGACACAAAAGAAAACAATGCACAACTAAAAGAGAAGTGGAGATACTTAAACCTTGACACTGAAGTAACCGAACACCCACAGTGCCAGACTCGCGGCTGGCGCAGGGTACGGCCCTGCCTAGCAGGACCTTACATGAGACCCAACAATAATGACTTTAACAATAGGTTACCATAGCTCACAGCTACGGTGACCGGAAAACAATTAGATTGTGAAGGTGGTAAGATGACACCTCAGAATGGGTTGTTTCGGTGGCCTATCTAATGGAGGGCGATTCCCACTCAAGCACCAGTCCATTAACAACCAATTAACTTCCTATTAATATTTTACCAGACAGGGCCTCTCATCCTGACGTGTTTTAAGGAGCTTTTCCCAAGAGTGTTTGAACATGAGCAGCTTTTAACGCAGCATAAAGAGGCCTGTGTAATGGGCTGGAGGAGGAGGAGTGGCAACCTGATAGCACTGAGAGCAGAGGAGGGGAGAGAGGAGAGGAGACAGACTTCTGCAGCTGGCCTGGCCCGCACCAAGTCAAGCCAAGCCAAGCTCAAGCTGGGCACAGCACACAGCACAGGGATTGCAGCGTGAGGAAATCCATGATTTTATGGCTTTGACACAAGATCAGACATGAACAATGATCTTATGCCATGTGTTGATCATGACTATGTTTTGAGAGTCAAAGATGTGACGAATTTGTTTTTGTCCCGTCTGCTCAATTGCAGCTGAGCAGCAGTTTCGGCCCAGGGTTTAAAGTGCTTTTCACCATCTGTGAGTTTTTCATAAAATAAATCCCTTAAACAGGAATAACCACTTTGCTCATGATCTGCACTTTGTGCTGTGTAAGGCTCGTTTGGGTTGGACATTTAAAGCTAGTCCAGGGAAACTCCCTGCCTGGAGAAAAGAAAGAGAGGCAAGAGGAAAAGAGAGAGAGAGGGGGAGGCCATTATGACTATAGCCGGAGGCTACTCCCAACGGATAAGGCATTTGTCTTCACTTGAAAGTATGATTTATTTTTCCACCAGTCAGACGGGTTATGTTTGTCACCGCACACTGGAAGGACTTTTGGAAATAGCAGCAGAAGCAGAAATGGAAAGAAGAAAAAAGGAATGTCCGCTGGTTTTCTAATGTAGTCTTCATGTTTTCATGTCAAGATTTCCCCTCTACAGTTACCTTGTTTGAGATCACTTTCAGTCTTCATTAACTTTAGCTAATCACACAGAACTAACTGCCTAATTTAGCAGCAGGTTGTGTGTGTGTGTATGTTGATGATTAAGAGAAAAAGAGGGAATGTGGGATTGGGGGTAGGGTGGGCGGGGGGGATGTGGTTGTATCAGGTTCCTTCCACTGGGTGTAGATGTGGTCTTAGATTTCTCACTGGGCTGCTGATTAGCCATGTGTGTATCTGTATTTCCAAATGTACGTGTGTGTGTGTTTGTGTGTGTGTGTGTGCGCGCTGAGAGTGCACTGAGGAGGAGAGGAACTTCAGCTTTAATTTCCCCCAGCTCCAGATATTACACCCCCGCGCTCTGTTTTTATTGGAACAGAGACCAAAAAACACCAAGTGTTTATGATGCATTAAAACATGGTGGGGAACTTGAGTGTGGAATTGTAAATCTATACATTTGGCTCTGTCTCTCCAAAGCAGAATTAATTCTTTTACAGAGGATTTCGCGTGTTTTATGAAGACTGGTGATTGTAACGCGCCATGAAAACATGTTTATCATCTCAATGTGGAGGACAGAGACGAGAGAAAATTTTCTGTCAGGGGAGAATGAGAGGAAAATGGAGGCAGGACTTCAGAAAAAGATTGCAGAGGACCACTTGGGAGTTGGGAGGAGCCATTGAGTTTTTGGGTTGAAGGGCAGAAGGAAGGAATTATTCTGCGTTGCCCTAATGACCATTTCAACAAACGGATGGATGAGGAGACCACATTACATTCTATTAGCTCTAATGCTTTGTTGTCAGTGAACTGTTAATGGTGTACAAAGGCAGCGCTGCACTGCTTTCCTGGACAATACATGCTCTGTGTTTCTAATTATTCTCAGGAAAGGGCCAGTCGCCTTTATACCTGGAGACACATTAGCTGGCTCTAATTAGAGTAAATATTCTTCTGGTGTAACACCAGGGTTGGCCCACCAATCCAATGGCGATTAGCTTCGTGTGTTTCTGCAGGGCTGCTTATGCCTTCCTCCTGCCTCTCTGTCTTTCATTCTCTGTATGTTTTTTCCGTCTTGATCATTGTCTTTGCTTCTTCCTCAATCTCTTCTTCTCTGCACTCAATTTACTTCCTCTTCTCTCCCACCTTCTTCTCCCCCGCCCCCTTATTTTTTCTTTTCTTTTTCCAGCAGTAGGTGCACCACTAGCTGTGGCAGAATCACAGCGTCTGCCCATGCCACAGCTATCTCCCAAGTTCATTATATCTGTACACAGTGTCCATGCCCACCACCACTTGAAGCCCCTTATTGTGTCTCAGCCAAACACAATGTGACAGTGCCACCACAGTCCTCATTTACAGCCATCACAGGACAGATTTCTTCTTCTGAGGCTCCACTCTGCAGTCTGATAGATGGCACCCTTGCTTTTTGTCCCCCCCCCCCCCCCCCCCCCCCCCTTTTTTTTTTTTTTTTTTTTGTGCAAGCACATCAGCGCAGTGTTATTTTGTGCGGCTGCGCACAACAGTGTGGTATTATCTAGTGTGTCTGTGCATGCATTTGTGTCCCTCTCCATTTGTCTGCGTCCTACGGGTATGTGAGTCTTTGTCTTAGAGGCCGGAGCTGGAATGGCAACGTTTCCTGTCAGTAGTGATCCCTAAAACAATATATTATAATATTACCGGGGTTTAGTTTCCACTCACTTATTATTTAATGTACTCTACATACATTGATCTGATGTTCTGTGTGTGCTCTCAAAGTGCTGCTTGGTTTTAAGTGCATAGTTTTGTGTAAGGCCTTCCACTTCTGTAGTATGCTTCTTGGAGCACCCTTGGGGCACGCACAGGTTTGGTTTGGGAGACACTGCAGCACAGTTCAGCTGTGGTATTCACACTTTCTGATATCTTGTCTCTCCCTTTCCCCTCCTTTCCTCACCTCTCCTCCCCTCTAAATATTGTACTTGTAGCCTCAGGCATCAATTCTGTGTCATCCTGGGGAAGGTCAAGACAGACCCATGTACACACATACAGCCACCACACACACTCCTAGATTTCAAATATCTCTATGAGCCCTCAGAGGATCAAATTGTTTTACAGGAAATCATGTCACGGGTCAAATGATTGAATAATTAATGGAAGTGCGGTGCAATAACAATCGGCCCTTGTCTATTGTGATTCCAACGTGATATTCACAGAAACCACTCACCCTAACCTGATACTACCATGTTACGATCCAAATCCAATAATGCAGACTCTGCAAAAGAATGTCCCCCCTCCACCTCCTCTTCTATTGTTTCATCAGTCGAATAGCGTCTTTAGTCCGTTGCATTCACGGTGGAGAGTATTACCGAGTCCGTACAATCATATCAAATGCTGTGCCACATTTGCAAGGACAAGGCAATACATTTTCATCAAAACAGTCATGGTAAAGTAATCCACAATGATAGGACTCTGCTCTATGAAAAGTGCTTGTCTCTGTGCATACATGTGTGCAGACCATTGCATCTGGTGGTGTGTTATCTGGGGTTCCTTACAGAACTCAAATCTTTGTTCCTTTTTCCTGTGTAAAATACAGATTTGGTTTCTGAGCATAGCCGCAAATCGACCAAGCAAATCTAAGGCACATTCGTGATTCACATTATGGAAATGAAAGCAGACAATTCCATAATCTCACATTTGCATATGTAAAGAACCAGCCCCAGAGAGGTACAAGTATTTTAACCTTATTTAACACAACATAGATCCAATTGAAAATGATACTTTTCCACTATGATGTTTCAAGAGGAGGTCAGTCCCAACTAAAGGCAGGTTTCCTCTTTTCCCTCAGGCCTGGTTCTCACAAAGCCAGTATGGAGATGCATGTTATTGTAAAAACCCTGCTGATGGATTCTTGACCCTCAGCTCAGGAGAATTTCTCGGTCTGTTTTGAGAATGGCTGTGGAGCAACACAGGGTGGGGGGTGGGGGGGTTATGAAGGGTCACCCCCTTTAGCATTTATTATCAGTCAGTGCCAGAAAACACAACTCTTTTAGACATCCTAAACATAGCACACTGGACACATGGACTGACAGCTTCACTTAGGAGAAGGAAATCAAACAGGATTATTAATGCAGCTGTTGAAAACAGACCCATTAGCAGCAGCCAATCCTATTCTTTGTTTTTTTATCATTTGTACTTGCCTTTTCAAGGACTGTCCCGATTGGGCACGGCTGTAGAAAAAAAAGAAAAAAAAAAAAAGAAAAGAAAGGGAACTGGAAAAGCAATGAAACATATTCCCTCAAAGATTAATGAAGACATTTCTCTCCCACTTACAGTTGAAGATTGATATGCTAGAGAATAAGAAAAAAATGGAGAAAAAAAAGTTATAATAGCCTTTTTTGCTGTTGTTGTTTTATATTCCTGAATGAAGGCGCTGCCATGTCTCGCTCCATCAAGCTCATTTGCGTCATTAGGAATTCTCATTACAGCTTAGCAGAAGTTTTCCATCTGGAGAAGCAGCGCCCCTGTTTACAGTCCTCTCTTCCGCTCCTCTCCTTCCATTTCAAATCCCATAGATGTTCTCTGAGGCCTAAATGAGCTTGAAGACAAAAAGAGCACCATGTAGTATCTTTTTTCCCTTCTAATTAGCCTTTTCCCTCATTATGTTTCCCATTTTATGAGAAATAGAAAACAAAAGACGACATATGTAATTACTGCGTGACTAAAGTGTAAACATGCCTTATGGCATGGGGCTATGCTTTCGGCATTGGACTAATTGTAACTTTCCCCTTCTCCTCCAGTTGTCTGAGTTATACAATAGCTCACAGTCAGACATGTGAACATGCATATGTGCTTACATGCAAGGACACACCCACACAGATGGACCCATGCTGTGTGTGCACCCACAGTTTCACTTTCTTTCTCTCAAAGCATGACATGGATGTGTGTCACTGCGGCATTCGGTCTTTATTGCTTTATAGAGTGAGCTATGAGGCTTTAATGATGAGGAGCGATATTGCTGCCACTCTTTTAGCACCTGACCGCTGTCATATAATTATGTTCACTGCACTTTGCCCAGGTAAAAACAAAGTCACTAAAGCAAATTCCTATTTTTTAAAATACACAAACAACACTTGCAGCGGGCCATGTGTTAAAATCACTGCATGGAACTTACCAGCCTCAAAGCCTCCTCCGGCAGTTAAAACCACAACGTTACAACCATGAATGGCATCCCGGCCTTGGTCTACACACATCATTCCACACATTACTCCCTTCAGCACCCCTTTTGATGTGTCAGTGAGAGAAGTAGCCACCGTACCACTGTTTTTTATTGCTCACACAGCAATGCGTGTATGTGTGTATATATGTATGTGCGTGTGTGTGTGTTCATGTGCACGAGAGAAGAGTGTTTGCTCTTCAAAGGCAGTAAAGGGGTGTGCTACTTAAGGCCTATTAAACCTGGAGCTCTGTTCATTGTAGCCAGGAGAGAGAGCACCGTGTGCTGAGGCAGACAAAAAGACGTAGGCATACCTTTGAACTGGAATCATGTGGGAGCTCACATTTTCACAAGTGCTGCAAAACCGAAAACAATGTTTTGGCAAGTCCCCTGATATGTATTTTTTTCTGTTAAGGGCCAGCTAAGGGAGAGTCTGTTAGGGCTTTGCCCTTATGGTGTGATATTACAAGTCCACAGTACATAATCCAACACACTGAGAGTTATTAAAATATGACCATAGCAGCTCCCCAGGGCTATATAATTCACACATACACTGTCTCTCTCTCTCACACACACACTGTGGTACACATTCCTGCTGTGGCACATATGCAAGCACGTTGTCTCCATACTCTCTCTCACTGTAACGCAGACACCACCGAGACATGAACACACAATTTTATTTAAAGGCACCCACAAGCTCGTATGCCACAGAAGAAGAGGTAAACCTCACCCTCAAATCAATACTTTAATGGAATTTCATATCTTCATTACACAACTTACACCGCAGTCATTCACCTTGCAAGGTGAAGGAAGGCATGTCTCCGAAAGATGACTACGAGTGTTACTCAATATCACCGTTGTACAGCAGAAGATAAGCACAGGAGACAGACAGGGCTCTCTGAGAGCGGAAGTGAGTGAGACACATTAAATCCGATCAATGCCACAGACTGCAGTTTATGTACAGGGAATCAGAAAACACAGAGAAATTATCATGACCTGCAGGGTGGTGTTTGCAAAGCAGAGTATGGCTGGATTGATTTTCAAATCCCATTCCAAGTAAAAAGAAGTAAGCTGACTGCGACTCCTGTGTTAATGATAGATATGCCAGAATTGCATTCATTTATAGAGTGGGAGTGAAACAGTATTGTTAGATCGTAATTCAAACAACCTGCTTCTTTCAGCAATGGTAGATGAGGCTCCCAGGAGGATACTGCTATAGTCATCTGCATTATGTGTGTGTTTGCATGTACGCACATCCCTACGTACGCACAAATACACGTACATTCTGTAGATTCACACAGACCTGCACAGTTTTGGAGTTCTTGCAGTCCCTAGGGCACAGAGCAGGACAGGAGATTTATGTTCTCTGTCGTCCAGACACAGTTCTCCCAGCTAGCTCTCTGCTCATTAGGGCTCCTACATGGTCATACGTGTTACTCTAACAAGCTGTGGCGAGCCCCCTCCTCCCTCTAAAAGCCTGATGGATTCGAGGGGTGGAGTGAGTTCCCTACCCACATGAACCCTGAGGAGACGTCACAACGCATGAAGGATCGCAGAAACAACTTGTCTCCATTGAGGCAGGAAGAGGACCAGGGAGGCAATCACCCATCCATTATGCTTAGCAGCATTTATAAGGCCTCAGTTTAATGATCCTTTCATAGACATTAGATTGTGCTGAAATTGTTTGCTTTGCACTGTGCATGTACACAACTGAGGCAGAGAGTGCCTGTTATCTGTGTACTGTGATTGCAACTGAAGCGGGAGAGGATGTTTGCTAATCTCTATCGTTACCTGATATGAAATGAGTGTCATTCTCATTCTCTGTTGCCTGCAGAGACTGGAGTAAATTTAAAGGCCAAATGAACAAACAGATGACTCGTTTGTGAGCTGCTCTGCTTACAGGCTTTGTCAGTTTTGCTCCTAATCCGTTTGATAATGCATCCAGAGTCTATTTTGCAACACACGCCTGACTGATCACGGTGTGCACACGTGTCTGCCTGTACTGAGCTGTTTACAGCAGAGTCACTGACGCATTTTCCTGCGAGATCCATACTTGTCATGGAAATGCTCACTCCGGAAAAAAGGAGCTTGGCTTTGTTAAAATACCATTTCTTCTGAAAGCTCAGGCAATAAATGCTAATATCGCTGCCAATGAAGCTCATTTAATCTAAAGGCTGTACCTCAGGATTTAATCAAAAATCCTGTAGCTGTTTTACTCAGAATTGGTGCAGTTGGGTTCTCCATTACTCAAGATACATGATAATGATTTCTGTAATGAAGACATATTACACATTCTGAAGCTAAGCATCGAGGCTCCGATCAGAAAAATAACTGAGCTAACTGCAGCTAATGATCTCCCACTGGCCTGTTTCTTTTTTTGTGTTTTTGTTTTATGGTGCTGGAGACAAAGATACGCAGGTGAAGGCTGCACTAATTCAAGTAAAGAGCACGCAAAGAGAGACCAGAGAGATATTATTTTCAACTTGGATAGTGCAAGAAAGGCTCATGTTGTCGAGCAAGATAGACACCCCTCCATGCTCCATGTTGCCCATATTTCAAACACAGCTATCATGAAGTGGCGAATCAAATGTCTGCAGTCAAATTTTACAGACCAGTAAAGTGTAACTTAATAAAGGCAGTGAAATGGCTGCCATATTGACTGCTTGTGCAACAACAGTGATTCCACCATGATGGAGGATGCTATTAAGAGCATCATTAATGAGTCAGCTCAATGCCTTCGTAATCCAATGGTTCCGTTCGGCAGTCAAACTTATTCAAACAAACAGTGGGAGTGAAAACAGTGGCTATAAGTGCAGGAACAGCCAGCAGTGCGTTCCTCTCAGGCTTTTCCTGATTAATCACACAGCAATTTTTGTGCACAAGGTCATTCACCTCTGCAGTTTTGGCAAAAGCAAGGAGTTTGACGGTTCTTGGAAAGTGCAGTTTTATCATCGCACCAAGCACAGGCTTTTAAAATGTAGGACAGGTCAATCCATTCAATGTAAAGCTGTTTGAGTTGGCAAGCTGTGTAGCTTTTCAGAAAGATATTTGGGTGATCTGGCGATGGTTTCACTTTCTAACACAACATCCAAAGTAAACCTTTTCATTTCCAATGATACAGAACCAGCGCAGCGGAGACAGAGTGAGGTGCCATTGTAAATTAATCAGCCTTGTGGAAGAGAAACAGAAAAAAAGCATTCCTCATATTAGACAAACTCCAGCCCCAGCTTGATGTGGGCAGGCCCGGCTGTGATATGGCCAGCTTCCACGTTTCATACCAGAGCCAAGGAAAATTTAGAGCTGATAAAGTTGGCCAGGTCTACAACATTTAACCTCCGAATCATCAGTGGTCTGGCCAATTATCTTTTCAGATGTCTTCGCTCATCGCATTGTCTACTACTGCAAATGAGTGGCATCACAAAGTACAGGGAAATACCAACGGTGTCAAGCTGTGTCTTTGGGTTTTCATCCAGACATATTTCCACTGCTGAGTCGCAGTCGGGTTTGTGCCTTTTTCCTCTGATCTGGGAACACAGTGAAGGGAGACTGTGGTGTAGTCAGACCCAGTCCAAGCTGCTCTGTCTAGGGGACATGAGGCCAGCACGGCCGCCCGTCCCCTTCATAGAGACAGTGCTGGGTTTAATTATCACCAGCTGTGCTTCATCTCCCTCCCCAGCTGGGCTCTGTATCCCAGTGTCCTCTGCAACTATACGGCGCATTTACACTGAAGTCAAGGTGAGACACAGAATGTGCGCACAAGCAGCGAGCACAGGATATCTATGCACAGAGGAAATCAGGTGATGCACACAATAACACGAACAGCTGGAAAATTCAGCTTTTGGTTTAACCACTGCTAAAATTAGTGTGAAGCTTGTAATGTTCTGTGTTTATTGTGCGGAACAAAATGCAGGTGATTTAAATATATATGCTCTACAATCATCTGAATGTTGTCAGTGTATATATGCGTTTGTGCTGCTGCACTGGATTGCATTGCATTATACTGTGAATATTATATTATTCCTCCTGTATGGTATATTCAGACAACACAAAATATACACAGCCGGGGGTGTATATCATTCTCCTTGTCACCTGGCCAGCTGTCTAGTCTAAATCCTTTCTTATCAAGAGAATCATTTTCTTAAGTAAACTGGCTCAGTCTATATACACCAGCCTGAAAGCACCGCGTCTTTCTGGGCATACAAAAAAATGAACTCTCTCGTCTCATTCTCTCTCTCTCTTTGGCTCTCTCTAAAACAGCTTCTTCGAGCTCAAACTTTCTTTCCTCTCCTCACATATAATATTTAAAAAAAGTTTTGTTTAATTAAAGTTTGATATTCTTGGTCTATTCTAATTTACATATCAATCATCATCTCATTTCTTTCCATTTCATTCAGGATTATGTGGTAATTCAGTTTTAAACTAATTTGTTCCTTTTTTTTTTTTTTTTTTGCATTTTACTTATAAACAATTCAAAACTCATAACATAATCCCTACAAGCAGGGCTGCAGGACAATGAGTTAATGTTGTCAATATTGTTTGTGCAAATCTGTGGTTTGTCAAATCTTGGTGTGGGTTTACAGTTAATTAAAGACAGAAGACTTAAAGAAAGTTACATCTAACCGCTAACACTTTGTTCTAATGAAGGAGCTCCTTTCCATTCCTCATTACACGTCATATCAACTTAAATTGCTTCACCACCAGTGTTTTGGTTTTAAATCACAACCTTCATGTTGTCAACAGGTACCTTGTGAAATTCAATACGCAAACCATAACATTTTAAAGATTCTCTTTGGTGGCTGTGTCAGACTAAGGCCTGAAGCTCTGGGCCATGACCCAACATCCAGACAAATTATAGTATATTGTTAAATTATATGTCGTTTTTGTTGCATGGTTATATATGTCCTTGTGTTTATTGTTGCCTCAACAGATGCTTACAGACAAACGCATGCACTGCACACACACACACACACACACAGGCCTGCACACTCATTTACAGCTGTGTAAAACAGATGTGATCGTTGAGATAACAGAGGACCACCACCCCCTGCTCTCAGAATGAGACAAATGCTTATGAAAGCTGGCCCTGCATGAAGCGTTTGCATGACCACTGCTCTGGCAGATTTGATAGAATCCCAATCTGACTGAGTTTGACTTGGTCCATCTGTGCAACTGTCCTTGGCCTCGGTTTAGGGTCCGGCGTAGAGGGGGCCACGAAGTTATCACACTGAGAGGCTGTTAGGGTCATTACAGCCCTCTGCTTCGATATTTCCACTTTTTGATGGGAGCCAAATGTTGTGCTGGAATCCCTGTGTCTGTCTGTCTTTGTTCCCGTCTCTCACCATCCTGTCCTGGGCTATGCCAGCACAGCTGTGAGCGGCAGCGTGTAATAAAAGTCTAATGCGAGCAGCTGCTGGGGGTTTAAACTGTAATGAGATGGTGTGTGAGATTACCACACTTCGCTAGTCGCTGAGAGAAAGCTTGGCACCCCGACAACACTGTCCCCCCCAATGGTACAATTACACTTTAGATATGGCTAATAGAATATCCACACAACGCCTGTAAGCAAGACGCATAATGAGGTTTAGCTCAGGCTCTTCCCTCTCTTTTCTTCTGTCTCTCCATCGCTCTCTCTCACATGCCCACAGCTGCACAAAGCATCCACCCCAAGGAGCTGCTGTAAACTGTGAGAGGCTGATGTAGGAAACAGAGACAGTGCTTCTGAAATCAAAGGCATGCCTAGTCAGAAGATTCCCACAGAGGAGGACAGTTTTTTTTTTTTTTTTTAAGGCTTGATCGCTGGAAACATAGTTTGTCTGCTTACATCAACCTAACAAATAATTCAGGCCTCAAGTCATGAATAGTTGAAAGGCCTGTGTCAACTTCATTAGTCGTCATGGGGGAGTTAGCGGTATGGCATGTATTCATACCCACATGGTGTCCATACATTCAATAGCAGGGTTATAATAGAGAGGAGGTTTGCTAAGGAGTCGCTTTAGGCCTGCTGTGGAGCTTTTGTTATGCTCCACTTTATCATGCAAAGTCCTTTCTTTTTTCTGCCTTTTCTCATTGTCTTGCTTATTTGCCATTATCATCTCTTATTGTTCCTGTTTCATTATTTACTCTTCTTTTCTCTTCTCTTCTCTTCCTGTCTCATTCTATTATTGGGGCTCTATCACAGGAATGATAGAATGAACGTAGGAACATAAAAGTCCTTGTTATGGTTCCAGCACCTCCGCCAGAGTAGCTCTGTAATGAAAGTTCAGGGTGTCTGGGTGTGAGGCGTCTGTACCTGTCACAGCAGTGCTGCGATAATAAGCCCAAAGGTGCCACTGCCTCATTGTGGTGGAGAAGGAACTCTTCCGAATGCACATGGCTCTTCATTACCTCATGCAGAAGGCTAAACCCTGGATTCACAGCTCTTTGGAGCTGGATATTGTGAATGTGACCTGAGGGAGCAGAGAAGTGGAATTTCAATACGCCACCCAGTCAGTATTATTCCACACCTGAATGCAGAGCCTTCAGACAATTAGTGGAAAATTATAGAAGGCAAAGCGTTGGGTAATTTCCATAGTCCGTCTCACCTCAGCCTTAGCCTTGGCCTTGGACGCCAGCAGGGATATTTCACATTTTCACAGCGGGGGGAGGGAGGTGTGGAAGACAAAGATGCTCTCACAGAACTGAAATAAGAGCAAACTGAATTTCTAAAGGTTTTTAGGACATATTGAGAGATGACGCTGCAGCCATTCAGACCCTAAACATTATTGTTAACTGTCTAACCCTGTCACACTGACGCTCATTCAGACTCTGCCACTGTAGCTGTATTTCTACTATGTCTGTGTTTCACTGCAGGTATAGCCATGAGATTTTATGTTTAGCAAATGGCCTGTCACTTTTGCACTCTGTAGCCATTTTATCAACCCTGTGCAGCCAAGCACTGTCCCATTAGAAATGCAGAGGATGATCAAGTCATTAAAGTAATATTTGAGTCTGGACTGTGGCTTGGCAGTCTTATCAGTGTACACCACCTTCCCTTTCATTAGCCAGCTCATCTTGTTATTATCATGAGCAGCAGATATAGGCAAGCAGAGATAACAGTTGCCATTTAACTATACTACTGGCCTTGATTAAAATGCTCTATTAGATGACACTCTATTGTTATTTTGCCACTAATCCATCTCTTCATCTACGCAGAAATTTTGGCAATCATGTGGTGACATGAAAGTAATGGAAAGATGAGGACCACTTCCGATCAGAAGACACCGGCTGATAACATCAAATTACAGATGATTTGGTTAATGCATCAGTCAGTTCACTTCTGTTTTCCTTGTCATCTGCTTGTCATGCGATGCCACAGCGCTGCAGCTCACTGCTCATTGTGGAATGCATATTGCCATATGAGATCTTCTTAGTATCCCAGCTCTCTCCCTCTGAAACGTGTGTTCCAGCTGTTGCCACTCTATGGAGTTGTGAGGTTATAATGAGCATGGAAGCAGCTGCTTCCTCCTACAGTAGAGGCCCCAGCCTCTCTAATCCTGATCATTAAGAAAGGGAAGGGTGTGGGGAGCCAGAGCACACAGACTTGTGGGCCTCAGCACCCCAGGACACGCTGTGGAGACTTGGGTTACCCAACCGTTTTATTAGTCGGACCAGCAGGTATGGAACCTTATTGATCCGCCTCAAGTGGTGAAAAGAATTAACTTATGCAAGACAGCTGGAGCGAAGAGTAAAAAGAATTTCAACAGCTCTTGTTTCTCATTTGTCATAGTCCAGACTCTGGCCCAAGTGTGGACATTCAGCAAAAATGTTTGCCAGTGATTTTCTTGCCGTCACAGTATGAACTTGCTTAGCTAGGATAAAGACACAGTAGTGTGGTATTTCTGGATTCTCACGGCCTTAACGTCACCATGCATATACTCTGTCTTACACAGAAAATATCAGATTATGAAATATTTATGTTCTGACCTTTCTCAGTAATGATTTCATGATTTAATTTTCTCTGGCTTTACCTTAAAGTGCTGGGAGAATACAAAACAGACCCAAGAACCAGGCACAAGGGGAAAGAGACGATCTATTGAGACGATGACATTTGCATTCAGCTTGTAAATATCAACAACACTCAGGCAGATTATTCATAGGTCTAGGCTTGCCTGTTCTACTACTGTCTCGCAATAAGCCCTCGGACTCTGGCACAGACTTTGACTATGTCTATGTCTTTCAGTTTCCCTCTTTACCCTAAGCTGAAACAGTTGAGTGAGTGAAGTTTAAAATGGACTGATATCCAATACATGGGTTGTAAATCGCAGACCATGAGCGCAGTGCCATTTATGCAAGCATATACCATGGAATGTACCAGTGTAAAGTTAATAGTGTTACATTTAGAATAACAAGCCCACTCAACCTTGTCACGGTCGAGTCGACGTGAAACTGCACCCAGAGCTGCAACTCTAACAAGATTGTGTCTTTGGAGCAATTTTATGTAGATTAGTAATATGCTAATTTGAAGCATGACCTCGCTGTTTGCCAGGGAAAATCTGTCTTTTTTGATCTGCATATTAATGGCCAAAGAATAGATGGAATCCGAGACATGAAAAGGTTTAATAAAATCAGCAGGTAAAAGGCAGCCTCATAATTAATCCAGCAAAGAGGAAGGCTTCCACAGACAATGGCCGCACCTCAAATTCATAATTGGACCCTTTATTGATATTCCACAGCATCACCAGCGCATTTCCTGAAACAGTGATTAATCTTTCGCAGTAAAGAAAAAAAAAATGTTGAGACGTGCTTAACTTCCTCCAGTACACCTCTGGCACAAGTGGCTTAACCAATCAAAGCTCGGCATTATCTCAGATGGATATCAGACCTCTCCACAATGTCCCCCAAATGGTGATAAATAAACAAACTGGCAAAATGATTAACTAAACAAATTTTTCAACAAGAAACACAAATGTAGGGGCAGGTCAGGGGATAGGCCATGGTTCTATGCATGATGGTCTGTCATTGCATTTGCTCTACCTAACCTCTCCTGACACCTGGAGTCAGAGACCCCCCTCTAAATGTGTAATATTCAATCTTCCTGACAGCTCTGCTAATGACCAGGAGGAACCAAAACAGAGGTAATAGGTGAGCCTCAAAATTGCTTTCAAATTATCCCTAATAATGATTCCTTTCCAAGTTATAAACTCTGTGGTGTGTGTGTGTGTGTCCGGGTTGTGCATACATGTGTGAGTGGCAGTGTGTTTATGTCAGGAGAACGTCGAATGGCAGGGCTAATTATCAGCACTATTAAAGGTAAGTACATCCAGCTGCATCCCGGACAAGTCCTAATGAAGGACAGCAGACAGGCTGGACCCTTTCATGTGTTGTCTGTTGTTGGTCAATATCCACGTCTCTGCAGCTCTGCTCCTGCTCCCAGTCGGCTTTGAGGAGAAAGTTTAGCATCTCACAGTGGATCTGGTATTACTCACCGGTTTGCGTCAGTTGTTGCTATAAACCCGACAACTTTTACTTTTGCTTGCTGCGCCGTTCGTGGGAACAAACTTACCTCAATATGTCATGAATCTAAATGATAAACTCGCAGGCAGTTCCAGAAAGTTATGATATATCAGGATGATTAAATCTTTAATTTTATTTCTTATCCAAGATGAATAATTTCGCCAAGCACCATTTGTTGCGAATTATTAACATGACACAACCAGTCTTAATTTGTCTTACTAAGATGTTCTATCTATTTTTCAACCACTGCTGTCAAGGAGGATGTCTGAAAAGTGCATTGCATGGTTTGCCACACACATACCCCAAACATCTGTCACTGTAACTGAAGACGAGATGGGCTTGCCTAATTTAACCCAGTTTCTTTACAGATAAATGCACACATTAATGATGCTCCATATGTGGCTTCATGGAGGGATATGTATCAACGCACAAAACATTGAATATTAAGCTTTAACTTTAAATATACAGCATACATTATCATACATCACTGATTTCTGTTTGTCTGACAGGTCCAAGAGCTTTTGTAATTTCCCTTCAAGATAAATCGAAAATAACCCCCCTCCATTGCTTCCTGATATAACCCCGCCCCCCCCTCACATCGTATAGCTTTCATCATTTTTCCAAATGACTCATGTGTTTTACTGCTGATGTATGGTTGAGATCTGGCTGGCTTTAGGTACTACAGCTATTTGGTAATTAGTCTACTTTTTGTGACAACATTGCTTTCTGGGTGACTTCTCTTGTGATTTTAAAATACTCTGAGGAAATCTGACCATTTTTTTCCCAATTGCTTTGCAGTTTGTTCAGAATTGTGCTCGATTTTAATGGGTGATTTTTGCTGCAATAACCATTAACCCCATGTTGAACTGAAAAATCACAACAGGAAGTCAAGGTTTCGAACATGCACATGCACCACGACATAAAGACTGCCGATCCTCTCCCTAGATCTTTTAATATAATGTTCAATGTCAAACATTGGGGGAAATTTCATAGAGGCTACATTCCAGGATTAGAGCTCAGTGTCTTTCAACACTTTAGTGTTCACTGCCAGCCTGCAATATATCAGTCTCTACTTCTCTCTAATGCATCTTACATAACAATTTGTACATTTCTAATCAGCGCTATGTAAATACATCACTGTCAACATGCAGCACTCTGCCGACTTGTTTATTCTCTCAAATTACAACCATTGTAAGTGCTCTTAATTTTCCTGAGCTGGTGAATTATGAATGATATAAAAGATTCAAAAAGCAGCATAGTGCAACAGTGGAGAGTTTCATAATCAAGCTAAGTATACGCAGTGGTCCATACTTAACTAAATGAGCCCAGAGCTGTGCACTGCGTTACTGCTTGACCTCAGCATAGCACATTCATTTTCCAAACATATGTTGGCCATTTCGACAGCTCTGGACTGTGAAACTGAGACAGGACGAGAGAGGTCTGTCGTGCATGTGAGCATGATCTAACTGGCTGTGAATATGGGGAACGGACCAGCGGTTAGTGGTTGGGGAGGAAAGTTAGCAAACTGAATGACATGTTTGTGTGATCTGATGCAGATTTTTCTGAGGAGCTCTGGTGCAATGGGGTAACCCAGGGGCCTTTGGGGTACAACTTCAAATCATTTCCAAACGTACATGAGCATGCACACACACACGCATATGCACGGGTAATTATGCCAACAATCCCCAGGAGCATAAACATTCGTAAGGTAGTGCCGTTCAACTACGTCTGATATTAAATGACAAGGTGACTTAATGTCCTGTAGGCCACCTGAGAGGTAGAGCTCTGCGAGGAGACACAGCAATCTATTCTCCTCAGTGCTGAGAGGGAACTTTTCAAGCAGAGCAGCAGTTATTTCCCCCAGCCCGCTCTGCTCCCAATTCTTCCCCGTTTGCTTTCAAGTCAGCACCAGTTTGTGGTTGTTTCTATGTGTGTGTGTGTGTGTGTGTGTGTGTATGTCTGCAAGATTGTACGCCAGGCTAATTTCATCGCAATGCACTGCAGTGTGCTACAAGCGTTCTCCATATTGATGTGCTGCATATTAGGCAGTAGAGTGAATCAGCTCTCTGGGCTGTAAATATTCTATTGTCACTTTATTGCCTCTGTCAGTGGCTTTGTCCAGGGTAATTCAGCCTAGTGTTTCTGTCCCCTGTAGCTCCCACCAGCAAAGTGTCTTGTGCGCATCTGCACACACTTCATGCACACACATGCAGCAACATGGAGAGTGAAACAGAGAAAATGAGAGGACAGGGTAGCGAGAGATAGGGAGGGGACACATCTCCCTCTCTCTCTCTCTCACACACACACACACACACACACTTTGCCTCAGGTTTTTCTTGCCGTCACAGATGATCAAGCCCAGTTTTGGCTTTAGCTCAGCTCCGGCAAAGCCCAGGTCCTGGAGCAAAACTGTTAAGAGACATTAAGTCAGCACAGAGATGCGCCACTGCTTCCACTCTCTGCTAACCATGGGACACTAAAAGTGTGTGTGTGCACGGGTGTGTGTATGTGTGCATGTATTAGTGTCTGCGTGATGGAAACAAGGCGACTACTGGGCTAAGGTCTGCACATGTGTATCTTAATGAGGCGTTGCATGCGGAGGCACATGTATAGCCTTCTCCTTGGTGAGGTCAAATAAAGAAGGAATATTTGGAGCAGCCTTCTGGTCTCTCTGGGTGCACCACATGCCTGTCGCAGCTCAGTGAGCAGACTGTGAAAAGCTTATGTAAATGACGAGCCGCTCAGATGTGAAATCAGCCCTGTATTAAATTGTTTTGTTCCACTTGTCAGAGCTGATTAGTCCTAAAGCTTTCCAAAAGCTGCACAGGTATCGTGTTGTTTGTATTCATATATGAGGGAAAAAAAGTCCATAGAGCATCTCGGGATGAAGCATCTGTGTAGGTAGCAGGGTGCAATTGCTTTCTGAAGTGTGATCACCAGTCAGTTATCCCATGACAGATTAGTCAGGTGCTTTTTGAAGATGCTGGATGGCCCTTCACAGATGCACACTGATTGCATTCCTCCCCCTTATATATTCAGAAACACTTCACCTGTCTCCTCAAGGGAGGCTGTCCTCTGCTGCATTACAAAGACCAGATCACAGGTCCCATTAGTCTAACCCCAGTCCACTTCAGTCCGAGCGTCATAGGCTGGGAACTGCAAATCCACCCCACCTGACACACCCTCACCCGACTTCTCTAGAAGGCAGCACAGGTGGCATTATATCTGCGAGTGGGGATAGTGGGAGGGAAATTAGAGTGGAAGACAGAAGAATGTGAGAGACGGTGAGGAGGTGAGGAGGGAGGGTTAGAGAGAGAAAGTGCGGAGTGTGAGCAGAAAGAAAGAGATAGAGGAAAAGAAAGCAAGAGGGAGAGAGGCAGTGAGTAGATTGCAGCACGACGGCTGGAGGGCTCCCAGCATAAAGCAGGTCTTTGAAAAGGGCAGACAAAGAGAAAAGGTCTCGGCCAAATACCTGAAAGAATGTTGAGAGGAAAGCGGAGCGAGGCCAGAGGGAGATAAGGCAGTTAGCCGCACACTGAGGCAGCTCCTGTGTCATTGGATCAAGTTACTTATGCTTGTGTGTGTTTGTGTAGGTGTGTGTGTGTGTGTGTGTGTGTCTTTGCATGCATTCAGCACCTAGATTAGTCGATACCGTCCATTTGCCGGCATTCCAGCGTGGTCTGATGCATTCATGGTCCAGTGAGGTCGCTGACAAAGGCCCAATGGGCGAGGCTGTGTGTGGCGCCTGCAGGACGAGCACCAGGCCCTGCACTGCAGACATAAACTACAGACTGCAGGTTACAAGATGGATAATAAAGTCTCAATATTTCTGTTGAACTCAGAATTCAGGTTCCTGTGCGTCACTTTTTCAAGCTCCTCTCCGGGGCTTCAGAGTATCTTAAGAGGAGAGCCTGCTTTGAAAGTGATTTTCAAGTCTGGGAATCGGTGTGTGTGGGAAATCACCCTGTAGCTATTTTGTAAGCTTAGCTACCTTTGAATAGAATAACAGAGTCTTCAGATAAAGGGATCTACTGAGCTACCGTAGCAACAAACCAAAATGAGGTGCAAACTAGCTTCTCTCTGTGTTGGCGTGGAAACGACAACATGTCTGTCATGATATTAGGAGTGGATAATACGAATATCGAAACAAATCTAAGCATTTATTAGCTGTGATTGAGGTCTGATAGCAATTAGTCTTGCTCCGGCACACAGACTGACTTCTGTCTAATGATGTCATTGACCTTGTCACCTCCCAGAGGTCAAAGTGTCCATGTTAAACCATGCGTAATGGTTCTGTGTTTAGACTACAAGGGCCTGTCCAGCTAAATGGTGATGGATCGCTTCTTTTTGCTGCCGGTGGTGTGTGTTGCATGAGATGATACGGGTCTCAACATGATACGCAGTTGATTAAATCAATACTCCGAGGAAATGTGTGGTGGGACTCCATTCTGATCCAATAACACAGGGGCTTTAGGTGTGTGTGTGTGTGCACGTGCCCGCACATACAGGAGTGTGTCAGCATGTACCCTTGAGGAGCGTTTGTGCAGCACACAAAATAAAGGACAAGGACATTTTGTTTGTTTGCAATATGCTTCTAAAATGAGGTCATCAATAGTAAATGCTCACCTTAAAAAGGTATTTATGATCATCTTAAACACATGAAAGCAGAGATCTCCTCCCTATCAGCTATGACAGACTACATGATAGTGCTCATTTACCGCCCTGGCTTTCTAAATCATAAGGAGAGATGGGAGATGACAGACTGCCCAGCAGCCTTGTGCAAAAACTGAGTAACATTTTTCTATTTTCCTTGGCTTGCTTATTAGATTTGTTTGTGGAAAAGAGGCCAGCTGCTGCTAAGACAGAAAAGTGAATGAGCCTGGTAGAGATATGAGGGACAGCTGATCTGGATGTAGAATATTATATATACAAAAATTTCCACCCATATGGCCGCTGCTTTCTGCTCTATGTGATGGATTCTTAGCAGGACAGGTGCTGCCCTTAGGCTGTGCACATTAACAAATCCACGCACACTGTTCATCACACTGTTCACACACAAACACAAACACAGCAAAAACACGCCAGAGCCCATGACAAGTCGAAGAATCTGAGCTATTTTACTGCCTACTATTTTACTACTTTTTCTCCCTCTTTTTTTCCCCTTCTGTCTCACCCCAGCGGTGACCCGTAGCAACCCCCGGCCTAATGACTGCCTCACTTTGACACTCATTAAAGGTGGTCAATTAACAGGAGAGCCTGGAGTCACTTTCGCTAGACGACTTGTAAAGGTCTATTTTCGTCTGGCTTTAAACACAGGGGTGGGAGGGGGTAGGGGCAGCCAGCATGGGGCCCGGATACCTGGACCGAGGGTGGTTGAAGTTGTTGACAGAGAAGATGGGGGAGGTGTAAGACCTGTGTGAAGCATAAGAACCTCTGGAGAGCCATTTGTTGTTGTTTATTATTTGTTTTCTTCAACTGGATTCTGCTGTTGCTTTATGGAAACACACTCAAATGGTGGAAAAAAGAGAAATTGTTGAACAGAGCACACAAAATGAGATCTCATGAGAGGAAGATGAAAAACAGAGCCATCTGCGCTGAGGGTTGGCTCTCTGAAGACGATCTGGTCTCATTTCAATCCGTTGTATCACTCCCTTACAGTAAATCAATGGAGGGGCTCTTTTTTTTCCAATGGTTAAGCTTTTGTGCACGAGCATACTTAAGACTGCATGTGCGTGAGTGCAAATTTAGATGCAAGCTCACAGAGGGGGAATGTTTTTCCCATCGTGCATACTTCCCAATGTAACATATCTTGGTGTGCGTGAGTTTGTGTGTATCTGGTTTGAGGCAGAAAGCGTCTCTTGGTCCCAGGCCTCTGGAGTCATCAGCCTGTGAAGGTCAAGTCTGATTCAGAAAGAGACAAGGCAGATTGGCATGGAAATGGAATCTCCTGTCTCTGTGCCAAACGTCCAGACTGACTGACTGCCCTCAGCCTCTCATCACATCCAAGTCTATCCTCTCATCGCACCGTCCACTCCTCCTCATCTTGAGGCTGCCTCTGCATACCAATATCAGAATAAGACAGAGGAGGACGGCACTGAAATGGGCCTGTTTAATAATCAGGATGTCAAACAATGTCTGCATGAACAAGAAACATGAATCCAGCTGTTAGATGCAGCTAGGAACCATCTGCTTAAAGCAGAGCTGTCTCTTCTCATATCTTCTTTTGCATAAGGCAGATTTTGCCTTAGGCCATTTTTAAGTTTTCGTTTTATAATGAAACAAGAAATGCACTTATTGAGCTAATGGATTCATAAGCAGACGCTGCTAAGAGATATTGTTCAAATGTTTACTATGTCTCTATGAGAGAAGTCAAGTTAGATGAGTTCTCTGAGCCCTGAGTGTGTGTGTGTGTGTGTGTGTTCTGCTGTTGTATGTAATGAGCATGCGCTTTTGATATGAATGAGTGCAGTGAGGCGTGAGATGAGTATGTGGCTGCTGGTATGGAACAAGTCCTTGCACTTCTTGTGTGCATGATTTTGTGACTGGACTGTGTGTGTGTGAGTGTGTTCGCGCTTGTGTGTGTGTGAGGCAGAGGGAGGGAGTGTTCATTGGTCTGAAATGGGTCCCTGCCCTTCATGAATATTCAGTTGCCCCCTGCGTTCCACTGATGTCTCACTGATGTCAGCTTGCGTGTGGGAAAACAAGTTTCCCTGGTAACAACGTTGCCCGAAATCTGTTGTTACTGCTGCAAAAAATAAAAATAAATAAAGAAAAGAAAATAGGATGTCTGTAATAGTTCATTCCCTAAACAGCAAGACATGCTGATCTGGAGCCGCTAATAAAACAAAGCCCAGTGAATTGTTTCTGATCTCATGTGGCACCCTGAAAACTAGGGCAGCACTCAGGTCACATGTTTAGGTCAGTCGCCTGTCACCGAGGGATTCTCTAATGCATCCTGTCATCTGCTGTGCAGCCTCAGCATTGTGGGGAACACAAAGGCATGTCTGCACCCGCTCATGATGCTTCCTGACTGCTCTTCTTAGTTTTAATTTCTCAGCGGGGTGTTTGCTGTGAATTTGTCTGTTAAGCAGAGAAGCTCCAACAGAAAAGGTCTGTTTTGATCTCTTCTAGGCGAGTGACATTGAGAGATCCTTCCCTGCTGCATTGGGGGGATGTTATTATTCTGACACTGTTGTAGCCAAACAGACTCACATCGGCATGTACACACTCACTGTATCTGTCAGCATCCAGCAACTCTGCCCCCACAGATGTTGCTCAGTATTTAGGTCAGTTAGTTTGCAGATGGGTGGCCAGCTACGCTCGTATTAGCTTGGGTTTCCAGGAACTGATACAATAGGCCAGTCAGCTTTCAGTGGCCAACCCGGAGAGGCCGGAAGTGCAGCTCTTTGTAATCATAACAGACAGTTTTTGCTTACGGATACCAAAGACCATTAAGATCCAGCTAATGATTTTGGCTACAAGATGCGGACTGCTGTGAAAATCTAGTCTTCACTTGAATAATGTTACTGTAGCTGTGCAAATAAGATTGCTCATGTGATTTTCACTTCTTTTGTCATCTCTGTCATCTGTCATCAGAACACTGCAACAACTGCTACAAAGTGTTCTATATACAGGAGCTGCTGATGACACCAGTAGCAGAAATGGTGGTATTTTCCAAGTAAATCTGAACATTGCAACTGGTTTTATTTGAGTATGACCTTGCTAAATTCCCTGGCCATGTGTCAGTTATGTATACCTGTCAGATATGTAGAATAATAATAATAATCATCATCATCATTTTATTTTATTTGTAGAGCACCTTTCAAAACAAGGTTACAAGGTGCTTAACAATAAAATGATTAGTGCAAATAAAATACATAACAGTGAAATAACATTAAAATACAGAAATACAGAATAATAATTAAAAAAAGAGTCACAACAATAATAAGATAGAATCAGTTTAAGAAGGCCAGGCGATAAAAGAGAGTTTTAAGAAGAGATTTAAAAGAAGACACTGAGTTTGCCTCTGAGCCCTGAGATCCCTGGAAGGGCGTTCCACTGCTGAAGAGCTGTGGGGCAGCAAAGACCCGGCCCCCTTTAGTGACTAGTTGAGTTTTGGGTACCTGTAAGAGGGCCCTCGAAGATCTCAGGCTTTGGTCAGTTTCTTGGCTCAAAATGTGTTTCCATTTAATAGAATTTCTATTTTAAATTCTGTTGCATTGTCTTAATGTGTGCATTATTTTTGTATTCCCTATTCAGAAATTTTTCAGGTTTTTGTGTCACATTTTAAAGTGAATATTTTCAACCCTCTTCAGCATCTTTTAATTTTCTTTTCTTACTTTGCTTTAACATAGCCAGGTATCATTTAAAAAGTTCAGGTAATTTTAGTCAGTTATGCCATGTAATATTTCCAGACTGCTATTCCAGTGAGTCAGACAGTGCATTTGGACTTTTTACACGTTATGACTTCAATTTACTTCTTGGGTTTGCCAGACGTGCACTCTTGTCCTTCACCAATCTGTCTGTCAGCCAAGACCAGCACAAAAATCTTTGATGTAGCTTAAAAGCAGGTTGAAAATAAAAGTTTCTTAAATATCAGCAATGTATAAAGGAAAAAAGGCCATTACCCTAAAGTAGAAATAGCTGTCTGTATTTGCAGGGGGTGACTCTTTTGTAGTGTTAAACATCAAGAGCAGTTTGAGTGAAAGGGGGGAAATGAGAGAGACAGAGGGAACCAAAGCTTCAAGGCATAATACTGTAATTGGAAAATTGTGCAAATGCGTTTTGGAGTCATGTTATATAAATGGCCAGCAGAGATAGTGCCTGAGATTCGAGGCATGGCCTAATTGAGAGTGGGAGATGGGGGAGGAGAGGGGTGGTGATGCTGGGGGGGCGAATGAAGTGTGGGTTTTAAATTGGGTGAAGGAAATGTGGATGGAAATGGGATGTTTTCAAAGATGTGGGAGGGATGGAGTAAAGGAGAGAAAGAGAAGGAGAGCTGTTTCCCTTTAACTGGGAGGAGGGAAAGAAAGAAAGGGAATAATTCCCACTTTCTTTCTTGGTCTCCACACCTGTGACCCAGCAGCCCGCCGCCTGAGCGGTTTGTCTGTGTGTGTGTGTGTGTGTGTGTGTGTGTGCGTGAGAGACTCTCTTAGGTTCTCTCACTCACTGTGTGATTGATGAGTCTCAGTCAGACCTGGATCCCTGCCATAGCCCAGGCCTGATCAGGCATGTTCTGGTCATAACAATGCTATCAATATGTGGCTGACGGCTGAGCCTGTGTGTGTGTGTGTGTGTGTGTGTGTGTGTGTGTGTGAGAGAGAGAGAGAGAGACAGGGAGAGGTTGTGTGTAATGAAACATAAAAATGAAGCATACCGTAACTGAAGGGAACCAAGATGTTTTGGTGGAATTTCCATTTCCTGCCCTGCTGAGGGATTAAAGAGGAACATTGTTTAGATATAGCTCCAGACATTGATTGGAATTTGAATCACATTAATTAGCCCTTTCATGAGCGATCCATATGTTACTGTTTGACTAATGAACTCTCCTTTCATGGTTTTTCTTCTCCAAGTTTCCGTTGCTTTGTGCCATCTCAGGTTTCCCCTGTAGCTCGAAGACTGACCAAAAATCTGCTTGATATTTGATGAGCAGCATTTGATGAAAGGCATTAGTGGCCTTGCATTATTTATGGCCGGCGAGTGATGCATTAACTCATTAAATATGTATATGTACATTACATGAGAAAGAACATGTCCTATAGCATGTCGTATTGATTCTGGTGTGAGTTACGAGTCTCCGGTACGATCCATATGAAAAAACATTAGGAGATGGCACACACCAAAGTTGCTTAAGAGCCACATTGACGACCTCTCCCTCTGAATGCATGGTCACAGTTGAGGGGTTTGAATTTGCTTGCTTCAACAGAATAAGGGTGATGTCTGCACATGCAGCAGATTTTGTGTAGGAGCAGAGTGTGAAATAACGTGACGAGAAATGAAGATCCGGTGCCAACTTTTACTGTTAAAGGAATCGTACCGGGCTTATTAAATTCCTTCCTTCCTTCGGTCATCTATCGTTTCACATCTCCTGATGACAAAATTATCCTCCATTCATAGCTTCTTTACTACATCTCTTTGGCCCCGGGACCATGTTAGACCTGAAAACCACTTGGCTCTGAGGCAGCATTAAGTAAACTATCCAAAAGCACAACCAGTTGGTGATAAATTCTCAAGTGCAATCTGAAATGAATTCCACATTTATAGAAAAACAAGTATTCAGCTTTGCTTTCTCACCTTAGGAGACGCCATGCTCATTTAGTTTCCAGCAGTTTAATCATAATTACTGTGGAGGCCACATGCAATGAATGTGTATGCAGCTTCAGCCACATTTTTGCCACCTTAAAGATAAAGTTCAGCGTAATTTCACATCAAGAAAAGTGGAGGTTGCCCAATGATAACATCCACTTCTCTGAGCTGAGGAGGTGGAGCCTCATCACAGTTTTTCGTCCTAATTGGTATTCATGATCATGGATAGAAATGAGTGTAAGTTAAATTGTTCCCAAGCCACCTCAAACTGCTGGCAGCTGTTGCTTTCCCAGGTGACTTGTTTCATCTATAAAGACATGTGAGCCAACATGTTATATGAAATTCAAAAAAAAAAAAAAAAAACAACGTGAGCAATTACACATGCTGACATCAAGTGAGAACTCATGGGGGAGTTTCTCTCCACTGCTGTTTAAAAAAGTATATCAGAGTCTAAATATGGGAATGAAACAAGCTTGCAAATGCTTGAACACCCATATGCAAATGGCCGTTAAAATGTATGCAATGAAGACAGACAACCCTTTATCACCATCTAAGCAGCTGAAGATTCTTCTAAAAAGGTCTAGTCTTAAAAATGGAAATTTCTTAACTGCTGAATAAACTGAACAATTGAATGTGAAGATAATATTTAATGTAATAAGGATCTACCAGATGCATTTTCCAAAAGATAAAATGAAGTGTAAAAATGTTGCACATGTTCCAGAAGTAATATCTGCTTATTTTTATAATGATGACGGCTGTAGAACAACAGAAGAAGCCTGTGGCAAGACGCACACACACGCACACACACACACACACACACACACACACACACACACACACAAATAGACTAAGACCAAGATATACACAGAAAAAGGATGCAGTCACACACAGTAGCTCAGTGGGGGGAAGGTTTTAATAAACCCACAGTAACATGGATCTATGGGGGCGTCTCGGGACCGAGCCAGGAAACCAGATGAACGAACCTGCCCTGGGGCTCGGAGAGAAACAGCGGGGGTGAGGGATAGCCGGTGAAGCCACAGGCACATTGTGTCTCTCACTGCCCTGACTTTTTCCTCTCTCCTGCCATCAGTCTCATCGCCCGCCCACTCCGTCTCTGTTCGCGTAGTCAGCTGCGTGGAGGACATGCCCACAAACACTGCTGCGTTTGTCAGAGAAAAGCCCAATCACTTTAATAACATTTCATGGCATCTCTGCTTTCACCAAAGACTTGGGAGTTTGTTCCTAAGTCAAATAAATGCAGACTGTAATTTCAGTGTAATGGAAAAGCCGAGTATGGCCAATCATGTTTAATCATGTATAAAGAAATGTAATTCTGGAGGACACCAGGGCAGAGCGGGTTGATACGGGTATTAGTTACTATGCAAAAAGGCGTGTCCACACTCCCCAAATATGAATTTATGAAGCCTGCTTGCGATTTCAATCTGACTAATGTATCAGAACAGACCCATCTGTGCAGCACTGACCCCTGAGGTGAGGGTTTGGGGGGGGGGGCGCTGTTAGTATGGGCAGCCGGTTTATGCTCCCACCATGAACCAAGGTGGTAAGACAGAGGGGAGGTAAAATCCTTTACCCACATCCGAAACAAAAGAAGAAAGAAAGAACGTCACTCCAAAACGAGCTCCATGGGAAAAATTTTATTTATCAATATGCGGTTGTTTCCAAACTGGTGGAACGTTATTTTCATTGTAGCTGGTGCCAATAGGTTACGCTGAGAAGCGGCAAGAAAGTGAATGGCCAAAAAAAAAAAAAACAAACAAACAAAAAAAAAAACAATAATAATAATAAAATAAAATAACAGAACTTGACAGTTATGATTCAAACAAAGGGCAACAAATTCAACAGGTTTTTGCTTACACATGCACATTGAAAAATAATACTGTGGCTTTGAACAATAGCAGAAATCAACCTACAGTTAGACTCAAACCATGAGCGACCAACATCCGTGTGCTAAATTAGGAAAAGAGAGATGACAAAGGAGAGGGGTGGAGGGAGGGGGAGAGAAGGAGAGGGAGCAACTTTAAAACAAAGGACCGCCTGGGAGATAATGAGTGGTGTAAACCGGATGATTTATTGGTGAGCTCAGTTCGGTCACACTCATACGTGCCCCCCCCCTCTCTCTTCTTTTTCTCTCTGTCTCCACAGTTCTCTCCATCTGGCCCAACAGACTTATTAAAACTGAGAAAAAGATTAATCTTTTGGAGCAAAATGTTTTTGTTACATTTTATAATGGAGTGGAAGGTGTGGGTAACTCAAAGGCAGTGGATTAACACAGTCTTCATATGCAGAGTTAAGTGCTGTCTCCAACAGGGAAGGCGCCTTATCATTCCTAGTTTCAATAACCGATCCATTTCAAAGCCACTCGGTGACAATGCTTCAGTCCTGAACAGTTTCTGAGCAACTACAATCCTGTTGAATGGCGATGTAAAAACTCTGAACCCCAGGTTTTGTTTTTTTATTTTTTTGTTTTTTTTTTGTTTTGTTTTGTTTTGTTTTTTGTTTTTTTCTTTAAACACATGTGGTAACAAAGACTTTGACAATACTGGACACTGCAAGAAAAGACAGCTCACGTGCCCGCTGCAATATTCAGTTTAACTCTAAAAGAAAATAAAATAAAAACATATTGCAAACAGAGACAAAAATGCAAGGATTCATACAAAACACACTTTAAAAAGACAGCTATTTACAAACATCCTCCATTACAAAAATCTAATTTTAAACTTTTATTATGAGCAGTGTTCAGGTGAAATTACATCTTAAATTGGGCTCTATCCATATATTTACATTTCTCTGTTATCTCTTCTTAACCCCCCCCCAAAAAAGAAAATTTGAATAATGTTAAGTGGTCATGAGAATGAATGAATATGAAAAATGGTTTGTGGTAATTTGGTAATGACTCCCTTGGCTGGTGTAGGTGAATGGATGCGCACCGATCCGAAACCAAAATATTTGATCTAGATGTGTTTCACAGAGGGCCACTGAGGGCTGCATGCTGAGTTAAAACACAGGACCACAAAAAAGCAAGAGCAGCTGTTTAGGTTGTTAACTCTGAGGTCAGCGACACGCAAAAGCCATCGGAGTCTTCCCAGAGTCTTCAAGCAGGGCTGCCTTTTATCTCAGCAGTGTATATCCGCGGATGGCAATAGTTTGTGGCAGCAGATGATAGGTCTCTCTGCTGGCAAATAAACATTCACCGACAGTCTGACCGTTTGACTGGAGATAAAACCTGGACCCATCAGTCTTGGCTCGTCTGTGCATGTGCGCATCAAACGTCAGCTCGTGCGTGCGGGCTGAGGAATAGCTGTTCGTATCTTCTCTCCTCTCACACATCATTCACCGGGACTGCAGTGCTCCACACTTTGGCAGCCACACTGTTTGAGAGCACCTAACTCCAGTCCCGAAACAAGTCTGTTCGGCTGCTACACCACAGAGGCATTCAGACACACACAGAGGAGGGGGGGGGGGTGGCAGGGTGGATGGGCAAATATAAGCAGAAATAAGCACAAATGGCAGCCCCTACATGTACACTCTGCCACCCCAAACTAAAGGCGAGCTTTGGCGTACACATCTGCACACATCCAGCTGCAGTAAATCCTGTCTCAGTGCCGCTGCCCTGGGCTGTGTGATAGCTGAGCTGCAGTGTCCTCGCTGGCTGAACACCTTGACTGTGGAATATTCTGCACAGCATTTTTATTCACAGCACAACTGGTGAGAGGATGGAAAAATTAATGCTAAAACTTCCTCCAACCACCCCCCACCCCATTATCCAACTCCCTCCCCACCTTCTTCTGTCCCCATCCGCCATCTTCCTCTCAGGTTAAAGCCAAGTCACAGGAACATTTTCTTCGCCTTTATCCAGCCCTCACTCACCCCCCCCGTCTCTCTCTCTCCTCCCCGGCTGGTGAGTGTGGGCACGGAGATGGCACAAAAATTAGTCACACACTGGCGACGCCACTGACTGCACTGACTCATCTACAGATGGCAGCCAATTGGTAATTGGCATCTGACAATACTGTATCTCAATGTTCATCCGTAGCTCACCATCCAACTTATATATAGGGCATCTTACCTATGTAGGCCAGCCAATCAGTGCTGATCGTCCAACCTACGCCCACTTTTCCTCGGCAGCAGGCACCAAACTAACTCTTTGATGCTTACAGTGTAGCACCAAAGGCTAGAACAAACAACTATCAACCTGCCCGCTGTCTTGAAAACCATCTCCCTGAAAGCTCATCAGAAACAATAAAACCCTCAATTGATGCCAGCTGGAACTCTTCAAGAGTTTTGTAAGATGTCTGTCTGTCTGCACGTTACTCTGTCTTGTTTTTGAAGCCCATGATACAGTAACTTACTGTACTCCCGCCTAAGCCAATAAATCTACCCAGATGCAAGATGGGTCTGTACTTGCCCAAGCGCACTTGCATACACAATAACGCCCTTGGATACACACAAGTAGGGCCATAAATACCAGAGTAACGGTAAAGCCTATATCAGACCTGCAGAGAAGGGAGCATTCCCGGAAACACACACACACATATACACACACACACACACACGCACACACACTTTGACATCAACAGTCCAGGTCAAGGTCCTCTCTTGGAAAAATAAAAATGAGCGCAATGAATGATATGATTGGTGAGAGGATGGCATGATAATGATGATCTATTCAACTCTATACATTGTGCACTTGTAGGAAAAGTCTAACAAAATACAACTGCTTTGTGAACTGACTCAGGTTTTGAGGAAATCCTCCATCAAAAATAGTAAGTAAGGCAAACATCAGAGGTGCGAAGGGAGAGGAACACATTATTTCACGCACTGTGTCTGATACCTGAGCTATCTGGAGAGTTTCCTGGCCCAGCACGGAGCCCTGACTAACACAGGCGTACACACATGCACGCAGAGACACACACAAGCATACAAACGGTTTATGCTTGCACACAAACTGCAGGCTGAGTGGCGTTCGGGGCCTGTGTCTGCCCATTCCTGCCTCTGTGCTAGGATGGTGTGTTTAATTGGGTGTAGCACAGACCGTACTTCGGGGAACTGAGATAAGTTATATCCTGCCCATTAAAAACGGACAGCAAACCAGGAAGCTGAAGTTCCATCTGTTGGTTTGCTCCAGGCCCACCTCCCTGTTGAAGCACAGCAGGGCAGATGTAGAAGGTGGGAGTTGAGGAAAGAAGGAGGAGAAGAAGGAGGGGGGAGTTGAGTAGGTGGGTGGGGATTGTCAGACAGCCCAAATAAACAAACAAACAAACAAAAAAAAAAAAAAACCTCAGTCAGCTCGCAACCCCGCTGGTTACTGGTCAGTGCGTATCTCTCCAGATTTGTGCAGCAGGTGGTAGTAATAACAGGGGCTTGAAGAAGCATCAAGTCCCCAGAATGCAAAGGAAGGTGTTCTTCCCAAGAACATAAATCAAGCGCTCCTCTCTTTCTCTTTCCTGGCTGTGTTGCTGGCTGTGCAGACCGCATCAGACTTTGTAGTAGATGTTGGCAGGACTCTGCGGGGGCATCTCCTGGACAATGTAGACGGGGTGGCCATAGTCGCCGCTCACCTTCTCGTAGTGAGGGCAGTAGTTGTTCTCTGTCCGCAGCGGAATGATGATGTCACTGGGCTCTGTGCCAGCCGTGCCCCCAGGCAGCTTGGGATTGGAGAGCGTGCTGAGCGACAGTGCCGAGGGGCGGGGCTGGGAGTGGGCATTCTTTCTAGAGCGCTTGCGCATCTTTATGAGCAGGATGACAAGGAGGAGGATGAGCAAGAGAAAGATGACACAACCAGCCACAATGAAGGAGAAGAGGGCCGCTTTGGATTCAAAGATGCTGCCTGAGTTTGTCGAGGAGCCCTGGTCCTGATTCATGTGGTCTAGAGAGAAGGATAAAATGAGAGAAAGAGTTAGGAACGTAAGTTAGGAACGAAAGTAGGAAAGTATTGTTATTTACTTTCACAGAAAAAAGAATTTCAAATTTCTATTTTCTAGATTTATTGTATGAGAAAGATTCAAGTGTGTACATCAAAGAGATGGAGTGTTTCCATATGTACAAAATGGAGTGCAAAAGCACTTCAACACTGTCACCTGTTCTGGAAAACGAAAAGTTTTTTCTGCATTATAGCCAGCAAAATGAATTAAGTGTATTCCCAACATTTGTTCAAACAAAATGTTATTTTGAAATAATACTTACAGTACTAGACAGACTGCGAAAGCATCAGAGTGGCAATAAGATTTACAGTAAGCCACTTCTGTCATACGTAGACCTCACTGTTCTGGTACTAAATCGACTATGATCACAGCGCCGTTTGGCGTTGGCTCCACATGACTAACAGTCCTACTGAAGTAATCTAATTGAATTAGCTCAGTTAAAATAGCCTCCTAATGAAATCTGTAGTCATCACTCAGTGTAACCAAGATTGTTGCTCTGATAACATTCAACCCGGGCAAGTTGTAGGACATGTCGAGGCCACATTTGTATGGCAAAGGCCAAGTGAGATGTGGGAAAAAAAATAGAGGAGGTCATATCTGAACATCTGATTTTATTTATCCTTTTGTCTGAGGATTTCAGGATCGGAAAGGGGGGAGAAGGCGAGGCGGGGGTTTTGTTGCTGGATGGGAAAGAGAATGACTGGCTCCTCCAGTGACTGAAATCTGAGAGGAACCAAATCTGTTTTCCATGTATGCATGCAGCTGCTGCCAAAAAGTGGGACCCCCCCTTCCCTCAATAGCACCACCTCTTTACTGTCAATGCCCCCCCCCCCCCAACACACACACACAAAAGCCTTATACCTTCAGACTGCTATCCCCACTAATGACTGCCTCTCTGCACTCAGCTGACCACTCTGCACTCAGCCATTTACTGAGCAGGTAATAAGTGCATTTTCTTCCTTATCATGACTAAATGACAACACTGAAAGCTACTGATTCCAGTCTTATCGGTGAAATCAGAGGCGTGAAGAATTTTTGCACATTCTGGGTGCTGGAGAGAGTAAGAGAGAGGCTGTCAGAAATTTCATTCCTGAAATATCAGCCCCTCAAACCACAGCGACACGTCCTTCATTCCACCCTCCACTTCTTCACTTGACATAATCACGGATCTAACAATGGTAGACAGGTGAAAGCTCCAGAATAGGAAAAAGTGACATTAGGAAATCTTTTTATAGAGTAACTAATGTCAAATAAGCAATTATTAAATGAGGACAGCTTATCACATTGGGACAGACAGAACAGCCTGCACTTGAGGAAGTTTGTGGGATACAAAGTTGTGGAGTAAGTCAAAAAGTTAGTGTAGGGAATGATCTTAAAAAAAGAGAAGAAGAAAGTGGGTCCTCCTATGGGAAGCAGCTATGAAAGGTGCTGGTGAAAACAGGAAACAAGGAGGGCCCAGAGCATCTGAGGAGGCTCAAATGACTTCTTCAATTATCTCTGCTTTTAATCTTCATTGATCTGCAATTCTAATGAGGTGTGAAAAGATATATAATAAAGAAGTATGTCTTTGAGTCTCCTTGGGTGCAGCACAGCCTTTGTGTAAAGTATGAATAAGTGAAGTGACTCAGGGTGAGCTGTAATTGTTTTGGGTGTGGTTCTCTGTTGTTTAATTGCACGCTGCATTTTGGTGAGTATTACTTTACTCTGCTCAACAGTAGTTCTACACCTATTTCAGCATGTTGACCCCCAGCAATCAAAGGAATGCCTGCAGCGTGAGAGAACCATGTGAGAGAGTACACTCTTTTGAAGAGTCAACTATGATTTTTTTTTTTTTTTCTGAGGCTAAACGTGATTAATTTTTAGCAGAACCCTTGAGGCTGTGAAGGCATTTTTTTAGTTTTCAAAAACCTTTATCTCAGTAAAATATTTGCACTTGAGAAACTAGGATGCATCTGAAAAGAGTCTTAGGGTCTGTCAATCTGCTCACCAGGGTTTCCTGGCATCTCGGGTCCACCCTGGTCAGGCGGACTGGGACTGGACTCCGGTATGGCATTGTCTTCTGGAGCCTCCGGCGCCACAGGGTTCGCCGCGTTCGGGACTGTGGGAAACAAGAAACACACAGAAATTCAGCCTTGGCAAGCAACGCCTACTGAATTACAATGACTCGTTCCTCTGCATCGGCAAGGATTATTTTTTATTATCTTTTGATACATCTTTTATACACAGGGAAGGTTATCTTTGCATGTGTTGAAAGAATCTCAGAAGTGAAGATGAAAGCACAAAAAAGGAAGGACAAGTTAGCAAACGCCTGTGAAACACGCCAGTATCCCTGTCCTGTCGTAAAAACTGAGCCCACATTTACATCAGCAGCTCCTTCAGCAAACACTCAGACAGGCATTTCCAACACTGACACTTTCATGGGAGCATAAGACACCCACACCCACACAGACACACGTGCACACACATAAGCACACACCAAGTGTACACTTACAATATACTTAGGCATGGCAGAATGAGGGTAAAGTAGTTATATATTAACTTTTTATTGTTTTTACATTATTCATCACGTTAAAAGGCCATAATATGCCTTATTTATTGCTCTGGCTTTAGCTCCTGCCTGGATGAAGCACACTTCTGAAGAGCAGAAAACCGGGGAACAGGAAGCGGAGAGGAGGGGAGACAAGGAGGAGAGAGGAGAGGAGGGGGTTGCATAAGCTCTGAGGGGAAGGCAAAGGAAACAGACAGTTTATCTGTCTGTCTGTTGTGATTTCAGCACACGCACTTTGAAGTCTTTGTGCGGTAAATACTGGTGGGTCTTTGGCGTGGCTTTTACGAGGGCATGGCCGGCAGACGGAGCACTGTTAGAAACTATTACAGAAGCCAGTCAGATGGTATCCACAGTACACTATCAGATGGTTCGCTTATCTGCATCTGCCCAAAGGCCTGCTTAAGGCGTGCGTGAGAAATAGAGAGTGGGGCGTGTGGGGAGGCAATTTACATTTGACTCTCTTGTGGCAGGTTTGTGTGGCATGTGTGTGGTCTTGAATATGCGTATATGTGTGTGTGTGTGTGTGTGTGTGAGAGTGAAAAGGGCCTGTCAGGTTGGCAGTTTATTTTCTATCTCTACCCCATTTTGGCTTAGACTTTTAGAGGAAAATGATTTGGGTATGGGAAGTCTGGCAGATTGAACAACAGACGAAAAACATCAGGAAAAACAAAGAAGGAATGGAAAATAACTTCATGGTAGAGTTCACCTCTTTTTCCTTTTTTCAATTGTATATATTTATTTTTTATTTTTTAGGTTGGTGAACGTATCATCACCATTAACAAAGCAATGTCCAGACCATCACCAAGTTGCACCATACTGATTGCAGTGGTGGTGAACATAGCCATGAGCTGTTGTGCATCGTCAATAATTGATGAGAAAAGACAGGAGTGAGAAGTGGGAACATTCACGCATGGCAGAGGATATGAGAGGACACGGCGATCTGATTCACTCCATGCATATAACTCCAGCACTGTGTGTCAACCACTGAGCATGTGCGGGGAGCGTTGTAATGTTCTGACCCATTTTTCTGTGTGTACTGCTGACATTTCCCTTAGCTATGCAGACAGCAACTACCTCAGAACTGCCAACCCACCAGAAGGAGGGAGAGGGCGGGGGGGCGGTGGAGGAGCAGGAGTGAGGGAGACAGTGATCGAGCGACACCAGAGAGAGATATGTTGAAAAGGGAGAGAGAGAGAGAAAACCACAGTGTAGGGTGGGGGGGCAGAGATGCGTGCAAGGCAGTGAGTCAACATATTTCTAATGAGTGCTATGACATGATGTGGTGGAGGGGAAAGAAAGCGTTGAACCGTGATAGATGTATAAAATATGGGCTCCACATATTTCCTGTTCATTCAATTTTTCTTCCTTTTTACTTCACGTTTCATATAAAGACAAAAGACGGAACATAAGGCATTTAAAGCACAATTAGATAACAGCGTGTCAGGGCACATAGCTTCCCACAAACGGATGATTCAACGTGATTTAATCTGAGAGTGTCTCAACAGGAAAATGCAAATGTAACATTAAAAGAATGTGTGCATATTGCACAGTGGGATGAGTCAACGAAATCTAGTCCATGGTGCAAAGTGCAAAGGAATAAGAGTGGACATATGGGAGGATCTTGGGGACTTGGCTCGAGAAAAGTGTTGGCATTCAAATGCAGAGACAGAGGAAATGTGGCCTAAACACAATAGCATCTTGGATTCCTGCCAAGCGGAGCCCAGGTTTTCTTGTGTTTGTTGAAACAACATCTAGCGTAACTGCAGAAGGTTGAGTGTAATGCTGTAAATAATGATTATCTCCATCACTGATCAGATTTGGAGGGTTTTCCCTCAGTAAATTCTCTTAAATGTCAGAGAACAGTGAGTGTACGAACAGTCCAAAAGCCAAATATGTTCTATTTTATTCAATACGAAGAGAGAAGCAAATTCTCAGTTTTCACAAACTACAACCATAAATGATCCACTTATTTGTTTATTTATTTATTTTTGAGAAATGACCATCATATGAATGGCAATCAAATTAATTTTCAGTCAACTCTTTAGGCAATTTTCCAGAAAATCCTTTCAGCACTATTGGAGTCAATGAAAAGTTTAAAAGACATCTAATTAAATTGCTTTTATGCATGGAAATGATCAGCTGATCAATATTTATCTGACATGTAAAAATAAATTTTTAAAGCAGAAGACGTTAATTAATGTGGATACAAATACTCAAGCAGTCAAAGTTATACTTACGTACACTGTTTCGGTAAATTTGCTTGTTTGTGTGGTGAAATAAGTAATTTAAATTTGTCACCACGGGCTCAGTGAATTTCTAATAGTAATTTTTCAATATTTTCACACATTAATTGCAATGATTGGCAGATTCAGCGTTAATGAAAACAACCATTAGCTGCAGTCATAACAGTGCCTTCTTAATGTTCTCAGGGAAAAACAATCCGCAAAAATGGTTCACAGCAGTCAAACCAAAGTCTCTGTCAATGCTCTAATTTTTCATGGCTTATTCTTCAAATAGTTACTGGGTTGGATGGGCACATTATGCATCAAAAATTCCACTCACAGAAATAGACTTAAAAGTAGTAGCAGCTGGGCCAGCAGCATCTCTTCTAACAAGGTTTTTAGGGCACATCCAGTATGAGTGACAGCTCACTTCAGACCGTTTTGGGAAATGAGTGCATGGCTTTGGCGAGGTTAAGAAACAGCCAGCAGCCACAAAGAGCAGACGCAAGACGAGAGCAACTTTCCTAGAACTTTCCTCGAATTAGACTTTTCCTTTTCAAATTTCATTTACATGCCCAGAGAGTTGTTTTTTTTTTTTTTTTCACTCTCAGGTAATCGTTTAAAAGTAAAAGTCTGTGTTGGCTGCACTCATGCAGACCTGTTGTCATCTGGCAATGCTGTTGCAACCCTGTCAGATTGCTCTAATTGACCTACATGGGGAGATAATGTGATGCCTGCCTGCTTCTGAGATGGTTCTGGGTATTTTTCCTCCGTATCTGCTGAATTTCTTCAGACTCAAACCTTGCTAGCATCAGCAGCTTGTTAGCTTCTATTCTCCCGCCGACTGCCAGGATACACTGCTGTCAACATGCAGGCCAAAACACACACACACAAGCATGCATACATACACACACACACACACACGCATATGCACATGAACTCCTCTTTTTTTTCCTCTCTCTCTCTCTCGATCGCTCTCTCTGTCTTTCTCTCTCTGCGGACTTTTCAGCAAGGCAGTTTATTCCTGACATGTTGAGATCTCGCTGCTAAGCTGAATAAGATCATCATGGCGGACAGATGTTCCTCTGAGATGGTGGTTAGTGTCTGTTTCGGTCAAAACAACCACACTAAGGAAGAGGGGATTGTTTACAGAGTAACACATCTGTGTACTGTACCCTGTCAAAGTCAGGATATAGACATACACATATTGAGCAAAAGTGCGTCTAAAAGTGAAATGTATAATGCAAACCAAATGTTGTGTCCAAGGATATCTAAACAAAGCTATCTTGTTTACTTCCAGCATTTTTAGATGACTTACCCAAACTGTATTCTTACATTGTGATTTCAAACACATTTTCACTCTATGATGGCTGTATAAGAAATGAGTTGAGAAAAAGCTGAAGAAGATCATAAGATTAAGTGGAGTCATTCTTCAGTGTAATTTTTTTATTTGGCTGTTATTTCTTGGTGATCCCATTTTCTACATTATTTGCACAAACTGCTTTTGTACATGAGAAGATTTATTCAAAACTACCGTATATAGTTATTAGAGCTCGGAAATGTGGTAACAATCTACAGCATGCATAACAGATATATCATGATTTAATTGAGAAACCATCCAGATGGGAAAGTTCTTTCATGGTAAACTTATACCCAATAAATCAGGGCACTTCATCACTTTGAAGCAAAAATCCTGTAAATCCAATAGTGCAGTCCATAAAGCACTGCCGCTTATTGATTTGTAACTTTGCCTGCAATGACCTGGTATAACTAGAGACATTAAAGGGACAGTTACCTCAAAGACATTTGGATGCAAAGAAAAGTCTCTATCATCATGCAGAGTATATACACCACATCAGCCAAACTAAAGCCATGCTGCTGTTCTAAAAGTGAAATTTAAAACTAGACCTTCTTTTTGAAAACACATTTATGACACACACAAATCTTACATAAATGTGTATGTATATGCGTGAATGTAAAATTGTGTGTGCTCCTCCATATATATGTATATACATACACACACATCACACGTGCACACGCACACACACAAGAGTGAACGAGAGAGAGAAAGAGATTGGTTTCTTTGTGAAACTGATCTAAATACTGTACTCTGAACAAATACATGTGTACACATGTATAAATGTTTAATTAAAGACTGGCCCACTCTGTTTAGGTGTATAATAATATATCAGTAAATATGACTAATGCAATGTAACTGTGTAATCAATTACTTATTTCTAAACCATTTATTCATCACAAAGGAAGTCATTGTTGCTGAAATTTTTTTCTTATAATTTGATTTATAATACTCCCGTCTGGAAAAAAAAAAAACACTGTGTGGAAATGCATTTCTTAGCTGTTTACAAAATATCACCTTTAAGCTTTAGATTCAAATATTTAGTAAACAGAATAACACTGCAAATACACAAAAAATTACATATAATTTTTTTGTTTGCATTTCACATTTTTCTTGGATTTGATCATTTTGATAGCATAATTTGGTTATGTTATTCAAAGATTAGATTGTCAGTATGATGCAACAATAATGTCACTTCAGCACCCAGCTCTGGGTAATACCACTAAGACAGTCATAAAAGAAATTGAAAACTGTCCTGTTCATTTCACAACACAACTTCACAGTTATAGAGAGTGGGTCCCGTCAGAGACCGGTGGCGGACAGTCACGCTACGCACACATGGCGATAAATGAAAATGTCACACCAAAGTGAAACATGGCTTTGAGGCAGCAGTGCTGGATTGTGTTGTACATATGAGGTGATCCCACATTTACCTTGCCCGACTTTCATGATGACTTTCATGGCCCGATTCTTGCACACGCCTCCCTCTCGGTTCTCGAGGCCTTCGACTGTTCCATTGGAGGTTGCTGGAGGATGAGACATAGAGAGAGCAGAAGGTGGAGGATGAGAAGTGGTGGAGGGTGAGGAGAAGGAAGGCAGGAGGAAGGGGTGGAGAGAAGATGACACACTGGTTAATGAGGATGTCCATAACCTAAAGAACTAATCAATATTTACGACAAGTACTGATTAGCTGTTCCAGTGATTAGCCGTTCTCACCCTCAATCAACTGGCAGCTTCTCTCAACGGTATCTTTCATTAACACAATAAAATGAAGTCAAATGAATGGAACAACAGCAGGGGCTACTGAGGGAGAATTGGGGCTAAGGTATAGGGGAGGAACATGGACAAACCTGTGTGTGTCTGGGTGTGTGTGTGAGAAAGAGAAAGAGTGTGTGTATGTGTTTTTGGTCTGCGCATAGTTTAGCAGTGAGACATGCCAGCAAGAGTTCCAGCTGCTTGCCAAGTCCTCGAGCAGCTTACTCCCTCAGAGCCACATGTGTCATTACTTGCTGGTAGTGCTGAGAGCTAAATGTCTCCCTTAATGTTACTGCATGAGTGTGTGTGTGTAGATTTAAATATTAAAGTGTGTGCGTGTGTGTCAGCCCCTCTCCATTTGTTTGAAAGTGAGTGTTGCTTTGACTTGAGTGAGGAGCTCAGGGTCGAGGGTTGTTTATTCAATGTCACATTCACTTCAGACACTGTGACACAATTGGCTGTCTATTTTAGGGCCCATGATAATGACCTAGGGAGACAGAGTGTGACTCTGACCTTTACACTGAGCGGCTAAGCACAAGCCAGTTGTGTGTGTGTGTGTGTGTGTGTCTATGTATGTTTGTGTAAGTGTGTGTGTGTGTGTGTGTGTGTGTGTGTGGCTGTGCGTCTGTGTGGGCGCATGCAATGGCAGCTCTAATTTTGGAATTCCCCAAATGTTCTCCATCTCCGCTTCTGCTGGTTTAACTTCTCCCTTCCTCTGAAATGCTTTTGTTTCTCTTCCTCACATTATCCATCTTGGTCTCTCTGTACCTCTTTCTCTCTGTTTTTTCATTCACTTCAGTGATTTTTTTTTATCTGTGCTATCTGGCTCTACCCCTCCTCTTCCTTCCCTCTTAACTCAATGACCACCTCCCTGGGTGATTGCTTCAGATGGCACCCTCATTATGATGAGATAGTCTTGGAGTGGGTGCTCATCTAATGATGACACAATGAGGCAGACTCAACCACAGATCTAAGGGGGCAGGGGTGGATTTGGGCAGGTCCAAGCTATATGCTTCAAAAGTTCAGTAAGTTGTGTCTCTGGCAAGATGTATCAATGCCTCTACATGCGTTTTCCTGCCATAAGCTGATGTCGTACCGCGCTATGGCAAAGCTCATCTAGTTGATTCATGCCTTGTCATTCCTAAGCGTTATTAATGCTGACATTTTGTTGCCCTGTGGGATTTCTGCTTTGTACTCTGGTGAAATTGGAGAAAACTAAATAATGAATTGCACTAATATTATGTTACATTATCAGATCATTCTCCAGCTCCAAATTACAAAGGGCACCACAAAATTTTGTTAGTGCGGCTAGAAGACGTGATAATTTGTGAGAATGATTGTGATAACATCGTGTCGGGAGCTCTTTGGCAAATTCCCCTGCTCTAGACTCAACATGAGTGAGTGAACTGAACAATGAAATATATATACAAAGGTATGTGTGTGTGTGTGTGTGTGTATATATATGTACACAAGGGGACAGTAGAGCCGAGTGGAGTGCAGAAACAAAGATTTAAAATTTACGTGGCACATTAATGTGAATGAACACTCAAGGCTAAGTGAGTCTTCTGATTTATGTAAAGTCTATGGAGGGAGCATGTCTCTGCTAAAGAGAACATTCAAAGACAGAGAGGTGAACTGCTTGTTTCCCGTCTTAAAGGCCCACTGAAACTCAGCCAGAACAGCCCAGCCGCTGCCACACGTGCTAACCTCATCCTGCCATTTTCCACTCAATTTCTCCTCTTCTTTCAATTTTTCAAATTTCCAGGGCAAGGTTATACAAAAATTAGCTCTTTGAAGATCGAGCTCAAAGGCGCTGAATAATCTGACTAAGAGTAAGCGTCATGCTATGAATTTTATCCACTCAGGGGGAGCAAATCTTCTCAGTGTTAACTTGCTTCTGTCATCTAAATTAACTATTCCTTCAGGCTGGCTGAACAGGCTCACTGCATTACTGATGTGCCATGATGATAAGTTGGCCCTCGGAGGATTCTGTTTAGGCTAAAAAACTGAAAGAGAGCTGGATTTATAAAGAGATGATCATTTTATATGTTGTTTGTATTCAGGACATTTAAAACGTCAAATAATTCAAGGCCCCCACTGTACCGCTGGAAATTCATAATCCGATTAACTGTGTCCAATTTTAACCACATTTCCTTCTGTGAAGCCATCTTTTAAGAACTGCTCAAGATGGAAATCAACTACAGGAGCAACTGTTGAGTGCACAGAAGAAAAAGTCCTCCAGACGGTAAAATGCTATGAGCTCCTGTGGTTGTCATTCTCTGCTGTCGGCGTATTTACATCTATCATGTCAGAGTTCACTCAAAAACAAGATGATTGCCAACCAAGGTTCTCAAACTCACTAACCCTACAACAATGACACACGGCCGGCTTTTCTTTTTTCTTTTTTCTTTGGTTTATAAGCCTCTCCCTCACTCTAGCTCCTCTTTATCTACCTCAATCTTTTCTCTCCCTCTAACCCTCTCTCTTGTTTCATCCCAGCATACTGACGTTAATCCAAATCTGGATTTCCAGATATTAAAAGGCTGACGGTCATGTTGTGTTTTGGAAAGAGGAAACTGGGAATTGGGTCTTCCTGTATGTCTCGGTGGAGATAAAAACACAAGGGGATAAAAGCAACAAGAGAAACCAGAACAAAGAAGCTTCATGTTTGCTGCTAATGATTTAGGGGAGCAGACAAGATCCGTGTTAGGGGTCCAGGATACCCAAAGAACAGGTCATTGCATGAAGGAATGTCACGTTTTTTTAAAATAAAGCGGTCGGCTCCAAGAAGGGGTTTTTTTGGTGTGTGATTTAAGGCCCCGGTTGTGGGTGTGGATCATTGGCCGCAGAGTGACTAGCAAGAGAACAAAAGATCTACAGCTGCTGAAGTCATAAGAGAAACCAGGTGCCAAATGTTGATGTTGGGAAATATCTACAGTACAAATGTATCAGCCAAGAGAAAGCCCTACATGGGAAATAGCTGGCCTGCAACTACAGCTCCATCTAATACTCCACACATAGCAACACCGCTAACACGTTAAAATGCATTTATAAATGCACACATTTCCATTTACACAAATGCACACAGATTTCACAAGGACATTCAGGGGAGAGAGGAAAGTCTGCTCCCGGAGGTGCTGCGAGGAGAAGAGTGGGAGATGTGTGAGAGATGCGGTGCTGACTGGCCGAGACGACACAAGCTAAGGCTAGAGCCCGATGCGGTGGTCTATATTTATTCTCAGGTCTGCTAAATGAGGTCACTCAGGTGGTCCTGCTGAATACATTCCCCATCTCCATCATGAATCATCTGCTGCTTATTATTCCTGTCCAGCCCAGGAGGGTTTTGCTTTCATACAGTGCAATGGGCTTGTGTGTGGATGTATCCACGTACGTGTGCATGCGCCCGAGTGTCTATGCATTCGTGCACGTGCTCACATGCACCACATCTGCCCAAAGCACTGAATGAGGGGATAGACACAGCCGGTGTGACAGACAGAGAGCAGGTTGTTTAATGAGAAAGTGGATGAGAGGTGACATTCATTGGCTACCTTTCACACACGGCGCCCCCGCCCCTCCATCCTCCATCCTCCATTCTCCCCAGCATTCAGACTTCCACTCAGACGAGCCAAGCAGGGACTGGGTTGTCACAGGAATCAGAAATAATAAAATAAAAGTGATAATAAAAAAAGCTAAATACACCAACAGGCACTCACACTTAGCATCAAGGAGAAACACCACCATCTATTATTTGTTGAGCTGAATGCAACCGGTCAGATGTGTGTCTGCCTCAAACACAGCATAACAATAGAAATGGCTATTTCTCATACTTGCGATTTCTATTCCTATCTCAGCTTTTGTTTACATTAGCGAACAAGAGTCAAAGTGGAGAGAAGGAAGAGGGAGCCTATTTGCACAAAATATTTCACTCCTGAGTGAGCACAGAGAGGGTTAGATTAGGTTTATGGGCTTGATTCCAGAGATAACCCTCCCCAACAGATCTGGCATGCAAGCAGGCATACACGTGAACACACACACATGCAAACACATACAGAGTGAGGTTGGCAGACTGGAATAATACTGAGGGATCTTGATGTTTGCACTTTGAACCTTTTCTAATCCAGAGTATTAGGGCATGGCTAAAGCCTGATTATGGTAGAATGAAATGGATCTAAATAGATGTCCCAGCCCATCAGCCTTCCATTTCTTTGTCCTAGAAATAGAAATGGAAATCTGTAATCAACCTCCAACCCCTAACTTGCCATCTCTCCCACGTAGCCTCCTCCGCAGATTTGGCGTCGGCACAGAAAATTCATTCAGACTTTTCATATCATCTCAGATGAATTGGGTGCACTCAGCAGGGCCAGTGTTTTCTCCTGCTGTTTCTCCTCGATAGCAGAGCTCAGACATTATAAAAAAAAAAAAGAAGCTCTATCATCAACTCTTGCTGCACATTTTTTGTGCTATTTTGAAAATCCAATATTAAATTTAGTTTAAAAAGCAATGTGAATTTGAGTAATTTGCATGGACAGGGCTGATTTCCTAATCATTATGTCGCGTAATGGTGAGGGGGGGGGGGTTCCTGTCCTAATTTTGTTTTTGCAAAGCATCATCTTGTAGCTGCTCTGACATCGCTGTGTGCTGCCTGTTCTCAGGAGCTGCTCTGCTGCGTGTACGCTGTGACGGTAGCTGCATTGGTGTCAAGGTTTAAGACGGTTAACGGCCCAGTGCACACAACTGTTGCTCAGCTCACTGCTTCAGTATACAGCCAGAGGGGGAGCTCCTCTCCTGTGTACTGATTACACTACTCTTCTTCCTCAGACGCACACATGCACTTGCATTTACACACGCACACACATATTAGCAAAAAAGCAACAGTATGCACAGTTGCACACACACAAATAGGTCTGGTCGTGAGGAAAAAAATACAAGACATGTAAGCACTTGGAACTGCAAAGCGAACACACACTGAAGCACACAGGGACATGTGCATCCACGTACACAAATACATATTCACACATGCACACACACACATTGGCTGCCTGTGTAGCCAGAAGATCAGGCAGGATTTAAGAGCTCCTCTGGCACCAAAATTACAGGGTACCTCTAAATCCTCCCAGCAGAGAGCACTATGGGATAGCATAGGGTGGGGTGAGGAGGGGTGGTGATGCTGGGGGGTAAGGGAGGGAAGTGAAGTGGTGAAGTGTGTGTGTGTGCGGTTGGGGGGTTGAGGTGTTCAGAGAATAAATGGAAAGCGGAGTGTTGGGCAAGGAGAGGCAGGAGAAGAAGCGGGAGATTCCTTCTTTTTTGAAGACGAGAGCGTGTGCAAGCCGGGGAGGAGTGAGACTTGATCTGTCTGAAGTGTGCTTCCTTGTGTGTGCGTGTGTGTGGGTAAGTGTGTAGGATGGTGGATAGGACTGTCTGTGTATGCATACATATGTCAGTGAGAGAATATGGAAGGAGGTGATGAAGTAAGGAGTTGAGTGGAGGAGAGCTCAGTTTGGAAAAGAGAAGAAGTGGGAGGTGATTTCTCTTTGTGAAGCAGAGGAAGCAGATGCGTGTGTTGGATTTTTGTGTGTGTGTGTGTGTGTCAGTATGTGTGTGGCTGCCTGCTTGCTTCCCTCTCACCCACACTCACCTCAACATTTCTGTTACATTGTCCCCTGAGTTTCCTCTGAGTCTCTTATCAGCATTTTGGCTACAGTGTATCTGTGTGCATCTGAGCTACTCTTTGTCAAGGTGTGTATGTCTGTATGTATGCATTTGTGCGTATTTGCGCATGTTGATATGGTTGGAATGATATGTACATGAATGTGAATTTGTATGTCCGACTGTGTACAAATGTTTGCTGATGTGAATTGTCCTTGGTGATTTTTATTGCAGTTGTGCATGTATGGTTCCAGCCAGGCACAGATTACTCAGCCAAAGGTTGGTCATTATGGACTTCTATGGCCTGCAACGCTGGGCCTGTGCCTCAAGACTACTCATGACAGCTTTTAACCTCTGCAGAGGACCTGTCAGCAACTCCCAAAGTGTCAGTGTGTGTGTCTGCGAGTGTGTGCGTCTCTGTACCATACTAACAGCCTGCAGACACAGAGCGCTTCTGCATCATTTAGCTGTGGGCACCTGCGTGTCACATCTTTGGTAAATCCAACGGGCAGAGCTTTTACACCACTGCACTTTCTGCTCCCCATTTCCCAAATCAGCATGATGCAAAAACCCTGTGATCTTGTCCACAACACAAAACTTCCTTGTGTGTCCTCGCGCACAAGTAAGAACACAGAATGACATTGTCCTGTATGTGTGAGCACAAGGGAACACATAAGACAGGATGCACTCATGGATAATTTTCACATAGACACACAGCCACGCCTAAACACAAAAACAAAAGTACACACATGGTGCAGGCCTTCTGTCGGATCAGTAGGAGATAAAGGATGCAGAATAACAGGAGGACCTTGGGGAGCAGAGCAAGTCATCTGTCTCAAACATGAACAGACTGAGCGCACTCCAACATGACAGATGTAGACAGACTCATCTTAGAGCACATCGCATCCTGAACCATTCTCCTGCACGAACTGCCCCCCCCAACAAACTCTCTCCCTACCACACATACACGCACTGAAACACAAATAAACATTCACAAAACGAAGAAGGCCTGCTCAAAATGTACATGCACGACTCTAAGCCGAAACCCACATAATCTGACAGGTGTGCACTGGGGGAGAGCAGATCGCAGAATTATGAGTGGGGTCGATTGTCACAATAAAACAGAGTAAACTGAGGGAGGGTCAGTGGCTTATATCTTATATAATACTATAAGCTGTTGCATATAGTATTAAAGTTATGAGAAGCAAAGACAGCAGTCGAAGCATTCAATGTTTATTTCATAGCCACCCTTTGACCGTGAAATTCAAGCCTAGCGTGACTCTGTTGTTTTCAGTATGGAACATTTTTAGATATTAGCTTTTTCAGCTTTACCAGCTATAATGTATTCTGTTGTGTGGACAAGTTGCCAGTGGCCCACACAACCCTCCCTAATGACAGAGTAGCTAATTGGCTGTAATGGCTCTTTTCACCGATATCACTGAGCTGCAGCCGCAGAAAACCTCAGCAATTTTACACAAACCATGTGGATTGGGGGAAAAACAGCCTGAAGAAGTTGCCTGGCCCTGAGTCACTCTTTTCTGCCTCAGCTCACCAAAAGACGTGTATATCTAAATGCACGGGCACGACCACAAAGAGGCATATGAACCTTTCAGGTGTTTTTTTTTTTTTTAACTGTTATTTTTGTTTGTTTGCTGTAAATGTCATGTGCAATCAACTAGACAATTATTTTTAAAAACTGGCACAACCCTAATGGGCCCACACACATTAACACCCTCGAATACACAAAACTAACAGGTGAACAAACATGCCCTGAAAGCTACGCAGATGCAAAAACACCCAGCACACACACACACACACACACACACTCCTCTGAACTCTCCTCTCAGACAGTGCATCATTTGACTAATAGCAGCTGAAATGTTGCGTGTTCAGAGAAATAAGCGGGCAGAAAACTGGGTCAGAGAGAAAAAAGTGGCATTTCACCTTCCTATTCCAATTGGCTAAAGGTTAAAGGAGATGCAACACATGCTGAAGCGCACATACGCGCTAAAGCTAAAGGTTAATATTGTACATGTGGGAGTAGCAGAGTTACTCTTTATCTCACTCTTAACCAATGTGTGTGTGTGTGTGTGTGTGTGTCTGTGCGCGCATAAGGCTTGTTTGTGAGCTATTGTGTGCAGTGAACACTGAGTACACAGGGTTTCACCCTTAAAGTAAAAACAAAGGGGTCTTACACTCTAGTCTTTCATTAATGCCATCACTGGCCCTGTGTTTCTCTTACCACTGAAGATATTGGGCAAGATGCCCAAGCTCATCGACCAGCAGCCCATTAATCCACAGTCAGTCAACATGACTTCTTCTACTCCTGTATTCTTTCGCCAGTTTCCTATCTACACTCATTTCTCAATTTTTTCTGTTGAATTGACTGATCATTTTCTGCTGCTACTTCAAATTAAGAGCCAGACAGGCCCTCGCCCAGACATACCCTTTGGCCGTGCCCAGAGTTGAGATCATTCTGGGGAATTCTAGACAAAGAAATGAAGCATATTATTCAATTTTCATTCCCTATTAACCATAATTTTCTACTGGAGAGTGTTGGGGAGAATGCCAAGAGAAACTGAGAAAAAAGATAGGTATCTCTTGAGCATATTAAGAGTAACAGCCCTGAAAATTCAACTATGAAACGGCTAAAAAAGAATCTCTCCATTAATGTCTAAATAAGGATAAATAATTCAATGTATCACACAGACAGCAGATAAAACGATTCGTTTGCATGCAAAAAGATGGATGAAATATTTTTTAATCTAAATTTTAGATTGGATTTATGCATGTATCTACTTTTATTTTATGAAATTATGTGTTTCCTAGTTATTACAAATCATGTTAATAAAAAGTAAATCACTGGGTTTTCTCTTACTGTGACCCAGCTACTACACAGGAAGTACAGCCTTAGACATGAAGCTTTGCAGCAAGCCAACTTGAAAGATTTGTGTTCATGATTTTCAACCTTTTTGACTTGTGACCCCAGAAACTCGTGACCCCTGAGTACTCATTAAAGTCTGTTTTATCTCAGAATGTCCTCATTTCAAAAGGCCTGAAGAATATAATTTTTGTGTAGCGGAAATATGTGTTGTCTATTTCTATCCATATCTTCTTTCGTCATCGTCAAAATAATGGTTACATCTCAATTTTCTTGGGACCATTATTGATTCTCCACCCTTCAGTTATTCTAAAGGTGAGAATTCTCTCACTAACACCATGAATAAACAAACTATAGTCTTCTGAGCTCCTTCTCATTGCAATAAAACCTGCAAAATTACATGTTGTCAGGACAGAAAACAAGAACAAGGGCTCCGATGATCCCATTATACCGTAATTTCCAGAATATAGAGCGCACCTGAATATAAGTCCCACCCGCTAAATTTAAAGAGAAAAGCAGTTTTGTGCCTATACAGGCCGCAGGTGTCGGAAATATGGGAGGAAATGGCATATGGCAGGAATTATGTTACACAGAAAGATTTCACCTTTTTGCCAGAATGATCGCCTTTAACTTGAGAGCTGCATCATATGCATTGCTTCGTGTGTTTTCCATGATAAGGGTGTGTGCATGAAGCGCAAAATAAATGACTGATCTGAAGAATTTAGCGTGGGTGCGTTTAATTTAATTCAAACAATTTCATTGGTCCACTCTGACCTGTTCGGTAATTTCATTGGTCTGATGTGATGCTAAATGTATTGGCGACATGAAGCTTGTTACCCATAAAAATCCATAAATTAGCCGCAAAGTTGTTTAAGCCTCAGGGTTCAAAGCATGTGAAAAAAGCAGCGGCTTAAAATCTGAAAATTACGGTAGTTTCTTTAGAAATGCCTTTGTATTAAACTTAGCCGATTATAACTCCCAGTAGTTTTCCTCAAAAACATCCACATTAGTGGGTGGTGTTGGTATTGTCAGGTTACATGTGTAATCAGCTGACAGATGCCAACCGAGTCTCTTGGTGAGTTTGTTCCCCAGCAGGAGGCTCATTGATGTTTTCGTCTTGCTTCATTTGCACTGATAATCACATGAGGTGAACTGTGGTTCAAGCACTAAATCCCTGCAGATGACAAAACTGATCCTTTCCGTCTTCTCTCTGGCCTTTGTGGTCATCAACAAAGGTGATACAGGACTCTGGACTCTTGAGAGGAGTTGCCCCGCTCAATCTCAGGGTCCACGAGCCACAAATCAGCCTGTTCTGCCTGATAAAAGCAGCGCTGGGAGGGATCGGAATGTGGTGGGAGATAGTTGTGGCATGTCAAAGGCCACGAGGCTCCAGAAATCTACACTGACTAAAGAGCTAATCTGTGAGCAAACTCCCCCCAAAGGGAAATCAGAGCCAGAGCCCTGGAACAAGTTAACGAACATGAACAGCGGAGGCCGATATGTCCTCAGAGGACTCATGCTCATGCATGTAAAAATGTTCTCAGAGGAACTGTAGTCTGTGTGTGTGTATGTGTGTGTGTGTGTGCGTCTCCCCCTCTCTCTCATTCTCTCTCTCTCTCTCTCTGTGCGTTTATGCAAATGTGTTTAGATGTGTGTATATGTGTGTGGGGCTCGCTTGTGCCTGTGTGGAGCTCCTACACTGAGTCCATTCATCTCTCTGCGGAGCTCCATTTTCACTGACCTTTTCAATCTGGCCTGCAGAAGAGAGTTATGACAACCAAGCCAGCCGTGTGTTCCTCTGCACAATAACACATATCAAAGATGGGACTCGAACAAACAAACAAACAATAACTCTTACCATGGGCTTAACACTTCCACTCTCAAATAAGTGTTGCTAAACAAGCTCAGTGAGGTTGGCTACTTTAGGTAAATGATAGGGAACAGTACAGGGATGTGATGTGGTAGTAGCAAAGAAAGTGTGTGAAGGCAAATGGAACAAATGGAACTGAACGCGTCCTGAACAGAAACGCTACAAAACCTCACATCTGGAACACAGGTATGAGGGGATGTTGAGGATTTTTGCTAGATAAATGCCGTGTGAGTGAGTGGTTGAATAAACGTTTTAACACTTCAGAGATTACAGCACAGACAGGCAGTAAAGACGGTAAGATTGACAGAGAGAGAGACAAATGTCAGAGACAGAGCAAGAGGCAGACTTCACTTGTTAAAGAGGAGTGAGTGGATGTCAGCCCATCTGTTGCCTGCAAAAAAACAAAATTTTGCAAGAGACAAGACATAGAAAGAGACAGAGTTCTAGAGAGAGGGGAGGATGGTGCACAGGTGTGAAGCTGCACGTGTGTGTGAGACCGTATGCCAAAACCCCCAGGGAATCCTGTGTACCTGCTAACAGAGAGCTGACTGAACAAACCTGACTGCAGCCAACATGGGACCTAAGTCAGTGCAGCTCTGATGCACCCACCCACACACACACACACACAGATACTGAGAGAGGCACGGTGACACAGAGACACACAGATACGAAACAGATCGAGCGGCCTGATGTGGCTGATGTGTAAAGTGCCAGCGCTCCGAGCAAAGCTCCAAACCACAGAGAAGCTTTCGCCAAGCTCTGAGGCCAGGCTGCAACACAAGAAGCAGGAAAAGAAACACACTCTTCCTCCCTTCCCCTGTTATTCGCCAAAACCCCAATCAGAGTGCACAGCAGACCACAGAGAAAATGCTGCTGATTACATCCTAATACACACAAAGCCAGCAGCTGACGCACATATACAAACGTGCACACACATACACACACACACTGATTACATCCTCTCTGGTGCTCCTTTATCCTCATCCCTGGTATCGGTTACATGGTAAGGCCACGCTGATCGAGGATCAGTGTTTTTTGGGAGAGTTCGGGAGCTTAACCTCTAGTACAAGAGCTGAGCAAGACCGAGGCTCCGGACCCCTGTGCCCCCAGCACAAATAAACAGCTACAACACAAAAATGTCTGGCAGACTCGAAACAATTTCCTGAAGGATCTGTCACTGTGCAAGAGAACAGAGGAATGGGAAGGAAGGGGGGTGGGAAGAGTTAGATCTAAGGAGGAGGGAAAATAGGTGGAATGGAAAGGCAGAGGGAGAAAAAGATTAAGTTGCAGGAGAAAAAAGGGAGAGAAGGAGCAGAGAGAGAACAAGAAAAATTGGACCTGCGGGTTTGGAGCGGGAGGTAAAAATTGTTCCGTTGTCATCTACAAAATCATCAACTTTCCGAGAGGCAGCACAGCCTGAACTCAAATGCAACGCGCATTTATTTGAAGCCATGACGCTTCTCCTTATGCATCCATCATTGCACACACGAACAAACTTACAGCACACACATTATACCCATGGGACTGCTGACTGAGAGTATCTTGTGCTCAGCTGAGCAACAGTTCTCTTGAATGTGCATTAACAAATGCACAATGCATCAAGCAGCTTCTATTACGCCAGAAAATCTGTGCAGAGAGGAGCATGAAGCGGTTTTTTGAGCATCCATTTGGATCTGAGTATGAGATATATATATATATATATATATATATATATATAAATATATATATATAGATATAGATATAGTTATACATTTGAATCTGCTTATGTGGCTCTATGCTTATTTATGCTTGTGTTTGTGTGCACACACGCCTCTTGTGTGTTTGTCTGCTCCTGTTACTGTGTTTGTGTGCCTGTGGTTGTGCTGGAATGGAACATGGACATTTTGCCACTGAGCTGAATTCACAGAAACGGGCTTGGTCCTGGCCTGTAGAGCAGTATTTAGACTCTGTATTTATGCGTTGGACAACCACAGCAATCTCTATCACCGCCTTGTGATTCATGTTTGTTTGCTTAGCTCGGTACTGATTCGATTCCATCAAGAAGCTCCTTTTTCTCTCTTGCTCCCCCAAAACGTTTTCCACAGAAATGTTCACGCCATCCCCGGTCAGGGTTTCATCAGCCACCCCTCAGCGTAGCTGACCAAGCATGCAGTGGTTTCCATAGCGAGGATGCGACATTAAAACTAACAACCTCTATAATTATACATCCATATTTCTCCGATGAGTTTGTGTAAACAAGCCCGGGCTCCAGCTCGGGGAGGCGGACTTCTTGGCAGGCCCAGGCTAAGGGTGCCACTGAATGGCTGTCGGAAAACAAAGCCATTTCAGAGTGTGCCTTGGAAAAGACAAACCACTGTTTTAAGGTTGGTGGAGAGGGAGCGGGAGCTCAGTCTGACAGACAGAGAGCTGTGATTTGAGCTTAGCTATTGGCCAGAGAAGAAAGACACTGAGAATATGTGTTGTTGGCAAAGCAGAGGGCAAACAACCTCAGACATCTCAGATGGAGAGGGAAATATGCATTTCCAGAATGTTTTAGATTATGGGCTGTCATTGTTTTATCCTGTGCTCATATTTTTTTTTATAAAGCGATACACCATTGTCCAATATAATTTGCCTTATGGACAATGATGCTCATCTTCTCTTGTCCTACATTTACTTTTCCTAATCACTTCAGACTATTCTCCAAACTTGCATCTTTCCAGCAGTCGTAAGATGTCTCCTCTCCTTTTGCCTGAAGCTATTTTAGGGCTGCAAAACCACAGAGATGGTTTCTGCATGCCGGATGGAATTAAAGAAACCAGGAAGCTGCTTTCAATAATTGAAAATCGCTCATAGAGACTAGAGTCATTCAGCAAATGAGTTTGTGTTAGTCGGGAGAAGTAAAACGAAAACAAAAATCAACGGTGTTGTTGTTTCGCAGAGTTAGCTCTGTGGTCTCTCGTGGTCTCTGTGCTGAGAGGAGATCTAAGCTATCAGTTAACAGAAATGACTTGAACACAGACTTCCCACAGCAAACACACACACAAAATACTTCCAAACATGAGAACAGAATAATGGACGGAGAAAAGGGTGGTTGGAGAAGTGGGAGCAAGGGGTGGCACGGAAGAAGCGATAGAGAGGGAAAGGCCTTGCACGTAGGATAAAATATTCTCATACGATAAGCATGGAGCACAGGCGAGGAGGGATGAGTGTCTGCGTTTGGAGATGCACGGAGCGGACTAATTGAGATGAATAAATGAATATATCAGCTTCATCTAACAGTGACGGGTTGAGCTGTAACCAATGGTTACCATTCACTTGTACAGCCGCGTGAAGCAGCCCTCCCTCTAAAAGAAACTCCCCACTGCCCTCTTACCCACCAGCCACCTCCCCCGCCTGCCGCCCTCCCACTGCCCCTCCACTCTAAACAAACTCCTCTGTAATAAACGAAAGGCAATAACCAGCGACAATAACGCTGTGCCTGCTAACCCTCTCTGAATGAAATATCCAGAGGAGAAGTAGCAGAGGCAGCCTGGATAGATTTGCAAAGCAAGCAGAAAGTCATATATTACACTGGCACTCTAATAAACACTAGGCCATATTCACTCATGTCGGAGGGGGGGTTGGATGGGTGGGGGTTGGTGGTTAAATCTCCTTATCCCAGACCACGCTGCTCCGCCGGTGCTAACCTGACTTTGAAAATAAAATCCGTTAAGGCTTCCTGATTAGCTACTTAAAACTCTAAAAGGTAACATCAGTGACAGCAACTCTGAGTCAATCCACTGCTGATTTTCTACGTGAATCCACTTCAAGCTTTTTGCTTTGTATGGTAATCTATTCTTTGAAAAACATGAAACAACATAATTTGATTTGACACCTTTTTACAGAACCCTCTAGAACTTTGGGATATAAAATAATAAACCATTTGTTGAGCAGTTTCTTTTATCCCAGCATTTATCCCGCAACATTTGAAATTGGCCAACAATACAAATCATTATTTCAGCTACATTAGGCGATTTTTAACCCAATAAAACAATGTTTCCTTTGTCCTTAACTGATGGCAAGTATGTGGGAGAGTCCATAATGGTTGCAAAAGGAAAACCCTGCACCATGTCTCTTGCTTGTAATTAAAATATTTCCATAAGGTTTTACAGAGGGAGGTTACCAGACGGGAACAGTTTTTAGTTTCTCACCAAAAATTCATGTAATTGCGAGAAAGAAATGTGTGAGTTATTTGCATCTCTATAATCTGATGATCAAAACGCCTTTTGTCTTTCTCAAGCGCTCCACCGACAAATGCAACTGCCTTTTCTTTCCAAGTGGCTGTGATTTGATTATGGTAATTTTTTTATGTGAACTTGAAAACATGACATTTAACTTTTTTTTCTCCCCTAATCAGATTACTGTTACTGCACTTAAATCAAGCTACAAGCCTGCCAGTATTTATATTTATTTTACTGTGCGCAGACTTACACTTGGGCATGTTTTCTCTGCTCTTGAGCTCACTTAAATTAAAACCACTGAGTACCTGCGTGGGAGTGCATGTTTGCACATATGTTAGGAGTGTTTACATCCTCGCAAATGTGGGGCAGGGGAGGATCTTGTGATCTTCTGCAACCCGGCTGAGGATTTCAAACTTGACCTTCAACTCTCACAAGGGCAAATAAGTGGAGAAGACACTGACTTGGAAAAGGCGGTGTTGCATTGGATGCAAATGCTGAAAAGAGCACTCCTGGGGGGTTATTCGATGGATGGATGGGGTGTAATATGTGTAGGATGTGAGAGCAAAAAATAACAGATATGCAGAATAAGAGCCCACGCCAAGGAGCATGAATGTTGGTGATAGGCAGCATACCTCCTAACCTTAATCCTGTCAGGTGTAAGCACCATTAAGAGATCATCCCACAGTGCTGAATGTGATTTGTCAGATATATTCTCAGGTATTGTTTTTTTTTTCAAGACTGTGTAAGCACCCATGTTTAAACAAGTCACAAACTGCATAAAGCGTCTCTGTTAACAGTTCATCAGTTTCTCTGTGTTGTCATACAGAAAAAAAAAATGGAGGGGCTTCCACTGGATTTACCAAAGCAACTAGACAGCAAGAACGAAAACATCTTTGGCATTTGCTGCATGTATTTTACTAAGGCAATCTCCTGGAGGTGAGACAGCGTATGCTCAGCTGCAGCAGTATTTTGGTGAGGAAGTCAGTGTGTGTCAGAGTCCACGATGCTACACTGAGATGGAGAGTGACAGCTGTCAAGAAGGATCAAGCTTACCCAGCTGGCTACACAGGAAATCTAGAGAGAAGAAGGGTGTACGACGACAAGCTGCCTCTGTTTACTGCCTCGTGGCCTTCCCCTTATATAGAACAGAGATGCACCGGCCCGCCTAACCACCGAAAGAATATCACCAAGCAGTCATGGTACATTATTTCAATGAGGGGTGAATGGGAGAGAAAATGGAGGGACTTTTCGTGGCTCCACTGGGGACATATAAAGACTGTCTGTATATATATGTATGCTTGTCCCTTCTCTCTTTCCCGCTCTGTTGCTCATTTTCTCCATTATATTTCCTTCGCCTTAAAAGCCTCCTGTCTAAAATCACTTCTCTCCTGACTCTAACCCCTAAGCACATCTCAGCCATTTTCCTCACAAACAGCTTGTTCTATATCCTGTGTTTAGACAACGCAATGAAATACAACCAGTTTGCCTGCTCGTACACGGGCACGGGAAGATGTACGTACGCACGTGTGTGTGTGTGTATGTGTGTCTGTGTTTGTGCTCATCAGGGGTCCGGGATGCTGATGGACAGCACAACCTGGTGCTTGGTCTGCAGTTTAGATCAGGCCAGGGTTATCATTACTGACCCCCTGCTGTGTTTCTGTGACCCCTTGTCCCTGAGTTTTGACCTTTAACCCCACCTCTCCCCATGACTCCTGTCAAGAGTTGGGCTGGGATGGACGGGACCGACTGGACAGGATCCCCTGCCATGCCACTGCTGCACAGGACACGCACATAAACAAATACACTTACACTTGTATACACACAACACACACCATTTGTTGCTTACTTTACCCCACACCTTTTGTTGCTTATTTGGCCCCTTGGAAGTAGCAGAAGTCAGGGCGGGGGTGGGGTAGTGATGAAAGACAAACGGAGCCGTGGAGGCCAAAGGACAAGAAAAACCCGTGAAGATTCAGTGGAATGTCCACTCCCTATGCATCTTCTTCTCGTCTAAAACGGTGTCTTCTATGTTTGACCATTAATCAGGTCAGATAAGCTGAGCCATTATAGGCCGAGGAGATTTACACTCTGCCGGCCGGCTGGGCGGCATCCCCAGCAGAGACAGAGGGATAACGCACCCACATCATCTCAGTGTGGATAAGCCAGCCTAAAGACGCTTCAACACACACAGTGTGGAATCCATTGAACAGGAAAAGCAGGAAAAGTGTGTTTGCTGTAGGTGCTTCCTCTCTGTCTCCTGCTCTTGCAGGAAAACATGCACATTACACACACAGACGGCAACCACGCATCACCATTATCTAAATGATAGATGAAGTGTGCCATGGTGTATGCAGGCAGGCTGCAGTGGAATGAATAAAAGAAGCACTTTGTGTTGCAAAGGACAACATTAACATAATACAGAGACAAATACTACATCTGATTACTGCTGACTGGAGAACGTCACAGTATATGAACCTTATAATGATCCACTATCAGGCTGGATCCTGCATGCCCAGACTCCCCTGAAGGATTAGAGATCTCCTAACTGACTCTGATTATGAGTTCACATTATGAAATATTGTGTGAAGAGTGTTAAGTATTCTTAATGCTTGCATAATACACACATCAACAAGAAAGTCCTCATATAGCGGAGACACAGGAGAGTGCTGTATAAAAGCAAATTCGATCCTAAAGTTAGCGGATGTGCTGGCCTTGATGTTGAATCATACTGTTGCATAGACACACACCTACACACATGTCACAAATAGAGTTAGTTAAAATATTTATGATGTAATCAGGAGACAATATGTGGAGCAGCCCCATCAACAGCTGGCTGGGAAGAGTTTGAGCAGACACTGAAAATGCCCAAGGTGTTTTCTAAAGACATGTGGGTGTAATAAAGCCCAAAAAAATATTTCTTAAAGTCCACAAAATATGTTGCCACGGGAGCTCAAACCCCCTTCCCCTCACCCACCTCCACCACAAACACACACAAGGACGCACACACATGCTTGATAACATCACAAGCTTTATGCTTCCTTGCATTCTGGCTTTGAGGGGGAGTTCACAAATATCGATTGAACTTCCCCAGATCAAAAGAAGAACATATGTGTGATTTAATTTAATGTGAATGTTTCCTTCACGGCAAGATGATACAAAGACACTATTTTATGAGAGTAAAACTGACTGCAGCTTGTTTATATTTTAAGACAGGTGAAATTTAACCTTATATCGTGGGCAGTTCAGCAAGTTATAATGCTAAATTATACAAGGGTGCATTATATCCGTGTCCAGAAAAGAATGCAATGAGAAAAACATATTTGGAGAGTTGAATGGCTTCTTTAACATACTGAAAGATAAATTATGCCATATGTCTTATATATTATGCTTCATAGGAGTAGATTGATGATGGTTTTGCTCTTTTCCGCTGGCCTGCAGGATCTCCTTTGATTAGTCACTATGCCAGCATCCCCTAAATAAAAGTTTGATGCATCATAGTTTAGACATTACATCTCTAAAGCCAAGATCATCTCTGATCATGTCATTGATTCAGAGAGGAATCAGTTTCAGATGCAGCATAGCCTCCAGCTGACAGTATTTTCAGGCCAGATCAACCACAACACATGTTATGATTTCAGAAAACTGGTCATGCCCTTCCAGGAAATGCAGGACATTTAGTTTTAGTGTTTTCATGGGATTTGTTAAAAGGAGACCCTCAGCAGCCTTTGTCCTTAACTGCAATATGGCAACAGATTTAGCTTATAATTTCATTTACTTTATTATGTATGCATCATTTAACAGCAGTGTTTTAAAGGTGGTTTTTACAGTTTGTGGTTAATTAAAAGCGTTTCCTTGGTGACCAGCAGCAGAATGTGTGACATCAGGAGTTCTGTTCTTGAACAGTTGGTCTGTGACTCACCAAGAGGAGTCTTCCTCAGACCGTCTTCACTATGAACAGACTTTGTTCCTTTGTGCCGGATGATCAGCCACATTCGACTTGCTCTTGTGTCTATTGTCAATTCTGCATTAGTGAAACTTGGCAGCTGTATTGTTCTGTATTGTGATACACAGAAAGCAAACATGGAGCTTCTTGTATGAAGGAAGGCACTTGGATCTACAGACCCATTACTATAGGTCAGAGAGTTTTTGTGTTTACTGCAGTTAGACCTCAATTATTTTAAGTAAAAAAAACTGTCTAAAGCTAATGCATATTGTGATTTCACTTAATTTAAAAGTGTTGTTTGATACGCCAACATATGATTGGGCTCTGCTGGCTCACTAAAAGCTACAAATCTCAGGTAAGAGCTACTAGTCACAGACTGAGCTGTCTCCACAGGACGTGGTGATAGAGGTCGTTCTTTAAGTCCTGCAGGGCCCCTGGGTGCTTCCTTCTCATGCCCTCTTAAACATGCCTTCCCAGCAGCTTAGCAAGCTGTCTGCTGGGTTTACAAAGGCCACTTTGGATCATGTTTCCAGTGCTCTCCCTCTGGGCCACCGTCTCTTACTTCATCAGGGATGACATGGGCCTGTCCATCCTAACAGAGATCAGATAGACGTACCCACATAATATCCTGGGGAACAGGATCAAGATCAAAAATAGACAGAGCCCCAGAGCCCTAAAGTGACAGCTCATTTGACACCCATGGGTGAAGCTTCTGCCACCACCTCTGAGCAGCAGCAAACATCAGACACAGACTCTACCGCCCTGTGCTGAATCTACATCTAAGGTTTAGACCAGGGAAGGTTTAGCTGATGAACACAGTCTGAAGAAAGACTCTGCTGCAACTGTGGCTCCACTGATACTTCCTCCCGAACCTGCCCTCATGGCTGTGTCCCAATCCCGGGGCCAAATCCTTCCATCCGGAGGATGTAGCCCGTGAAGGTGTGGTCCCTCGTAACCGTTGTATAAAACAAACCCAAATGAGACAGCCTTGTCTATGGAGGATTATTGGCTGCCGCCACCAGCTGCTGTTCCAGTGTTTACTGTTGCATCACAAAGCAAGTCTCCTGTTGCTGAGCAAACTTGACAACGCATAACTTTATCTATCAAAACTAAAGGTTTGACTTTTGCATATATTTACAAATATAATCCACAATTGGGACATTTTCTAAAGAAAAAGATCATACTTTTGTCGGCCATGATTGAAGGAGCTTATGAAATTGGCTGGCCAGCAATGTGGTCTTTGAAGCCAGCTCACTGTTCAGCTCAGTTCCACCGACACCGCCTGCTGAATATAGACCCAGTACTGACACAAGTGAAACTGCTGTTTATTCGAAGCACATTTTCATCTTGATGTAATCAAAATTTATATAAAACTATAATAATAATGATAATACATACTAATAATAATAATAATTAGTATGATTATTGTTAGTAGTAGTAGTGATGGTAGTTTTTTTTTTTATTTATTTCTATTTCTTTCAGTTTGCCTTCGAGCAAATAACAATCTCCATTGACAAAATTAAAAGCAACCATTTTACTTAAATGGCAATTTCACTTCAAATTATAGGGTTTCATATCATGTGACCACAAGGGATTCTCGTTGTCCGCCATTACCTCGCTTCCTGACGTGGTTGTGGAAGGAAATTATTTTAACAAGGGGAGTGTGTGCTTTCAAGCACAATAATGACGGGTGACAAAATAAACAACTGCTGTACAGGTTATCTTTGGATTGTTGTTTATCACTAACCAAACCATGTTATTAGCATTCTTTTCAGTGATGTTTTTGTCACTGCCTCTCCACGAATGCAAAGTTAATATTGTTGATGAATAAGTTATCTTGCTGGAATGTAAGAAAATTGTGTTAGTATGACAGGGCAACTTTTACTGTGGTGCTTGGATGAACCTGGAGAGGGTACAGCCATATGCCTGGACATGTTTTGATGAGGCAGGGCACACCCATAACTGACACACACAGCCAAAAGCACACACACAGAGTTGGAGGCACAGACAGTGAAACTCTGTGAGCAAACTGTATCTAATGGAAGACAGATTTAAGTGACATAAAAGTCTGAATTGCAAACCGAGGAGTTCATTTAAACTTTCACTTAAACTAACAAAACGTGACAGAAGTGACACCCGTGCACTGGCCTGTCTCATTACAGAGCCTCAACCCCATTTCTGTTTACTCCCTGGAAGCTTTGAGTCAATAAGCCATTTTAGTCAGAGTTAATCTGACTGTATGAGAATAAATACATTTATTCTCTGAATAAGGGATTAATAGTGGGCAGGCCACACTTTTCTGAGCACTGTACACACTTTTAATCCAAAATAACTGTTCTGTTCTGATTCTCCTTTTCTCTTAAAACAAAAAATTTAATAAATATTGAGAACTCATGAATACTTATTTTATTATTTGTGTTACAAAAATGGAGGGAATGAATAAAATACTAGGTGGTGAATGCTGATTAAAGAGGATGAATTCTCACTATTTGTCTGTATTTAAACAGACAAATAAATTGTAGAATACCATCAGTATGTCTAAGGCCTGACTCAACTAAATTAGTCTGAAGTGGCTCATATGGATGATGATAAATTGTTCAAACAAAGAACAGATTTTGCTGCAACTACAGCTTTATCACACCCCTACTGAACCTGCATCCATGGTTCAGACCAGAGAGCCTCTACCTGATGAACACAGACTGGAGAAGGATGCCGTACCCTCTAAAAAAGCCTGCTGAAGCTCAAATTTCACTAGTTCCTCTTCAACCTGTGCTGATCGTGAAAGATCACTTTCATGTCATGTGAAATGAAGTAGGCCGAGAGCAATGTGCTGCTGCCGCAGGCTGCTTTTGTTTTCTACCCAGAGACAGAGAAAATGTCTTAGTGTTGTGTATTGTACGACATTGTAACTATATTAACTAAACACATTCAAAATTAAAGAATATGATAACTTTGGCCACGTGTTAAATTATATGAAAACTGATTTAGAATGCAGAGGTTTTTTTTGTTTTTTTGGGGGGGATTCATTTACAATTTATTTCTAACATTCACTGCCAGTTTTATATATATAAAAAATTGTAATTATTTTTATTATTTTGTATTATTTTCATCTAATTTAAACAAAATCTATGTTGTGCAAATACTGGTACAGAGTATAATTTAACTGCAAAAGAATTAGTTGGTTTGTAGTTATCTTGTATTATTAGCATAATGTACAATACATAGTAAAGTGAATTACAAATTATCTATATACAGATTGTTGTTTAAATATTCCGATAAACATCACCTCATTTCACAGTCCCCTAATTATTTCCAAGAAATAACAACATCATTTTGTCCTAATTGCAAGGAAAATGTTACAATCCGAATAAATGTTTATTAATTCTGCATTTAATTTTGAAAACCTTACTCCCCATGTATGTTAAATTGTACCCTGCCCCATTTCCCATTATTTCATATCTACCTGAGCTTGCTGTACTGAGCAAAGGATTCTCTGAGTTACACTTGAAATTAATTGGAAGTAATTAAATGGGTGCTACCAGGCTGGCTTTATTTCCCCTAAAGACAAACCAAAATGCAGAGTTCTTCTCTGGAAGCTTCTATAAAGTGAAGTGAAACAGTTCATAAATTACAAACCCATAAAATGAAAGATCTCAGCTTAAGATGGTATGTGACTCCATTGTTATTATTATTACTGCTGCATTAAATGTAGAAGCTGGTTGAGTGATGCCAAAACACTGTTGTCATTATTTATGAAAAAGGGCAAAGAAGAATCACAGGATCTTGTGCTGAAATTACACAATTTGAAATCAAAGACATGCAATCTAGTTTCCACTCCGAGGAGAACTTTCAACCCAAAGACCTAAATCCACTGATCCATAGGTGAGGCGCATTTTATCACACACCACTTGTTTCTGTGGAGCTGTTATAGTGCATCTTCAATAGGAAAGGTGTGATAGTAACTGATTGTTCAGCCAAAAATCAACAATAATAATAATGAATGAAAAACTTACAAGTGATGTAATAGTTGACATTCCTTTTGAACTCCAGGCCCATGTAGTTGGGGCTAAACTCCTGGAACTTGATGGTGAACTTGATGTCCTTCTCTGGCTTGTTACAGTTGACCAGGATGTTCGGATCGAGGACGGTACTACAGCTCTCCGCCTGCTCCCTCTTCACGAGGTACAGCTTGTAGTACTCATACTCTCTGCCTTGATCTGCTTTGGGACAGATGATGTCCAGCTTGTCCCCGATGTCTGGATAAATCACCAGGCCTTTTCCAGGCAGAAATCTAGGGGACAAGAAAAGGAAGGGAAACTGTTACTAAAGCACAATACAGGAAGTCTGGAAAAGCAGCCACATAACTCAATAGAGGTTTATACAGTCTTAATACTTTGAGCTACATTGGAGTTATGGGTTTAGATTTGTCTAGCATGGGCTTTTAGGAAGAGCATAGTTAATTTAGCCCCACAAAAACGCTACATGTAGCAGCCTGACTTTGTTCAGTGTTACTCCAGAGAGCGTTTCACACAAATCCTCTGACGCGCTTTTTCAAACTTGGCTCAGAATCAAAGCATACCAAAAGTTTGCAAGGAGTGAAACAAGATGGCCACACACAAAATGGCTGCCGCAGAAATGTTCAAAGATATGATTACAACCAAAGAATGCCATGGATTCTTTACTTTTTTCATACTTTTTGGGTTAAACATGGTGCAACATTATATCCCCGCTGGCCCTACTTCAGAAGTCAGTTTCTGGAGGAAAACAGTGCACAGGGGTCGGCTGGGAGCAGAGGTCAGGAGGTTAAAGCTTCCTGGTACATCGTCCCTCTGCCATGATCATCTCCTTGAGGATTAAGATAATCCACATGGCCTTACTGTACTTCTCCACCTAGCTCTCCGCTGCTGCCTCAATCAGATCAGCCCTTGTTCTCTTTTATTCACTAAAGGTGGGGAACAGGAGAGGAGCCGTTGTGTGTGTGTAAGTGTGTGTGAAGAGAGGGGGCGTTGGTACACTGAGTCCTTGCCGTGTGTTTGGGCAGTGGCGTGTATGTTTATGCACGCCTGCATGTGTGTGTATGTGTGCTAGTCGGTCAGCAAAATGGGCTGAGGTTGTGGTCTGATGGGGGGGCAGACGGGCTGAATCATTGTTCTGGACTTGTTTGAGGCTTAAAATGTCAACATGGTTCAGCTCTGCTGTCCCAGTTAGCCAAGCATTAACCCAGACAGCCGGACTGACCACGGGTGTGTTTATGTAAGTGTGTGTGTGTGTGTGTGTGCATGTGTGTGTTGTGGACGCAGACAGCGAGCACAGCAGCGGGGCTATCTGCTAGATCTGCCCATGCCAGCGGATTTAAGAAGGATTTAGCAGCGCGCAATGCATTTGTTGTTCTTTCTGATCCCTTACGTTTTAACAAGACATCAGGGGCTAGGCCCCTGTCTGCCTCCCTCTTCTTTTTCTCTCAGTCTGTAATCTCACCTTATCTCCAGCCCCTCATTTCATCATCACACACATCATTTCACCACTAAATAACTGACTCTTCAGACTGGCCAGGCGAGGGATGACTGTGATGCCTCCTGAAAGGAACTGATTGAGTAGTGTTTGAGTGTAGTGGGGCGGGGGGGCTCTTGATCACCATCCTTCTTCTGATGTTAAACACTGGCAAACAGCCAGCCACTGTAAGAAATGATCATTTAAAAAGTCCCATTTTCTGTAGAAACACCCCCATGAAAAATTAACATGATTGGATTAAAGCCTTTTCAACATTCATGGGCATTCATCTTGGACAGGGGCATTACGAAATCAAAGACTTCATTCGCTGAAGACGTAAATGTGAAATGATATTTGCAAAACGGTCAAACTGTTGTCTGTCAACACCACACAATTTTTATTTTTTATTTTTTGCTGATTATGATGTCATGAAAGCATGTGCGGACAGAGGCTCTTATACAGGGCTTGGAAGCGGGTGAGATGTTATTTCCCAACTATTGTGTGATGCTCATGAGAGTGAGGCAGGGGCTGGGGGTGAGGGGAGGGGTTGCGCTAATTCAAGGGCCAATAAGAGAGAGAATATTGGGTATCCTTTGTCCTCCCTCTCCCAGCAATTCACTGGTTTTCAGTGGCAGGACTCGGCATGTGCTCATATATGTGTGTGCATATTTGTGAGTGTGTAAAAAAAGCATACATATTTGTGTGTGTGAGGGTGTATTCGTATGTGGGTGCCTGTGCGCCATCCCAGGGTGCATGTGCGTGTGTCTATGAAAACATGGACACAATCAGTCTCTAATTGGATCTACAAGATGCATCAGTGAGGCATAAACAAGTTTCCATGGCAACATTAGGCTTTGTTGCTGACCACCCCTCTCTTCCCCACCTTCTCTCAATTCCTCACTCGAGCCCCCCCCCTTCTATTTCTACTCCCCAATCTCATTCCCTCTCGCTTTATCCTTTCCTCTCATTCACCTCCTCAACATTTCCCTCATTCTGCCCCCCCCCCACTCTTTACACACACAAAAAAACACCTATAGAAACACAAGCGTGAAACCAGAAGGAAGAAAAAGACCAGGCAAACATCACAATTAAACCTTGATTTGCTTCGCTCAACAAGTAGTTGTTTTTTATTTTCTGCTGAAGTCAATGGCAACTTTCTTCATCGTTTTCTGTGTCAAAGTGGTATAGGCACACTTGAAAGTCTACCTCAAAAAATAAAACAATGGGCCTCACGCCCCACTTACTGGTTTTACAACCCATTTATTTGATTATCAAAGCAAACCGTGACAATTTAGATGAATAATTAAGATTTCCAAAATCATAATATCTTAATATCCCTGAAGGATTTAATCACAAGCCGGCCTCTGTCATTGATTCAATTTTCCGAGCAGGCCTCCTATTTGGCGGTTAGATAGCTATCCTAAGTGAATTCTCTGCTTCTGTTTCCCAGCCTTTGTTAACTGTCTGCTATAATGAGGCTCTGGCTGCTGTGGAGGTCTGGAAGCGCCATCGCAGATGGGAAAGAAGCTACATAAAAGAAATAGGGCAGCAATTAGTGTTTAGCCCAGTTTAAAAGCCCTCCACTTGGCAAGCTGCAGCCCAGCTCCAGTCCAGGATGTGAAACTAAACTGGTGGGCTGGGACTTTGTCTCCCGTTTGTCTCTCTGTTGGCTTAATCAGCGCCACTCCGGTGCTACACACAGCCACGCAATGGAGAGGAGGAGACGAGTGACTGAAGATTATTGTACTTTTGAGAAGGTCGAAAGGGAAAAAGGGGGGAAAAGGAGGTTGAATTGCATCTTTCATTCATGTTGTCTGGAGACTTTATAAGACCTGTTGATGAAAGAAGTTTGAGTGCACAGAGGAAGAGCCGTGCAGATACAAACGATGTTTCTGGGAAATGACCCCGAACGTGAGAGAGCCTTTATCCCCCTCATGTCAAACGAGGTGGATCAGTCTGAACCAAACAAAATAAAGAGAATCATTTTCAAAACAACCAAATGAGGTTGGTTTTGTTTCATCTGGATGCCTCCACAGTGTGCTCAATCCTGTAAAGAGCTTATACAAACAGATCTACGATACAGCGCAGAGGAGAGAGAACAGAAAACAACGAAGCAGTGGAAAAGAGAGGCGAGAGGAGAGCCCCCTCCTCTTTCTTTTTACATTCCACTAGTGAATATGAGCACATGATCTCACATATGCTGCACACCCCACCCCCATCCACAGTCCACCATCACCACCTCCCCATACACACTCACATGGATGTGAGAGCACACAAAAGCACTGTGGGGTGCATCCTGGACCTTCCCAGCTCAACTTCCCAGCCACCTCTATTCAAGCGCCTTGCCCTCACCGACTTTCATATAAAACGCCGCCTACACTAGGGCCCACTCAAAGCCCCTTACAGAGCCTCAAACCACCCCTTCCCCCCTGTGTTCTCCACCCCCGTCCAGTCAACTCAGGCCTCTGCCCCGAGCATTGCGCTGGCAGGCAGCCTCGACCGCTGAATGAATGGACCCGAGACACAGGAACTGTGAGAGAAAAAGGCAGAGATGGCTCATATCAACAGAATGGTGTCAAATTGATTTGTTCCTCCTGAGCAGCAGCATGAACATGCTATACATATCAATTAAAATCAATTATCCTCAACTGCATATACTGGGCCATCCATCTCTTCCAGGGGAGCACGTCAACGGCCAGGATACAGGTACTGCTCCTTCTTCCTGTCTCGTTTCTGCAGCCAAACAGTCGATCTCTCTCTTTTTCTCCCTGGCCTTTACAACACGAGTGGCCCACGTAAAAACAAACACACATACACACAGTCCACACACAATCATTGCCACAATAGGAACTCCATTCCCCTTGCTATCAGTGTAGTAATTATCACGCCAGGAACAGTGTTCCCTCAACAATTATCATTTCTCTCTTACATTATCCACAAAATTGGTGTGGCTGCTTCCCCTCTGTTATTATAAATGCCACTTTACATATGGCCGCCATATTTACAGCCGCTGCAATCAATATTTCTCAGGCTTACAGTTTGGATGGATGGTTTTTATGGCTTCACGTGAAATATTACAGTAATTCACCCACATGTCAGGGTTACACTTAAGTCTGCAATGAACACAAAGCCGTGTTATGCAAAGAATACTGTAGTTGAGCTCTTGTGTAATATATATGGCATTAGGGATTTAAAGCTTGACTCGCCTGAGGCAGTCTATGTTTGGTGTAATCAGAAGCTGCAAACCCATCCTGTTCTCGTTCAAGTCAATCAATATTAAATAATTGTCCGCTAGCAGAGACTGTTTCAGTCTTAAACCACTTTCAGATCCATCAAGATAGAGCCACAAGCTCACTCAGGCTCACAATGGAAACATTCAAGCAGCAGCTTCTGAAATGGCTTTGCTCTTGATATGTGGTTAAGATCCACTGCACGCTGTTGACACAGTGTGATCATTTCATACTCGGGAGAAAGGCACATATCATCAAACTGTCAGCATGTTTGTAAGTGCTGCAGAGAAATGTGCCATATCTATACGATTGTCAAGTCACGTGAACGGTCGGCCGTACCAGTAACTGATCTGAAACTGTCCTGAACCGTCTTCCCCCATCGTCTGAAGCCACCGTGGGAAGGTGAGCTGGTCGCAGATCTCCACTCGCCACCAGCAGCTCAACTGGGGCGCTTGTATACATAGCTGGCTTCTGTCAGGCTGTTGCAGGGGCAGATGTTCTAAGGAAGGCCTGGCTATAAACACGCATACATAAACACACGCCCTGGAGTGTACACACACCGATTTCCTCACATGTCAAACTCAGTAAACAAGTTGCCTCAATACTAGAACAGGCCACACACACATACACACACACTCGGAGGGGACACACGAACAAACACAAGGATCCTGAAATTAAGGGAAACAAGGCCCATCTGGCTCCAGAGCTGTTTAGCAAAGCAGGAAGGATTTGACCCTGACTATAGAAAAAGCAGGACGAACCGGCCAACGGGTAGTGGTATTGGATAAACTATAAACTCAATCCAAGTTTCATTTAAACTCCAGTTGGGCAAACTTGGCACCAGTGACTCGCTGAAAAGCAGAAAGCTCTGTATTTTCCCTCCAGGCAGTCCCCATTAGCGGGACATAAATGAAGATGTCAGAGGCAAAAAAAAGACAGACAGAATATCCTGAATTCCACCCTGCAGAGAACAGCTTTTGTACGTGTGAACACAGACACCCTCTCTCTCACAGACACTGACAAACACAAACTAGCTTCAGTTAGCTCAGTCAACAGACTGGTATGCACAGCAAATCACATTCAGTGTGACTCATAACAGTTACATACAGGCGAGTTACAGCCACACACACACACACACCTCTCCTGTTCACCAAACAAGCTCTGTGTGCTTGCCCTCGATCACTGTCACATGAGGGGTTAGCGTACCACCGCCGTCAGTTGTAATGAGCCAACAAGAAGACACCCAGATGGCCCTAACACAAGGAGGACCGAAGTGGACCTTGTTAGTTGACGAACAGGCTGAAGAGGACTGTTGAGTGAAAGGAGTGTCAGAAGTCATTAGGGAGGAGAAAGAGCATAATCTGTTTCTTCTTATGGCTGCTGTGGTTTCTGTCGATGCTGAGCCCATCCCTCTCTAAGAGCAGGGGAGTTAAGCAAGCTTGGGTGTATGTGGTTGTGATTGAACGTCATCCACGGTATCACTGACAGCAAGAGAAGGCCCAGACTGTTGCTCTCTGTGTCTCCACTTATTCATCCTGGAGCCCAGGGACTGAGCTTTTCCAGCTGGAGGGCTGGGTGGAGGGAGGGGGGGATTGTGGGGTGGGGGGGGATTTGGCCTGGCTAGATGAGAGAACTTGGGTCAGCTTCAGCTTGAGTTTAGCCTCATTCTGGGGTTGCTCTGTGACCCAAACACACACACAAGCCTCTTTCCTCCTCTCCTAGTTTCTTCTCTGGCCTGACACAACGCGCGCGCACGCACACACACACACACACACACACACACACACACACACTCAGACACACACAGCCAGCTGCCTCCCATCACTGAGGAGCAGCCACAGATGGGCTCTGCATGCTCCGTAAAGATCTCTCCACAGGCCCAGTCTACAGTCGCTGCCAAACCCGCCTGGCCCAAGCCCACTGTATGTGTGAGCGTGTTTGTGCGACTGTGTGTGCGTAGATATACGTGTGTCCATACATGCCTGAGTGGGTGTGTGTGTTAGTGTGCCAAACACTCTGAATGTGCCAGGGTTGGTGTGTGTGTGTCTGTGTGTGTGTCCATTTGGTGGTCGAGGAGCTGGACAGTTCTGGAAAGAGGAATCCCTCAGGACTGAGAGCTGCAGAGCAGAGAGTCAAGAGCTGGACCAGGATGCAAGGTTGTAATCAGTGCTGAGCAGAGCAGGAGGGGAGAGAAAGCCGGAAAACCTCAGAGACGAACAATAGCATCTCTCACACTCCCTCGATTGTGTTTCACTCCCATTTGGTGGAACGAAGAAGAAACTAGAGAGAAAAAGAATCAAAACCATTATCAAACCCACGCAGCTTGCCCTGGTTGTCAACCAGCGGCCATTTTCTGCTCTGTATCGCCGACCCCATTGATAAGCCCTCAAAAAGCCTTTCTCAGCCCTTAACAGCGCTTTAATGTCACTCCTCAGTCACTGCTCATCGGGGGATCTGATGGGTCTCTTTAAATCATTTTATAAGAGTTTGGTCTAGACCTGCTCTGTATGTAAAGTGCTTTGATGTAACTTTGTCATGATTTGGCGCTATATAAATAAATCTGATTTGATTTGACTCAGTCAGATCACATGTGCTAATAAACATACACCCACAGCTCCATGTTATACGCCAGTTATTTCAATTCTGTTTGGCTTTGATAGAGCCAGTCATGGCTTCATTCAATTTTTCCTATCTCTGCCCAGCTGAAAATTAAAGGAGGGGTTCATAGTTTAAGACTGAAAAATGAAGTAAAGTCTGTTCAGGGTGAGAGACAGGCTACGGTTTGAAGAAAGTTAAGAAATTTTTCTAACTTGTGCTCAGCGGCAGAGTGACAGAGGGAGGGGGGCTATTTACCCAGCACAGCAGTACATTGGCAGTGAAACATCTGGGAATCAAATCAGCAAAGACATCTACCAAATAAACCTGACATCCGTTACTAATGAGGCCTTTCTTGAAGGAATAATTTGACATTGTGGGGAAATATGTTTCTGTGTAGTGTGACTGAACTGGGATCCCTCATATTTGTGCAGCATAAAAAAAGAGGGGGGGGGGGGGGTCCCATTAGCTTAGCATAGATCCTCTAAACAAGGTAAGTAATTGGCTTAGCCGGTTAGACCACAAATTATTTTGACATGTTGAGTTTTGTGCCAGTTAAACAAATGAGCCATGACATGTTAATTAGTCAATATAGAGGTCTAGATAGGCCGGTTGGTTGTCTCCTTTTGACCCAGCTGGCTATCTGTTTCGGCTGTTTCCCGTCTTTGAGCTAAGCTAAATGTGGCTTTAGCGTACCGTACAATGAGAATTACATCAATCTTCTTGTCCAACTTTTGGCGAGAAACCCAATGCGCACATTTCCCTGAGAAGATTTATTTTTTTTTGCCTGCCCTTTCCCATTCCAGAGCACAGACCGCTATGGAAAAGATGTCGGGTTTGTCTCTTTCATAGCGTAGAAATGCGCTGCTTCCAGTCTGAATTTTATTGCAGCACTTTACGATCAAAGGGGAGCTGAAATGATATTTTATGAGTCTGTGTGTTGTAAACAGGTGTTAATGCGGAGCAGCTACGGAAAGTTTGGAATACTGGAGAGAAACCAAAGCCTTCCTGGAGGAACAAAGGGAAGACATGGTGAACAGAAAGCAAATCAATCAATCTCTGCCAGAGCACGTCTGGCTTTGACAGCACGGTTCTGAACCCAGAAGTAAAAGATAGCATGCAGCAAAGTTCAAAATACTTTCATTGTTCATCTGTCAGTGTGAAAGACAATTGCAAGAGAGAGCGGGTAAAAATACTAACACAATATTTATCTTGCGTCCCCTTCCATCCTGACTCACTCTTTTCTAATGTATTCCTGTTATTGTGAGAGGGTTTGGGAGATGGATGGGAAGAGAGTCCAGTAGGTGATATGTGTCTGGTACAAACACAGTGCAGTCTATCACACATTTCCCTGTCTCCAGTCTCAAGCAACAGTAATAATTCAGTCGACAACAAACAGCGCTGGGTTTTTTCCCTTTCTGATTTTTTTTTTTTTTTTGTGGCATTTCCATTGTCAGTGGTTGGTGGTTTTTCTTCTGCATTGTTCTTGAACTGCTTCCCTGGGAAACTGGGAAAGTCAAACAGCTGATGAGATGTCACCTCATGAACTCTCTCCTCGGTTTCACACACTCACAAACAGCCACGTCGGCGATTTGACACACACTCTCCCTCTTAACCATTCTCTTTTTTCTCCTCACACACACACGATTGTAAGGATCTCTCAACAACTGCTTGTCAAGCTCAATGGCACACAGCACTGTCCAAACAGGCTGCGAGCTGCAGCCTCACATGCACATTTGACTATTGCCTTTCAAGACTGGTGACTCTTGATCACATCAAGTCAGACATGCCAGCCTTATGATGGCTGCCGGCCTTCTCTTAGTTTTCATCTCCTGCTAAAAGCACACCAAGAATCTAAGGGATTTCCGCAGAGCTTGAACACATTCCTGTTAACTTTTTTTTTTCTTCATTTAGCCTACAGCAGCTAGAGCTGGAGTTAATGTGTGTGGTGCAATAAAACTTAGCTTTAACAGTAATCTCCCTGTAGCGGTTTCTGCTCACTGTGCATGCCCATACCTGGGCCCCACGCATGCCTGTTGTGACTGGTCATGCGGTGCTATATGGGGGTCCATGTATGAGCTGTGGAATTATCCTGTGTTCGAACAGGGACATACGCGTGCATGAGCACGTACACACACACAGAAAAACTTGCATGTGCATGCACATTATGCACAGACGTACACATTCTTTGAAAGCCAACAGTAGCGAAACAAGAGAAGGTAGGCCTCTCTGTGTGCAACTGACAGAATGAATTACACACTGAGCTTAAACACTAGCTTCCTGTCTCGCACAACAGCACTGGATGGTTTTCAGATGGATTTTGCTGAATCTTGTACAAACAGTGAGTCAATATCTGGGTAATAGGCAATCGTTAAAGAAGAACAATTCACAAGCGATTTGCAGAGAAAATGTGTGTTTGGGGCACTTTGCACCGCAGTCTGTCACACAGCCATAACAAGGGCATGCTGCCAATAGGATCCATTTGCAGGGCTTGACAAGAGAGCAGCAAGCAGATATCTGAATATTCCTGAGCCCTTAATATGTGCAGTGACTGGATATTGCTCATCAGTGACAAGACTTGGAGAAGGGGGGGGGAGAAAAAGAAATTCTACTGATGAAAAGCTGATAATTCTGTCTCTAACGATTCAGGAAGCCATGAAATCAATGACAAATTTGTGTTATGAGCAAACGTACAAGACATTTTAATCCTTCAGCACTTTGCCTCTGATATTTATGTCTGTCGCCAGCACTTTCATTATCATAAAGCGTGTTTAATATTTCTCAGCTGTGTGAGAGGAGCGCCACACTACAGATGATTGAGTGCACTAGATTTAGTGGCCCTCTCCAGCTCTCCTCTTTCTCCAGCTGCGTCCACGTACTTTAATACGTATACACACGAAGGAGTCCGTTGAGATGGGAGGGTCACAGAAGGAAGGAGAGAAGGAGGGAAGGGAAAGGAAAGGAGGGGGGGGGCAGAGTGTGCAAGCGCTAAGGACATGGTGCCAACTAGAGAGGCCCACCGTGCCTCAGTCCCATCTCTCCAGCTGAGGGCTTTGATTCGCCTGATTGTCTCCAATATTGAGACACACAATAAACACAACACTTGGCGTCCATTTGCAATTCTAATCAGTCCCTCTCAACTGGCCTAGACAACCCAGCTATAGCCCTCTGGGATATCACTCATCTGACTGCAAAATAATGACACAATCATCGCCATGGCTACGATCCTGCTGCAGCCCATGAGCGGCAGCACAGAGAGGATATTAATACACAGGAGTGCTGGGAGGACTAAATGAATTAGCCAGGAGATTAGCTAGATACCAGGTTAATGAATATGCCACGCAGGCAACTTCTGCCGTCTTGCATTTTGGGAACATTCAAGCCCCTTTCCAAAAGAAATCACTAGTGGCAAAATATACAACCTAGCAGGTCCACACCTGTTTGTGCAGGGCATGCTGCAACAGGATTTCAATGAACCACCTCCTTTCAACATGAAATCTGACTATGTAAACTTGGGTTGATCGTTTCTCGATAAGGCAGAAAGTTGCAAACTTCAGCACTATCTGATTTTGGCATACTGCAAAGTGACTGTAAACTAACATGCAGGCGGCAATATGATCATTATCCACTATAAAAGCCTGTGTTTCTGTTGAATCATGTGAAATAGTTTCTCTGTTTTTGGATGATAAGAGTCATAAATCATTGCAATTTAAGACGTTTAAGAGATAAGAGAGAGATTTTTAAAAAATATTGTCCCAGACTCATACAGCTGCAAATTATAAAAGCCCGTCTGCTGGCTTTTCCGGTGCTGTTTTCATTTACTTGACAACATGATGGTAATACATGCTCACAGATAAATGAGAGCAAAGTGACATGCAATCATCCACGTTTTAGTAGCCTTGATGTATTTGCTTTAACAGTCACCCAGAGATGAGAAGCTCAAATTTATTTCAGAAAGTAGCAGGCACATCTTAGGAAACTGGGTATTTGACTTGCAAATCATTCAGATGATTCATAACGGCAACCGTGCTTGTCTGCCCTCATTTTCGAGTGAGCACGTGAGTGTGCCTTCATGCATATGTCCGAGTGTGTGTGTGTTTGCGCCGACACTTTCACAGGCATGTGAATGACAGCCTGTCGGTGAAAGAATTGTCATTATCTGCCTGATGTCTGTGTGAGCTGTGACCGAGGGCAGGGTCACATCACTAGCGGGGAGCTGACACTCTGCGGACAGGAAACATTACTTTCTGATTTCCCTCTAGAGGGGAAATGCTCTTGTCACAATCTGCAATGCTAGAGTTCGACCTCATTTGGAGGTTATTCCCATATGCACAACAGAAAACTGTGTGTGTGTGTGTGTGTGTACAAGCATGTGGGTGACAGTAAGATGAGAGATCATTATCTAAAAATATTTCTTTTTACAGCAGCAATATAGTTGGGTTTTTTTTCTTTGTTCCTAAGGCCTTGAAGAGAGCGCTTCTGGTAAACCTCTCCCCACCCTGTCCTTAGCCTTTGACATTTTCTGTGTAACAACAATACGCGGGTTTTAGTTCAGTGTCGTACATGCGATCTGTTAGGATGCTGATAACAGAAGCTGATGGATAGGTTTAATCAGCCAAGCCCAGAGATCAAGAGCACAGGACAGATCAATCAAATGCTGTGTGGTTTATAAAAGAAACAGCTTTTCAGTGTCACAGGGGTCTCATCCTGTGGTGTTTTTTTTTGTTTTTTTTGTTGTTGTTGTTTTTTTTGCTGCGGGTAGAGACCAACCCTCAATAAATTAAATATAAAAGTAAGGAAAAACATCTTAAGATGATGTGACTTAAAGTAATAGGCCGAATCTGGTGAAAAAAACAACTCAGAAATGAAAACAGCTTAGCTGTAATCAGTATACTGACACTATTAAACTCCAACAGCCACTCTCTGACAAAGAACAACAGTAAATGTCCTTGATCTCTAACATAAATAGTTCTTGAGATAAAATCCAACTAAAACCTACTGCAAAACAGAAACATAGTTTTACTGAAATCAAGAAGGAGCAATGAAGACAAAAAAAGAGAGACAAAAGCTGAAAACTATCTACACCAAACAATCAATAGATCTCCACATAAGAGAGCCCCAGCCGCTGCTATAACTGGGACATGGTGTTTTTAATACACAGCTGTCGTCTGTGTCTTAAAAGAAGCTTCTTATCAGAGAATTTGAATGACAAGTCTATTCTCTGCTTACAGTCTCAGCTCATGATTGTAAAAGACAGCTACACATGTCCCATCCGATCCAAGACAAATTAGTTGCTCTTTCTTTCTTTCCTTGGATGGGAGATCTTATCCAGGCGGACATGCTTAAGTTGTCAGTGGGTTTCTAAAACCCATATTGAACAGCATATTGACTGATGCAATCGCAGAGACACACATCATTAGGCTCATTAACAGCAAATGTAAAAGGGGAGGATGGCCTAACTGGTGTAGCGGGAGTCTGTGTCTCTTCTGATAACGCTCGCCTTTAACAAGCAGAGTGCAGGCAAGATGCAGGCTGTCGGTATTAAAATGAAATGTGCGTGTGTGTGATGTGCGTACTAATAAATAGCTTGTTTGACATGAAGCTATTCTCATTCACACAGTTTGTTCTGTGATAACCGGGAGGATTGTGGCCTCGTAAAGACGCTCCATGTGTTGTTTTAGGAAGCCATTACAAACTGGGCCGTCTCCATTACAAGGGCTATCTGATCATTATTACCACCATCTGTAAGGCACACTCAAACCTTAATCTGCACAAGCCAACCACAGCTGACTCCTGAGCTACAGAACACACACGTATTCACGCTACCTTCCGCTGTGATATATGTCTGTGTGTGAATACGAGTGCGTGCATATGTAAACGTGACACAGCAGCTGTTCCCTCATCACATTGCAGCGTTCAGGTCAACACGTTTTAGCCCAGCCTACTTAAGCAACGCTGAGTGAAGCGCTGCCGCAGACGCCGACATGCAAGTCTCCATGCAAGGCTGAACCCCAACACCCGTGCAATGCCCGCACCCTTCAAAGGCTCATCACAGGACGCACATCTAATGCTTAAAGCTTCAGCCTGCCGTGCTACTTTGAAGGGATGGCTCCAGTCCCTCAAATGGGAGCCAAGTCATTTCCCTTGCCTTGACGGCTCTATTGTGTGAAAGGTGGACCAAAGTGGTTCTGTTTGGTCATGTGGGGTGTCTTCGAGGATCAGGGTCACCTCAGGAAATTAAACTTTCCCCAGATGCACAGGGACACCTAAACAATAAATATATTCATGCCTTCATGTATATTTGAAATAAGAATTTGACTCGGGCCGCATAATGCACATGCCAGGTTCTGACTTTGAGATTCTTGACATGCACGAGGTGCCACATTCATAGGTGCATAAATAAATCAGAAAATGCTCCCAACAGAACTACTAAAAGCAGCAACATGGACCTGGGCCTGGTGTGCAGAAAGGACTCACTGAAGATTTGTCTGCAAAGAAAAGCTTTCATCTCACAGACAGGAGAGGAGAGGAGAGGAGTGATGTGGTGGAGGTTGAGGCTGTCATGTTTCACGGTGGGGGCCTTAGGAGACTGATCAGGAGAATAGCTAAAAGTAGTCAAAGTTTTTTTAGGTGCAGGGGGAAAATGGAAGATGAGGCAGCAGAGCACATAACTACGCAGCACATTAAGGTTGGCGAGTTAAGATCTCAATGTGAAGTGTAATATTACTGCACTTCTAGAGGAAAAGCTACCACTGTTGCTCATTAAATCAAGTAAACGCAAAGCCTTCAGTCTTATTCTCTGCATAGTTCATAAAGCAAGTGGCAAGGTTTAGAATGCCGTGTTTGCTTTAGCAAACCTTCACTCCTATTTCCAATATCGGAGAGATGAGAGGCTTCCATGGCCAAGCACATCATGGGGGAGAATAAACACAAATCTAATGGGAAACATGTGTATGAGAGATGAAACGGCCTCTCTCATATGAATGGGATGAAATATAGACCTGTGTCCCACTGTGCTCCAATCACAGCCGTAAGAACTCGGCGTGAAGGGGAAACGGCAGACCCCCAACAGGCTCTCTCACTCAACACACAAACTGCCAATATGGCCATTCTGGAGCAGATTCATGTGGAGGCCACGGTCTGACAGTGACATCTCCATTCACTCCTGAATTCTTTTTCTCTTCCCAACATGCATGGACACACACATGCACACACACACACAGAGCCAGAGGCCATGGGAGGAGGAGCAGTGCTGGGGCATAAAAAAGCCTTTCTCCCTGCCGTGGGTCTCTGTGGGGTTTAGCCTGGCATTATGGGAAGATTAGACTTTAGAGTGCTTGACTATCTGATGTCATTGTTGGTTTTGCGTTGTCTGGATGGCTTGTGGAACTCGGACCTGATGGCAGGCACATTTCTCTCCAAACAAAATGCTCAGGGTTGCAGTTGTGATTGATTGCAGTTTCCTTTTGTATCTGTCTGGTATGCCTCTATTGGAAGAAGAATTAGTCAGACAAAAACGCATGGAAAACGCATCACATCTGACTCCATCAATCAAGTCAGCAATCAAAATAATTCAATTAAGTGACTTAAATCCTGCTGGCTTACGAGTTCCTGCTCCAATAGCCCGGAGACAAACTCAATTTACTGACAATCCATACATGATAGCATTAACTCCACTTTTAAGCTCAAATCTTTTTCCATTACTTATGTTTTCTAAATATCAAGGGGAATACAAAGGAAATAGCTGAGTTATTCTGTTTACTTAGGAAGACGACAAGTCAGAAAAAAATCAAATAAACAAGAGCAACTTCTAATACATAATGAAATTGCAGACAGGCTGTCCAGACAGCTAAACTAATTTGCAATTTGTTTAGAACGAGACTTGCAGAGCACAAGAAACTTTAGAAATGTTTTTATAGCTCTAGTTAATGGCTGCACATCAGAGATGCAGGATTGTGGAGAGTCTGTGAGAGGGAGGTTGCTGAATATGTGTGTAATTGTCTTTTTCCCCCCGTTTCCGAGGTGTGAAAGGGAATGCAGAGTTGCAGTGGGGTGTCCCAGGGAGAGGCGATTGAAGCGTCAGTCACAGCTGCCACACAGAGCCCCGGCGCGCAGCAAATCCCAGGCCCGGCCCTCGCAGGCAGAGGGGCCGGGGCCAGGCCTGGGAGCAGCAGGAGTCCCACAGGCCTTTTCTTCCAACTCCTCTCACCAGCACAAGGGAGACCGGGATCATGCTGTGAGTTTGCTTAGAAAAGGCTGAGCCAAAACTTGGCAGAATGGGTTAACGGAGGCAAGCATACACACTCGCATACATACACACACACACACACACACACACACAAACTCGAATGCTTTCTGAGCTGTCTGTCTTGCCTGTGGGCATAGTGGGGGGAAAAAAAGCCAAATTAAAGGGAGAAAAAAAATTCAAAGATAAATCAAACCTCCACATCAGAAAATTTGGGACACACTTTTTCAGAGAAACAAGCCGAGAATGGGCAAGAAAGCGACTGTTCAACTAGATTACTGGAGAAATTAGTGGTTTTTGCTCAATGCCATGGGAGCCTAATGGTGGTAAAGTCCAGAGGATTATACGCTGTGCCATTTCCATGCTCCCCCTAATAGTCTCCATGTCCTGCCTCTGTATGCCATAGATGGATTATGATGCTTTATAATTAACATGGGGGAGGGGGGTAGTTACAGACCGCCCATCTGCCACGCTGACACACTTACAGGGGGTATCCCTTGGGAAAAGTGGGCTGCTGCTATTCTATTCCATTACTTTATCATTCTATTATCCTACCACTCCATTCAATTACACTGTCACTCCATTAGTGTACTCATAACAGTGAACAAAGGGCTCCATGATGATCATAAATGATATGTTCAGGGCTGGTTGGGTATGGTCATGCTTTATCCAGTCTCTTCCAGTAAATTATTATCTCTCCAAAAGTAAAGCTCCGTCTGGTTTTACTGAAGCTACAGGTGAGTGGAGAAGTTCAACTGTCCCCAAAAGAAATATTTATATTTTACTATATTACATTATAATGTAAAAATATTAAAAAATGTGTAACAGGAAAAAAATATTTTAAAATTGAACTGAACTTTGAATTTGACAGACAAAAAAAACAAAAACAACTCAAGGTTGACTTAATGTTTAATTTTAGAGCAGCTTCATGAGGAGATGAGAAAATACTATCCTTAGAATTACCAGTGAAGGTTGCAACCTGGTGATAGTTTTTTTTCATTTGGTCTACTTTACTTTTTCTAATTTTGAACACACAATCCAGTTCCGGAAAAACAGGCAAAGAAAAATTTCCGAGAATGTGTATTTTTTCCCCATGTCCTATATGCACTAAAAAGTTCCAGAAAAAGCTTAAAAATGTTTTCATGAGAGTAGTTTTTTCATGCATAGTTTTATAATTTTATAGTTGTGGTTACAAGCTCTAAAAAAGAAAAAGGTTTCGAAAATTACTAGTTATCATTATAGTTATCAAGTGGACCCAGAGTAAAAATATTTTTGGCTGATAGACTCTTTTAGTTTTGTAGCTCTGGTTGCCAGCTCCAGAAAAAGTTTATAAAATTACTACTAAATCTCAAAAACGACCCTCAGAGTTTCCAATAATTTTTCTGATGCAGTTGAAAATTCTGGAAAAAGTTTTTAAACATGCTGGTAAAGATTATTTTTCATCTAAATAGTTTTTTTTTATTTTTTGACGTGATTGAAAGCTCCAGGAAAATATAGAAAATTCACTAAAATATTTGAGTGGTGTCTCTTTTTGGTTTCAGCAGCAAATAATCAAGAAAAAAATTGTCCACACTTGCAGCATTATTTCTATTGCGACCTCAGTCCACAACAAGGCTCTTCGTCCTGTCCTATTGATTTTTTTCCATCATTATTTGCTGCCATCCGTCATCTCTTTCCCCAAAGTTCTGGCACATTAAATTCAAACTTTCCCACAAGTCTTTGGAGTGCCACAATCTAGGGGAAAACAGATCCTTCGCCGCCTGTATGCTGGTGACAACTCATGACGTCTTAAAGGACTTGCAGTGCAGCTGGCTGTTAAGGTTGCCTCCCCGCTGTTGGGGCCTGGCGGCTGATGAGGTCTGCCTACCCAGCACAGAGGGGTTCTCTGAGAAAGAGTTAAGTCTATGAGGTCAGTCTGGAGGAGGAGGTTACGAGTTCCCGAGTCGGAGCCGCAGGGGTAATAGTTTTAGAGATGGCTGTCACACAGATCCGTTCCACTGTCCAACACCGCTGCTGATCTCCAGCTATCCAAGCCCGCTTGCTTTTCAATTGCTCAACTTCTCTCTCCCTGTCCCCTTTTCTTCTTTTCTCCCTCTCTTTTCCCCTCACACTGACACATGGAAGTAATCTGGGAGCTCTATGCTGGACTGAAAGGATGTGCGGTTGAGCCCAGGACTGCGTTTCAACGCTCTACATTAGCTTCCTTTCCTCTCCTGTTTAATCCCCTTATTTTCAACTGCTCTTATAGAAAAGTACTGAGATGGCAAACAAAAGGCAGACTTTCCCCATTCAATTTTTTCCCCCACTTCCTGTAACTCTGCATTGCTACATTTTCTCTTGATTGAGCTGAGGCGCAGTCGAGGCGTTGTGAAGAAATCTTGAGGGAAGCTTTCCAGCTCCAACGCCTGTGCCTCTGCTTGGCAGCGCTGGAGCTGATGGGAACTTCCTGGTTGCTGCCAGCCAGGCCCGCGTCTAATGAAGCCCAGTCGCTAACTGCCTGTAAGGCAGCCACTGTTCAGCCACTCCACACTCGTCCACCGCACAGCCCTCGGCACTTTCACAGGGGCACACTGGCACGCTCCTAACACTTCCTTAATGCTCCTCTGTGGCAGGACAAAGAACAATAGCACACCGACATGCACTTTCAAGCACTCATTCAGTCCTATAAGCCTATACTTGTCCCTTTTATATGAGTCTTAGGGCTCTTTAATTACTGTGTGAACACAGAAACTGAATTCTAAAAAAAAAAAAAAAAAACAATACACACATTCACAAAATAGAATCCTCCAGTCATCACAAAATAATTGGCCTAACAATTATCGAACCATAAAGGCTGAATATGTAATATGTTGTGTTTGTTTTGGTCCGCTTGGGTCTTAAATTAATGTGCTTTCCTTTAAAGAAACAAAAAAAGAAAAGAAAAACAGTTGAGCAACACAAAGTTTCAACACGTTTGTGTCAAATGACTTTTTATGACTCACCTGAGGGAACCTGATAAACCAATGTGTCACTTTTTTTTTTTTACTGTCATGTAGTTTCACTTCTGGATGTCAAGGTCAAGATGCCTATTAGTCAGCCATTATGGGGCTATTATTTTCATTATCAATTCATATTTCTTTTTTTTTTGGGCTGCCTCTGAAACACAGAGGTTGGAAATATTTTTAAAAACAGGAAATTCTCACACTTAAATGAACAAAATGCTGTTGTTTTTGTTGTTTGATAAATTACAAGCAATTTATCAGTATTAAGTGTCAGCAATATGGAAGTATTTTCACCCTGAGACAATATCAATTTGTCAACTGTCAGAAAATGCTTTTTCTTTATATTGGCTTCTATCCTCTTCAAATCCTCAGGTCTGTGAGATGGCTGCTATGGTGTGATGAAGTATCTTGAACTGTCAGTATTTTTAATTCCCTCAGTAAACAAAAAACAAATAAATAAAAAACACCCAGACATTCTTGTGTGGTTAGTCTCCAAGCTGAGGCTGTGCATTACTATATATAATGAGACTGTGACGTTAAATTTGCCATAACACAAGATTTTATCATAATCTGCTGAAATTTCTTTTTGATCAGCCAACAGATTAATAGACTTTAATATTTCCAAAACTCTGTTTGTCCAAGTGAGTCATTATGTTCAGCTGTAGTCCCCATTGTGGCTCAGTCCCTGAAATGTGCCTTTAAAGAAAACCAACTGAAAATCACAAAGACCAGAACACGAAGGGGAAAAAAAATGCTGAGAAATTAGTTGCAAGCCGGGGCAATGAAGCTCGGTTTCATGTGCACCGCTGCTTGCATATAAAGACATGAACGCATCAATAACACAATGATCAGTTTTCAGTGATGTGGCAGCCAAACCACCAGTGGATAAAGTGAGTCCATCTGGAGTGAAACCATGATGGAAAAAAATCACATTTTTTCCATGAAATATCCTAAAGCGCTGCAGACCCTTTGCGAGCCCAGGTGCCTCATGTAGATAACCAAATGAAGAATGTGTCGTTACACACCGATGAAACAACAGCCATGTCGAGACAGAAGTGCACGCACATAAAAACAAATGCAGCTGTCCTTATAGTGAGACACAGGGTGCCTTCACAGCACCAGGGGCCAGTTGCTCTCCACAAGTATTTCTTACTGGTTGGCCCTCTCTTTCTCTCTGAGTGGGGCTCAAGCTCTAAGTCCTCTCTGTGTGTAATGAGATCTGTATCAGAGGGAAACATGATCAGAGTCTATAGGGGGGAGGGAGGGGGGACTCGGGGAGGCAGGGGGAGAGAAGGTGTATATCGCAAAATAAGTAAAGAGGGCAAGCAGCAGGGCGCGGGGCAGGCCTGAAACAAAAACAGGCCTCTGACCCTCTCAGCAGTGACCCGCAGAGTAGCGAGGAGCAGAGGGGAGTGTTCAGAGAACTCTTTGCAAAGGAACCAAAATCTGTTTCTGGTCTAGTCCTTGAGTTTCATTCAGCTCTCGTTCAACAGGTTGCGGCAGATTCGAGTTTTGCATTTTCAGCTTGTTTTTTTTGTTGTTGTTTTTTTTTAACCGCTCTGCTGAAATCCTGGTTCTATTTAAATGTCAGTGTTTTAGAGCTTCTGTGAATGTCGCCTTGCAGTAGCCAAAAGTTTCTCTGTGTTCAACAATAAACCTTTAAAGCATTCCCTCTGATAAAAGCAGTCTCTAAAAACAAAGATAAAGCAGAGTTTGTTTTGTTCTAATTACTACATGTCTTTTTTTTTCTGCAATTATCTCAGCAGAAAAAGCCAATCTGGAAAATAAAACTTTAATTAGGCATTACGTGCAGCTTTTCTACTAATAGCAGAGAAATAATATTATGTGGTGTTTTCAAAAGGTATTTAACATTAAACTCACCACCTTGTCATGCTAAAGTAGAGGGTTTTTCTTCCTTAGAAAATTATAATGTTAATTTACTTTGCTATTTTGGAAAAAACAACAACAACAACAACATGTTTTCTAAATATCACAGTGGCAATCAAATCCAATATAATCATCGTCAAACTCAGTGAACCTTTAAACCGCACAAGCACGTTATAAACCAGATCAGTCGACTGTTAAACTGTAAGCCAGGCAGCTGAGGTTAACGCAGAGAAAAATAAGATGAGTAAGTAAAGACCCACAGCTGCACAGGCTGGAGAGGACTTTTATCAACACCCCTCTCTCTCTCACTCTGTTGGGCTATTTTGTGTACTTTCGTGGGCCTCAAAATTAAGTGAAGCCAAAGAAATGTCTACAAACTGTTTCCAAGCCTCACCAAAAAATGCAAAGAGTTCAACACTAGTCCAGCAGACTCCTGGCCGACCTGTGGCTCTTTCCTCACTGTGCTCTTTGAGACGTGCCAGAGCGTTTTCAAACTTTCATCCCATCATCTTGTTTGTCTCCTGAGCTGCTGTGATAGCTACAGGTCAGGAGGTAAATATTAGCTAAGGTGGGTTAGAGGACGGGGAGGAACCAATCACAACAACTTTGTCAGATTATCATTAAAATGGCACCACTGCTGCATTCCTGAGCACACCATGAGTGTGCCTGTGTGAGTGTATGTATATGGAAAATGCACGTACGTTAATGGCGCCGGCTTCAGACAAACCGATGGGACGTGATCAGTCATAACAAAGTGACATTTTCTGGCATAATCCCACTCAGCTAAATGAGAACTAATCCGATTTGCACTGATCAAATGTTAGGCCATTCTCAAGCAGGCTCAGGACGTCGACACATCCAGCCTTCTTCTACACAGCTACTCCACCGTCGTCACCCCCTTCCCCAGTCATCCAGCCTCAAATTAAATATCAAAAAAGGTCGGATCCATCCTGCAGCAAAGCTAAACACTTAGGGATGTTTTCCTTCTTCTACTTTCCAGATTTCTAGGCGCTACAGCGATGATGTATGTTGCCTGTTCAAGCATGCTGGGAGGAAATCAATTAAGCAAGCCCCAGTTATTGATAATGCGGGAGCTGGAGTGATAGCATCCTCATACAGAAATCCCTAACAGAGAAAGCTCAGATGGGACCCGGACATAAGCCTGCACACATAAAGAAAAAAACCACACACGCACAAACACAAGCCATAGTGGCCCAAACCCGCTGTTTTCCTATACTTTGTCTCATAACTCATTGCCTGTAGGGAGGCACTGGTATTGTTATATATTGTGTGTATTTGGTACAGTGTGCAAGCAGAGGGCCAGATTAATTTATTAGCTGAGGCAGCAGTGCTCCCCAAAGTGGGAACAGGAAGTAAGACATCGTAAATCTAGATAAGTCACCAGATAGTGTACTGTACATTTCTATAGGCTGCTCCCTCTCTGTTATTACAATAGAGCGATATAGGCCAAGACAGCGAGATGGAGTCAAAGACAACAAATGTGGAAGGCAAATTTTCCTCTTTTATTGCAAATCAGACACCCAAAAAAAAAAAAAAAAAAAAAAACAGGTTTGTATTTTATTGCAAAGCCTGGACAGACAAAGATAATTGTCTATTGTTTTCCAAGCGCAAAGCAGCAGGATAATTAGGTTGAGAGAACACAGAGCAGAGTGCATTATTGGTCTACTGTGAACTTTATGAAATATTTGGTCGGCATGGGGATTTTTACAAGAGGCAGAGTGGAGGAGCAGATGGAGAAATGATCTACCAATCCCCGAACCCAGCGTGGTAACCTTCTAAGACATTCCCTCCAGGTGACATCATCAATCAATAAATGTCTCCTCCAGTTTTTTTTTTTTTCCCCATTTGTCTTCCCATGGCTGACACAAGGTATTGTTTTTCTGTGCAGGGGTACTGTGTGTGTGTGTATTATCTCTGCCTGATGACGCTCATTGTTCCACTACCTCTACAGCTATACTCAAATAAAAGCTGATGGGCCGTATTCTCAGCATTAAGACCAAGCCACACATGTATCAACTCACACTCCGATGAACAGGGCAGCAATAATATTTCTCACTGACTGCACAACGAGCTCCTATGACATCTGACATTTGGGGGATAAATCATGGATTCACTTGAATGAATAAGTTCTAGTTATAATCCGGTCAAGCTACTCTCCATTTCCCGTTGGTGCTGTGAACTCAAATGAAGGTCAACTCCTCGGCTCCAACCACACAGAAATTCGGAAGGTTGGGTTGTTTTTTTTTTTTTTTTTACATTTTTTTTTTCCCTTTCCTCCCTCCTTTGGTTTATTTTCCCCTTATGTATGCTTTCCAACATCATGCAAATGCGGGAGTCGAGTCTAAGTGGGTGATAATTGTTACCAGAGTGTGTTTTATTATCAGCAGTCTGGGCTCACTCTGATTGTTTTGATGGGAATAATATAAATTTACATGAAAAATGCATTGCTTCAGCTACTTGCTTCTGAGAAACTGGATTTCATATTGAGAAAGAAATGATGCTGGATAGAAGCCAGAGCAATTAATCCAATTTTAATTCACTTCAAGCTTTTGCTTGCCTGATATCTGGGACCATCTTATCACACATATTTTTTTCTACATATGTGTGTGTGGAGCAAGAGGAGGGGGGCTGAATTCAAACTTGGTAGAGCAGGCACCTCAGTGTTACCTGGCCCTTTCAGAGGCCAGACAGAGACCCATGTTTAGGGCTCCTGATGGCGGCTGAGGGGGGAGAGCCAACTTGACAAGGCTGGCATGTTTTAACCTGTCCGTTCTCCTTTATTCTCCACTCAGCCACTGATACCAGCCACAAGGTAACCGGAGGGGGAAAGGGGTGGACGAAGTCCCACAACACCCAGGTAGATCTAATTAGAGTGTCCAGGCTGATAATGTACAGGTGCGTATAATGTAGTTATGATTTGCCACAATTAACCACCTATTATTGCTTTTGAAGTGAGGCCTCGTGTATTTTGTATAAGCCTGCACCCTGTGTGTGTCTGTGGTGTTGGGAAATTCCCCGCTGAGAAAGAAATCAGCACCAAACTCTGCGGGCGCAGGAATGACAATTAAAACTAAATAAATTCTGTTCTTTTCGAGATAATTGCCACATTTAACACAACATTTACCCCAGGCCTGCACACAATGGTAACTTTTCCAGTAATGTTGGTCCTCCATTACGCACACACCCAACGAGTTTGACATGCTTATACAAATGAAATACGAGACTTACTTGGGATTCTGCGAGCTCCAAATTATAGTCTCCAGCGATTTTGCCGAAGGTAAGGCCGACCTGCACATTAAAATAAAGATCCAGAGGTAATACTTCCAACAAGCGAGTCCCGCCATTCTGATAAATGTAGAGACAGTGAGCCGATTACTCAGAGCGTCGGACTGTGCGCCTGGCAGCCTTTATCTGCGGTTCGCCCGATGGGAAGGTGAGCTACGATCAGTCGGGAGCATGTGAGGTCGATGTCAGATACATGTCCCTCTGTCCGACCTCTTCAGAGAAATGCCCCAGACCCCCGTGTCCTTGACTGAACTGTCCACAGGACGTGAAAAAGACAACCGCTTCGGTTCTGGGTAGGATCTGGAAAAGAAAGCAGCCCACCCCGTGTGTCCTGGTTGACCTGTGGCTGTGACACAAAACCTCAGAAAAAAAGGAAAAGAAAATGGAAAAAGGAACCCTGGCTTTCGCGACCTTTAATTGCAAAAACTCTCGATCCGATGCAAAGAGAGAAGCAGGGCGTTCAGTTTTTTTGGGGAGACGCAATCTGGCGATGCGGCTGCCGGATGAAGCCGTGCCTTTGTCGGCGCTCCGCTGTCTGTACCTGTCGCTGGATATAGCCGCCCTACAGATGACCACATTCATCCATCAGTCACAACTCCGCAGCACGCCGGGAATCCCGAGGTCCACTTCATTCCAGTGTTGTCTTTCACCCCTCCTCCCCTCTGCTATTCTTCTCAGCGGAGGAATTGAGTTTCTATTATAAATATTCCTGCCGGCTTCTCAGCGCCGAGTCCGTGTGCGTGTTGCGCTCCAGCAGGGCAGCCGTTCTTAGTCCAACTCGGGCATGCTGAGCGTCCGGTGCGTGAAAACACTGCCCGTCTCCTGTGTGTTTCTCGGGCACAGAGAACTAAACAACACAAAAAAAAAGTGCCGAGGGAAGGTTAGACCTGTTCACCAGCCCGCCCCGAGGCTCTACGTCCGCTCGCCAACGCTTCCATGCCGGTGTACGCAGCAGCCCCCCTCTGCGATCTCCGCCTGAGAAACTCTCCGCGCTCCGATGTGTGCGGCAGCCAGAGCTCGACTGTAACCCGAGCCGAGCGAGGCGAAGGTGGGAGGGGGGGGTGAGGAGAAGGGGGGAGGAGGGGGGAGGAGGGGAGGGGGCAGCCCACAGCTCGAGCTGCGGCCAATCACAGCGCTCTGTCCGAACTTGGAAGCAGGAAGCGAAGGCATTTATGGGGACGTGGAGGGGGTGGATGGTGGGTACAGAGAGAGGGAGGAAGGTGGTAGAGTGTGTGTGTGTGTGCGCGCGGGCGCGTGTGCTGAGGGTGGGGGGGGTCCTGTTATTGGGTTGACCCCACATCTCCACCCGAGCCATCGACCCAAATTGAAATGGACTTTGGAGTTATTCGTCATACTGAAAGCTTTGGTGAGGAAAACGAGCCTCATAGGCTGCGGGAGCGTGCGTGAAAGTGCTAACAGCAGCAAAACTTTGGTCCCTTTAAATCCAGAACCCGAATGACCCTGCAGATCCTCAGAGCTCAACGCGATGCCATTACATTTCTATAATATGAGCCCATCAGAATCCTCCTATGGGGAATTAGAATTAGATCTGTGGTGAGAGGATAAGTTCTTCTTAAATTCTTTTTTAATATGTTTTGATTTTTTAAACATCTACTGTATTATACTTCACCGTAGAGGATTACTGTATGTTATTTGGGTGCCCTCTCTTTTTCCTCTTTGAAGGGAATGATGATTAATGGTCTCTTTGGATCTCTTCCTATTTGTCTCCTTCTGGGATAATGAACTGCATGAGAACTTAGTCTCCAGTGTCAATAGACAATAGACGGTTGGTAGCCTATAGTCATCTGGCCATTCATTCATTGAGGAAGAAACACTTGACACATAATTGATCATGTCCATGTATATGCCCCCTTTGTGTCTCTGTATATGTGTGTGTGTGTGTGTGTGTGTGGGCGTGTGAGAGAGAGAGCAGGAGAGGGGTAGAGTTAATTTTCTTGTATTTATCCAATCAATGCCGCCCCCTAATGGTTGGGATGAAACCGATTCACAATGTATATGAGTGAAGTTTAATGTAATTGGAAAAGAAAGATAACAGACATTTACAGACGTGTCCTTTGGTTCCTTAAATTATGTGCTACAGCTTGTTGTAGTTTTGACAGCCCATAAATCTTTATGAAACAAAAAGGTCCATAACAGCTTCACACCCAAATGATTATACATTCTAATTATCTCAGTGTTGTTTTTTTTGTTCTGTTTTGTTTGTTTGTTTGTTTGTATGGTTGTGTGTGTGTGTGTGTGTGTGTGAGATAATAGAGGCCACAGAAGTTGGAGTGGCATAGCTGCGTCCTCAGGAGCCTAGCTACAGGCTATCATAATGTTGTCATAGTAACAGCAAACACAGGCCAGTTGCCACAGAGCTGGCATACCCGGTCTGGTGGCTGGGACATAGCCTATGGGATACCTGATACCGTAAGAGCCAATCAAATGGTCACATATAGATACCTGATCCACTGCAAGCCAATGAGACGCCTCCTATGTACAAGTTTTGATGGCTGCCACAGCTGCGGCCAAGACTGACTGACCAATGGCTGCAGGACAGCTATGGTGGACATTCCAAGCTGTTGTTGTAAGCGAGTGATCAAACCACAGTCTGGGATCAGCAGAATCAAAAACACTTCATCAGCCAAGTACAATACTATGCAGAGATTTGCCTTGGGATGCAATCAAAACTAATCCTTTCCAACGATATGCAGCCCAACAGTAGACCTGGAAGAAAAACAAAGCATCGTATAAGAAAAGGATTATTGAAGATATAAAGCAGATAATGGATTGTAGATTTAGTCTTAATAAATATGAAAACTGCATAAAGTAACAGTGTAATGTGCTTAATGACGAAGGATTGCACTGAGCATAGTACTCCTGTTCACTCAAACCCCCCACTGAAGGCAATCTGATTTTTTCTCCCCTCCTCTGACAGCCGCCTATAAAATACTGGCATTTTCAAGTAATGAGGTCATCATGTTAATCTGTATAGGTGGCTGATTGCTGCTTCTATAAATAGTCTGAATGTACTTTGATACCTCAAAGCTCCTACACAGACGATCCCCTGCCTGAAAATGTAGGGCTGCAGCTAAAGATTATTTTCAGTCCTTTTAATTGTTTTATTCTATTCAAATATGATATAAACACAGAATTTTCCCTTAAAACTGCTGTTCTGCACTCACACCAGCAGCTCTCTGAGGTTATATCCACCATGGCGTTTTGAGCTAAATGCTAACGTCAGTGTGCTAACATGGTCACAATTAAAATCCTGCTAAGCCGATATAACATTTACCATGTACACAGTTCGTTAGCAGGCTTATGTCTGCTAATTGGCATTTACACAAAGTAAAGGTGGAGTGACAGTTTAAAACTGAAATCTTGACCTGTTGAATGTGCAAGCATGGAAACAGGAGGTCGCCACATTGCAGCTTATCCTGAGGAGGATTTGGCTCGACCAGCTTTTATGGTAATCCAATAGCGATTGAGACATTTCACTTTAAAAGACAAATAGCAACATCATGGTGGTGGGAGAGCAAAAGTCAGGGGATAATCACAAACATAAGAGTCCGGCTATGCTGGATAAGACATGAGACGCAAATTTTCAGTCTGTTCTGAAAGGCATTAACTGTATTGTACATGAAAGGTGGCAGAAATAGCTGCTGCTGGAGACAAAAAAAAAGTGCAAAAAGAGAAAGAAGTTCAAAACTATTTTACTGTTTCGTCTCTGCATAGCTGACCACTCACTGCTAGAACAAGGGTGTGAATGGCACATTATCAGATCTTGGAAATTTTCAGACGTGGTCGGACACAGTGCTCCACCCAACCTGGTGTCAGGAAGCTGTGAAGGGAGGGGGCTATCAAAACTATTCAGCCAATTGACAAGGAGCTGTGAAGGAGCATATTGTCCATGTTAGGATTCATCCCCAGGGAAACTATGAATGTCTGTATGAAGCTTCATAGTGAGTCGCAGTAGTTGAGATGTAGAAATCTGAACCAAAGTTATGGCCCATAACTTACCATAGCAGCTAAAAGGTTCTCTTCGTACTGAGGGTTTTTAGGTGGCTGAAGTCAGAGATTATGTGGTATTTTCATTTCGTGAATAACTGAAATCATCAATTATCAAAAAAATACCATTCCTTCCACTGTCTAATCATTTGTTTTTGCACTAAAATGGAGACGCGTTAGTCACCCAAGCTTTTGTTTTCTTCACTCTGAGACTCCAAGATGAACTTTGGTGCCGAGGACAGAGCTCCTTCCCAATCTGATATTTACGCTTAGCAAACACTGAAACCATGACATCATCGTTCCAGGATGAAGCCGCTGTGGGTCTGCAGTTGGTCCAGCAACCTCACAGTGAAAATAAATCACAGTTAAAGTGGTCTCCACTTGCTTTTAATCTGCCCTTAATGAAGTCTGGCACATTTCCCCTTAGTGTGGCTCCATGACACTGTCGTGATCTACGGGCCGGGTGGGAGACCAGAGGGCTGCGGCCTTGGTGGAGCTGTGGGAGATGTGGCTGCAGCTGAGGCTGTATGGATCCAGGTATGAGCAGAGCCCCTTTGGCATGTATGGGGTCAAGTGGTTAACCCGAGTTATCTGGAGAAGACTAGGAACATGTGACTCAGATGTTCCAGTTGTAATCAATATCGAACAGCCATTAACCACTGAGACAACATATCCACACAAACACACACACACACACACAAGCACTTAGCAGCACATGTTTCCCGTCTGTCTCAGGCACTGTTAAGTGATCACGAAAGGAAACAAAAGGGCATAAACGCAAACAACATGGATTCACTCCAAACACTGAGCCAGCTGAAACAGTGGGAAAACTCTACTAATGTAAACCAACTATTTTCAGAGGCAGACACTTGAATAGTCACTGTATGAGCTATTCATGCTGTTTTAATTTAACTATAACAGTGCCGAGGCCAAACACAACAGCTGGGGGCATCCGCAGACGTACATTTCCTGTTTGTGGCTGATTGCCGTCCAGACGTCTTCCTCCTCTCTCATCTCGTTCTGCTTCTTCACTCCTCTTCCTCTGCTTTACTCATCTCGGCCATCACGACTGACAGGAAAGCGCTGATTACAGACAAATAACACTCTGCGCTAAACATGTCCTCAATTTAACATCCTTGCAGGTGATGTAAGCTCAACCTCCTCTGTTCTCCTTTCCACGTCTCTCACATCAGTAATTAGGTCTGATAAAAAGCCGAGACAATAGATGTTTCGTCTAACCGTCTTTGTCTACATATAAACACTGTGGGATCTTGATAACAATCCTTACTAGTAGCTGGTTGTGATCCTCCCATCTTCTCTCAGCACCGTTCCCTGTATTTTATACAATTTTTGCCTCTCTGATGAGATTAGAATTTGAAAAGAGAAACTGTTCTTTGATGCTCAATATCAAAGACCCCGACACTCAACAATTCCCCCTGAAAAAAAAAAAATGGGTAGAAAGTTAGGACATGCATTCACACAGACACACATGTTATTAACTCCCTGTGATTATTTGTTAGTGTAAACTGCATTTTGTAGGCCCATGGCCCGGGGGGTTTAGGGAAGAGCTAAATTGATGGAGAGAATATGCCAAACAGCGGCCCTCGGGGGGTGTTCTGTCCATTCTAATAGAATTACAAGTCTCTGATAGATGAGTCTTTTCTCCAAGGCTACTTGTCTGTCAAACATTAGGTCACACTCAGCTTCCACACTCGGATGAGGGGGGTTGGCAGGGTGGGGGAGAGGCAGAAAGGGGCTCAAGGCAGAGAGAAGAAAACGTCTGGAGAGGTGCCTCACTCCCTGCCAAGAAAAGGAGGGCAACAAAAGTGAAAAAGGGTTTGGGGAGAGAGGGAGGACTGGGTGAAAAAAGAGAGGGTGGGAGCCGGTGAAAGAGAAAGTGGAGTGAGTGAGGGTGGGGGGTTAAAGAAAGAGGAGAGAGTGAGAGGGATACAAAGGGGTGCATTCGAATCCACTCTAATCACGGCCTGTGTGATGTGTGATGGACAGGACCTGCAGACGTGCCTTCTTTTCAATTTGAGTGTGTGTGTGCATGTGAGTGTGTATGAGTGTTTCTGTGGCTGGTGTGACGAGGGGAGGTGCCGGGCCTCTAGTAGAGATGTCTACTGCCAGCAGACTGAATGGGACAAAGACCTGAATAGAAACTTCAAAGCGACCTCCGTGAGCTCACCCCCCACTACCGCCTCCACCACCTCTTCTTCACAGTCCCTGTGTGATGGTCAACAAGCTTCTGCTCAAGTGGTGTGTGGCTGTGTGTGTACCCACAGCATGTGTGAGTCTCTTATTTTCTGACAGCTACATGCATTTCTTGGCAGCTGTGCGTGCAGTGTGGATTTCAAGTGTGTCTGTCTGCCCCTGTGCATTTATTTCTTTGGCGAGGATGTGTGTGTTTGCTTTAAAGAGCAGACTGCAGGATGCAGATATAATTGGAGCCGAGGATCTGACTCATTGCTCTCCCGCTCCGATTTGTGAGCCGGCTCTCTTTGGTGGGCTTGGAATTGAAACAAGTAGCCCACAGATCTAACGTACTGAAGAAATTATTGTTGCTAGATGATACAGAGAGATTTAACATCTAATTTGGTCCCAGTGTCCTTACTGATTTTGGCCTGTGTTATGATCTTGCGGTGTGCGTCATCTAATTCTATTTGGCTGTGGCTCAGGGCCTGTAATGATCCTCCACTTATCACCCCTCTCTCTCCACAGTAGACACTCTTCAAAGTGTCTCTCCTAGCAGAGCTAATAGCCTAACAGGAGTCTGATGACTGCTGCAGAGAATCTTTCTGGGCCCCTGACAAAAATGGGAAGGCCCGGGGGTGATGGCCAGGTCAGGCAGAAAGATAAGATTTGTGTATGCGTATTGTGGACTTTGGCATTTGTTTGATAGTGAGCGTGCTTACGCATGCTTGTGTGTGTGTGTGTGTGTGCGTGCGTTCACATACCTCACAAAAGTATCTGCCCTCTCCAAGCCTACTTGCACCAGTCAAGTCAGGTCGGGCTCCAAAGCCCCTGGGATCAATGTGTCATTGTTGCTGCCTACTGTCACTGACATGTCCTCAGTGACATCATCACCCAGGAACACCGAACAGATGATTAATCTCTATTCAGTGCACAGCTGAAGAGCCATTTGAAGCCACCTCTAACAAGAGTACAGAATAAAGTAGCCCCAACAACCTCATCAGCAGTGTCTTTTTTCACCTCCTCCCGGCAGGTGCAATGTAGCAGTGTAGGCTGCTGCTGCTTTGATCACATATTTATATTTTAAGAGACAGAGCAGCAGTCCTGCATGCAGACATAGTCCCCGTGATGAGAAACATCCTCTCAATATGCCTTTAAATCCTTATATCTAGCAGTTGCCATCATCTGTCGTTGGGAAAATGCGCTTAGATTTGAACTATAGAAAATCACGTTGCGATAACCTTATCTGCAGATAAAATGTTATCTGTCATCCTGATTATGTCATGTGTTTTTAGCTGAGCGCTATTCTATGCAGCTATAAATAAAGAGGCCATAAAAAATCCTGTCATGTGTAATGCCCCCACACAAACACACACACACACACAATGCAGTAATTGTGACACGCCTGTAAAACAAAGACACAGGAATAATCATAGCTAATGTACACACAGCTAATGTGCTCATGCCCTGAAATACACGCTGTGAATGAAAAGGGAAGGGCCGCACCCTAGCATGCACCGCCGCAGAGGGAAGCACACAAACACACCTTTGGCAACTAGCAATATACACCGAAAAAACACACTTTAAACCCAGGGAGACAAACTCCTAAATCTGAGAGTGTCCTTGTTGGTAAGCAGCTGAGGGTGCACGAATGCTCTCAGCCGCATCATCAAAGCCTCAGCAATTACTCCCATGCTCCCTCACTCTGGCATAAATCTGCTCTTATCTCAGCTCGCTGCAGGATCAGGGAATATCAGCTCCAGCATCTGCTCCATCTACAAACCCAGCCACTAAAAGCACAACAAAGTGGCTCTGCAGGCATAAATAAAGGAAGGAGGGGCACCGGAAGGAGCAACTGAGAGTGGGGGAGCATAGAGAAAAACTGAGAATGAAAGATAGGTAGAGGAAGGTATGGGGTGTGTTTGTGCTTGCCTTGTTTGCCTTGAGCATTTGGACTCATTCACACTTCAATCTGTCAATCAGCCAGGTAAAAAAAATAGTGAGTTTCAAGCAACTTTTCTCTGCTAAGGATAAAAGTCTTCCCAGGAAATGAAGATATATGAAACGAAGGGAGGTCAACAGCGCTGGTAAGGGTAAAAGGTCAGACTTGAAGATTTAGTAGGCAGGGGCAGATATGAAGCTAAGCCCGGTTTGTCATATTTAATGGTGGGGTTAAATAACCAGCGATGCTCTTCGTTACAAGGGCCTACAGTATGATCTTTGGAGGCCTGCAGACAGATTTTGACATTATTAACCCAGATTGTGCAGAGAGGTCAGCAGATTCCAGGTCTGTTATAGACAACGAAGTGGCTCACACCTGGCTGACGCCACAGAGCCTCGAAAGTATTTTTAGGAGGATGATTGTTTTCCATGTGGCGGGACCACAGTGACATCATTCATTCTGACCTCTTTATTGCAGCTGCGACCCTGACCTCCCTCCTCAAACCTTATCCACCCACTCCTTTCTCCTGTACCTCCACATCCTCTCTGCGTTTCCTTCTTCCTGTGTGTGCCGTCCACTTCCATTCACCCCAGATTCAGCCTCTCCCCACTCACCGAGAGCAGCCAAAGAGCTCGGCCAGTATGCAGTACAATCTGCAGGAGCCAAATTTACAGCGATCCCAAAGTGGCCCACTTTGACAATGATAAAAAAGACAAAATGGTACAAGTTAATGTTTTGAGGAAATACCTCAGCTCCAGGTGCTGGCTGGGGGTCAGGGGTGAGAGGTGATGGGTCACACACCACCCCTCAGGGCTCCCTGAACCCTGACCTCACGAGACTGATGAATAGTGTGTTAACGGGGACCAGCTCTCTCTTACTGTGTCTGCACTCTCTCTTCTTGTCTTTGACTACCTCCAATTCCGCATCCCCCCGGCCCTCTCCGCTCTCCTGGGAACTGATCTGGCAGAGGCAGAGTAGCAATACTTATACCTGCTGAACCTTTTAAAGTACCTCACCATCTGTCGTCTCCCCTGGTTTTAAAATTATCATCATATCACAGTCAAACTAGGCACTGTCGCAATCTTACATAACCTAACCCCTATCTACCAGCGCATGCAATACTTAAGAATAGATTGAATAAATTATTATTGGGTGAGGTGTTAAATCTTGGCCAGCAATAGAAGTGCTCTCTTTCTAATGAGGCTCCCTTGCCTCATCTCTGGCTCGTATCTGTGCAGGAGGGAAGTGAAAAAGTGAATAACAGGCGCATGCATGAGCCACCTGCCCCCTCCCCCTGCATAGACACGCATAATATATATGCGCCAGTGGACATAACACAGACATGGACGTTGCATACATTTAACACACACGGACATGCACGTGCACACGCTCACGCGCGCGCGCACACACACACACACACACAGAGCGCACCCTGGGCCATTTGCACAGTCATATCATAGAGCCAATTAAAGAGATGAGTCTTATTAGCAGAGGTGTCCTGGCCCTCGTTAATCACTGGGGTTTCCTGGCAGGGGCTCGTGACATGCAAAGCTCTCTGTCATCTTTATGAGACCTGTCTCATCATGCCCTTATAAGACACTCATCCAAACTTTACCGAGACTCATGATTTAGCAGAGCTGGCTTGGCCCAGAAAGGCATTCAGTCATCTGCAGGTCACCTTTGAACGAGCTTCAAGGGATTTGAAAATGGGAGCATAGAAACGCAGGTTTCGTGCGACACCTTTGCTGCCTCGGTAGCTTGCATGTTTTTCAGGGTTTCTCCCCCCACCGCCCTAATTGAAAACCCATAATCAAAAACCCATAATCTTGTTTCCTTTTCCTTCAGGGAAAACATTATTATCCTCGCTGCACAGCTCAGGCCCACTGGGACGAGTGAAAGTGGCTCCACAACAATGAATGTGAGGCGAAGAGAGAAGGTGTAGAGAATAAGATTCAAGGGTTACTCAGAGTAAATATCACTCTGCTCCCTGATGAAAACTCGTTTTGTTTTCTCACTTGCCCTGCACAGACTCATGGACCACCTGCGGTCCTGCTGATGACAGATTCTCTCCACACACTGGACCATCAGTGCCAAACAGAGACTAATCCTCCAGCTTCTGTCCTCCAACTACAATAGCCGCGTCACTTGTTCATTCATTCAGAATACCTTAAACTGCTCTCCCTGTGTGTCAATACAAAGAAAACCGACAGGGGGAAGACAGTAGGTTCCCACGGCACTCTATTCATAGCTTTTCCACTGGAATCTCTGACCTGTTCTGGCCTGCCTCATGAAACCTGCTCCTCATAATGAAGGGCATTGATCTTTTCTCATTTCACATTCACCTTGACAACATTGTTACAATCCACTGAGCCTGTCTCATCTTTATCCAGAAGAGATTTCCTAACTTCACTTGGTTGCCAGATATTTTATTAAATGTAGGTTGCATTGTTGGGATGACGTGGCCTGCTCGAAAATGTCAAGGATGGGGTGTACTGTACCGGACAACAAGGCTGTAGGAGATGCAGTCTGGTAATGTGGGCGTCAGCCCGGAAACCGGTCCATCTGCATGCATGTGTCCCTGTGTCTAATCTCAGGCAGGTTCTGGTAAATGATTTTCCAGGGTCAGCTGCTTTCTCCTGCCCTTACAAGCCAAGGAGATTACAACAAATGCACTCATTAATGATTTATCCAAGGAATTAAAATTCTGTGGATTTATCTCACAAAATTTGTGAAGCCCAGTTCTTCATATGGAAGAGCTCTTCTGAGAGTAGCAATCACTTGAAGATGTAGAGTGAACAAGTATATTTTAAATTGCTATGATATATTTTTTCAGAGCCTGTTAGATGGCTTTCCTGCTGAACTCTACACGTCTAATTGAATCACGGCACCGAGTCCTCTTCGACCCCCTTTTAAGGTCTCAACACCAGCTAAACTGATAGGGCCTGTGGAGGCCTTTGGGTTATCAGAGGTAAACAGAAGATGGAGGCCTCACAGAGGCTGTGGCTCTGATTTCAACTCAGCAGCCCTGACCTCCGCAACACTGCTTAAGTCAGCCCATATACAACGCAACAGAAAAGTAGCGTGAGAGCAATCGTTTCAACACAAAAGAGTGAGATGCTGACATAAAACACATAGGCATTTGTATGTAACTGTTTTGAGAAAAGCTGTACACTGGCCTAAAATTTCCTCCCTGTGCAGCAACAGCGTGTTAAAACAGAGGACTGACAGCTCACAAGAGTTACAAAAAGGGCTGCTGAGGCAAGTGTGATCTGCACAGTATTCCGACAGCCAACATGCGACAGGAAGCCTGACGTAGCGATAGATGAATCTCTTTATATATCTGAGTTTGGACATGAAGGGGAGCTCTCTGCCAGGTCCTATTCTAACAGGCCCGCAATGATCTGAGCTCCTCTTTATTAGTGATGTGCTTAACACAGCAGTGTCTGATGCTTTCATCCTCTCGTCTGCTTCCTCCTGTCCTCACTTTTATCATTACAGCAACTATGGCGCGCTTTGTCGCCATAGAACAAGACATTATTCTCTACAATGGGCCCGTTTGATAGGCTACACAAATGCAGGGGCTGTCACATACACCGAGATACGTGCAATGAAGATGCAGAGGGCCCGATAATGCATATTCATAGCCTTTGCAGCACAATGGAGAAGATAAATATATTACAAAAGGTGGCACCATGTAGACTAATTGCTTTACCGCTGTGGGGAGATTAGATACCTGTTGTGGACTTTACTGCCCCCTTGTGCTGATAGCTTGCATTTTGAGTGAATATTTTAACAAAATTTTGGCACAAATTGCATACATCTGAAAAAGAGGAAGCAGGCACATGGTGCAACCCAAATGTAGTTACCCCAGTGTTAGTCATCAAGAATCCAGTGTCATCAGTAAAAAGTACCACAGATGAAATGTGTTGATTTTTATTCAAAAGTTACTGTCTCCAGACAAGTACAAATCAGAAAAAAGAGTGACTGAAGGAGGATGGGATAATAGACAACTTAGAGTGTAGGCAAGAGTGCATGAAAAAAAAGAAAGGAAAACAAAACAAAACAAAAAAACAAAAAAAACAAACATGGCCAAAAAGGAAAGGAAAGAAATTAAATTTTGTATATATACACATGATCTAATAAGAATTTATACCAATGTAGTGGTAAGTAACAAACAATAAACAGTACTTTTTCCTTAAAAGAATTTTCTTTTTTACTTACATAAAATAATTAGGCAAAACACATATAGGCTGTTCATCTACTTTATCACATTACATCTGACCACCTCATGTTTCATGTTCTAAGAAGCCAATTATCCACCTTTAAACATGACTGATCCTCTGACATGGAAGATTACTGTGAGAGAAGGTGACCTTCACAAGCATGTTTAAGGCTTAAGCATGGAATGACTACAAAATAAAAACCTCAGTAGACAAAACATTTCATTAAAACTTGTGTGTGACAAATATATGTCAAAATCTAAGCTTTGTCTAGCTGCCACAGCGCTGCTGAATAACTTTCATCTTCAGTATTGTCTGAATGACTACCTTTAACTTTTAACATTTGAAATCTTTAAGTATTTTGTGACAGGACTTTTAATGTTGAGAAAACCTTAAAGCTGAATTTCACAAGTCTTTTCATTAGTTTTATCCAAACTAATTTACATGTAGGAAAAAAGGTAGAAACCCGAAGACATTATCAAGACCCCCCCCCCCCCCAAAAAAAAAGAAGGAAAAAAAACAAAACAAAACAAAACACACAAAAAAAAAAAAAAAAAAAAAAACACAAAAAAAAACCAAAAACTGAAAAATACAAATTTAAAAATCTTCCTTGATGCATGACTTCACATGCTTTCATTTTTTTTTTTTTTTACTTTTACTTACACATTTCTTAAACTTTGTGATTGAAGGTTGAAAAGTTGAAAATAAGAAAACCAAAAAGCACATATATAAAATCAGCACCGATTCATATATAACTTTTATTTAAAATGTAGAGATACCCACTTCAACATTATGCTGCTGGAGTTTGAGAGAAAAAGATGTGATTTTCTTTAACTGAGCTTCTTCTTTCCAGAGCCCACACAGTGGCCCTACTGGGATTTAACTGTACTCATTGTAGGGGAACACGTTTCCCAAGTAGAGGGTGGTTAAGGAGTGGTCCAGATCCCGGGGTAAGCTCAAGGATTTACTGCTTAACAGTGTGGAGCATTCAGTGGACTCTGGGAATCTTCACAGCATAAAGAGATCCTGACTGATTCTACGTGACATCTCACCATCTTAACCACCAGTGGTTATCAGGACCCAATCTCAGGCCCAACAACGGGGAAAAGAAACTTAAAGAGATAGAAGGAGGGGAAAAAAAAAAAACTAAAGAGCACAGAAACAAAGACCTCCATCCACTTGGCTAACACATAACAAGCAAGCTACTACAGTCTGTTTATAAATTACTACTTCACACCTGGTAACTTACTACAATTGTAAAAAGGGTTAGACATAAACAAAAAATGTTTCTTAAGTTAAACACACCAATTCATCCCTGTAAAAAAAATTTAAAGGAAAGAAAAGAAAACAAAAACAACAAACAAACAAAAAAACAAAAACAATAACCATCGGAATTGAAAATAAAATGGAAACAAAAAGGGGGAGAAAAAAAAAAAAAAAAAAAAGCTATAATGGATTTTTCTTCAGACATGTCTCATCTAATAAGTTTGAAAGTGGCCTGTTACACTATTTCTGAACAGGAAGAGTTTACCCAAGATTATAAAAGTAAATATTTGAAACAAAGTCCTCTCTGAGCAAGCAACACTGAGTGTGGGTTGTCATTGGTCCACGTGGAGTACAAGCCAGAAATTTTTTTTTTTTGTCTTGTTTTTGCTTTTTTTTTTTTTTTGTTTTTTGTTTTTTGTTTTTTTGAGAAAACGCTTCTGTTTTCGCATCTAAAATTCTCTTTAAATACAAAGCGCCTCTTCTTCTTCCCAGCATCAAAATCATCGGGATATTAGCTTAAAACATGGAAACCCCAAGAACCTAGAGGGGGGAGGAGAAAGAAACTTTGGTAACAATGAAAAGATTGATAAGATTGTAAGAAGAAGGCGCTGATATCGATAAGCAAAATTGTCACATTACAATTTCTCTTGCCAATGTACAATAGAAGAATGTATATCCAATTCTAATAAAGACCTAGACGAGACATTAATAAGATCCTACTGAGATTATAAGGTCTCTCTTTTTTTTTTTTTCTTTTTTTTAAATGATACTGTGTGTGTCTCCCAACCTGAATATTACGTAATTACAGCAGTTTGCTGCAATGTGTCACTGGGAGGTAATGATCTACTTGACAATTTAAAATTAAAATACAGTCCAACAAACTACTTTGTCTGATTGTCTAACATCAGACAGCATGAAATACTGAACTGAAACTGACAATGTAACAATGCTTTGACTGATGCCAGCTTACAGCAAAACTGTCGTACAGCAATTGGCGTCCATTAAACATTTCTGACAACACAATGTGAGAACCTTCTGTCTCCCTTTTTAAAATATAATCTCATCTGCAGCCGCATCAATTTTTAACTTGGCAAAATAATTCAACATGGACAGAATGGCTCTGAGCCAGGCTTGTTCAGAGTTGCGATGCAGACAGTTGCGTCAAAAGAGCAACTGCTATATTGTATCGTAGCTGAGAAAATCTTTAATAGAACAAGAAGTCAAATGTTTGACAGAAAATGAAAATACCTTTCTGCTTTAATACTTTCCTGATAATAAAATAATTTTAAGTTAAACACAAAACACCCACACATTTTCCTAAACAGTGAAAAAGTGGAATCTTGCATTTCAACATTGAAACAAAACTTTCAGGTTGGCAGTAAATCTGAAATTAATACTTTTCTGTTTATACAAGTAAAAATAGCAGCTTTCAACCAATAACAAATGTTGCATTTGGCTCCTGTACATGCAGCCTGGTTGTTTGAATTTGTCGAGATGTTTTGCTGTCTAATTCAGAGCACCAAATGCAACATGCTTGGAAATGATTCATGTGATGAGTTGTAAGCCAAATATCTTCCATAGAGTTCCACTAATTTTAGCATTGCTTTACTTGAAGGAAATTACAAGTTTTATCCACTTTGCCACCAGGCCATCACGAGTCTCTATGAGCATGTACTTATTTGTTTACCATTCTCAATATAACAGTCTATAAAGAAAACTGAATTTTGAGTGGAAGGTGTATTTAAAGTCAAACAAATGTGAGGTAGAGAGGAGACACTCCTTACCGATTCATCCATGATAGAAGCAGGGTCAAAATAGTCTGGTTTGAGCTCAGATCTCTCACGGCGGTTCTTAGAGGGTGGCTGGAAGAAAGAGAAGAGGCGTTCAGAACAGATACGAAATAACTTTTTCTTGTTCAAACAGCTGCTTTGGCAGAAAACCAGTGAATCTTTAAACAATCTTTGCACATGCTAAACATTTCCGTTGAATCATACTGGGAAACAAACCCCCAATATGGTTAAAGAGATTTTTATAATATGCCTTATATTATTTTAAATAGATGTATAATTGCAGCAGATATTTACAGCATTGAACTGCTTTGGCTCAATTTGGAAATAATTAACAACATATGCATCAAATAGAGAGAATTTAGAGGAACTAAGGCAGTTGTTCAATTTTTTGGTTGATTCAACATGACATTTGGAGCCTGTCTCAGAGAGTCCAACACTAGCGGAAGAATCCAAAATAGACATTTGTCTTGGATAAAATTTTGTTCTGGTGTTACACTCATCATCCATGGTTTTGTAGTGTTGGCATGAATGGTCAAATAAATTAGTCACGTTGCCTCGTGTTGTACCAACACTAGCAGGGCCCTGGCGACAGTATATTTCATCATATTTTTTAAAATCCAAAGAGCAGATTTATCTTTCCCCTTAGGCCATAATTCTTTGATGATAGCTTTTGTCTTTTTTGCTCTTTTGAAGTTACATTCAAAATCCTCATTATTAACTGTTGCCTGTTAAACAAATGGAGACAGATTAAGCATACCAAACCAGTTACTAAGCTCTAAATGAATCAGAATATATTATGGTCATTTCTATAAAATCTTTAAGTTGGTTACTTCAGTCTTAATCAAAGTCACATTGAGTCATTGAACTGGTAGGGACGAAGCCATAAAAGAGAGATGAAGAGTAGCAGCACTTTATAAGCGATACTCAAAATAATGAATAAATAAGATTACTGGTGGAAATGTCAAACACTTAGTCAGAAAGAGACATCACAAAATTCATTAGTTAAACGTGTCTCTTACCAGATCAATGTCCATTGTGTCAAAGTCCATGCCTTCGTTGAGGTCATCCATTCGGCCCTCAGATGACATCATCACATCCTCCACAATGGGCTCTTCGTCTTCCTCCATAAGCCCAGTGCCGCGACGGCTGGAAAAAAAGTCATAATAAGGAATGATTATGAATTTTTATTGAGATTCCCACCGGCACCTTAATGTGCAGGGCCACTTGTGTCTCACATAGCATGCTGCAGGTTGTTTCTGATCTTGGCATAGTTCATGGCTCTTTCCTGCTGTTGGCGTGCCTCTTCTTGCTGTCTCTGAGCCAGCATCCACGTCACCTGGGAACTAAATGCACAAAGGTAATTAGCCATGTTGTTTGGTGATTTAACTGGCAATACTGCAAGGGTGTCAACTAGAACTATATGGATGGCCACTGGCCTGGTGCCTATGAAAAAAGCAGGATGGATGAATAAACTAGTCAGTCACCGCCCCAGAAAAGCCAACACTTGGCAGGCTAATAAGTACAAGCATTTCGCAACATTTGCCCTCCAAATTAATAAAACACGAATGGGAAATTACAGCGAACCCTGTCCTAATGCATTCTGTATAATAATACAGTACTTTGATCCATTCATAGAGATTAAGCAATATATGAAACTGAGAGATGGGACTGGATGTAAGCCTAGTCATATTTATAATATTAAAAGAAGTGCTAAGATACAAAGAAATAACAGATAATTAATTAACTGTAAATGGACATCAAAGAGTTCTGGAAAAGCTGGACCAAAAAATAAATAAAAAAATAAAAATTAGGAGGAGAAAAGTTAATCCTGCACTGTGAAATTTAGGAGTATGACACTATGCTTTGGCAGAATGTTCAATGACAGTTTGAAAGTTTGCAGAGTGGAGCTGAAAGATCCAGTGAAACATCCATATAAATTATACTGCCCAAAATGGTGAAAGTCAGTTTCATATTATAACTTACAGACAATTAATTAATTTTCTACACTGATACAAACTAAAAACTTTCGAGGCATTGAGCAGTGAAACCGTGTGAAACGTACTATACAAATTGAATTGGTAGTGCTATTGCACCTCTGAAAAGCAGTCTTACTTGTAATCCATGGGTGTCTGGTGGTGCTGCGGCGTCTGTTGATGGTGCTGTGGGTGTTGGTGGGGCTGCTGCTGGTCATGAGGAATAGGGTAGACCCCCATGTAGCTGTCATCACGACCCCTCTTGGGGTCTCGCATGGCCGTTGAGGTGAGGTGGGGAGACGGCATCATGACTGGGGTCTGCATGCTCTGCTGCCACACCTCACTGCTGCTGCTGCTCTCCTCTGGAAAGGAACGGTCAAAATGTTCAACAAACATGCGCATGCTTGTTTTGTTACATCTATCTGAAGGGCCACATATTTCTTCCAAGAAAACAAAGTTTCCTTCAAAGTTTCTATTAACAATGTTGAACACAAAACACAAAAACACAAGTATGGCCAAAATTCAGAATGTTACTTGAGTACAACAAAACAAGCAGATTTCCACAGTGAAACAGGGGTTCTTATTGGTTCAGCTAAAAACCTCTTAAGGGCTGTCAGAGGGTTGGTATACTAAATATGACCTCAAATTAAATTTTATTGTAAAAATTCAAGGAAACCAGTTGTGTTACTGTCCACTCATTGTTACCAGGTTTCCTTGTTCATGGCAGAGGCTATACATGGTGGATTTCAATGACTATTTATTCCCCTCTAAAATAAAAACACACAAGCCAATACCAACTCCTCATACTATGATAGAAACTGTTTCATTTTGACTGTGAAAAACTGCAAGCCATGCTCTCTGCTTTTTCCCAACAAAACACCATTTTTCTTGAATCATACGTAAATTCAAGCCTTTTATAGAGAAGTCCTTAGTCATGAAAAAGTCTCCATACATACGGACACAAATTTAATTGAGACTGCGATTAGTAAGGAGCAGCCTGACTCTTCACTCTCTCCTACTATCTGCTGTTTAATCTCCTCAGCCATCAACTCCACTGGCTGAGCCAGGCCCGTAGTACCACATCTGGGTTAATCTGGGCTTTGTTGCGGCTTTTGTAGTATTGTGGCTGGACTGAGTATGTGGTTCTGTTTTTGTGTGTGTTTTTGTATTGGTGGGCTCCAGGGAGTCAAAATGATGGATGTTTATTGTTAAAAAGGAAAAACTGCAGATGTCAAATTTTAAACCTTTCAAAAAATACTGAGTTGTCACCAAAATGTAAAAATGTTAGTGGTCAAATGGAAAAGACAAGAAAACACATTATATTTTATAAACGATTTTGCTGATTCCCAAATGTGCAATACCTTCAGGCAACTTCCTCTTGGCTGCTGAAGTTCCAGCTGCAGCAGCAGGAGGCTTGGTCTTCTTGGAGCGAATGGAAGAGCCTCTGCTGGAGTAGCCACTCATCACTGACATGGTATCGTCATCACCGCCAGCCTGCAGGGAATTCCTGTAGGATATGAGGGGGAGCCAACAGTCTTCTCGCTGCAGTGCCATCTGGAACGTCATGAAGCGCTCCAGGTACATGTGGCTGGGGAAAAGCAAGAGGTCACACAGACAAGATGAACCAACTCATCCATACTTGCATCCAGAAAACAAACTTTACACACAAAGCCAGGTGCACATTCCAACTGGAGGGTAAAAAAAAAACCCTCACATCAATCCCTCACGCATCAGAAACACCAGTTGCACCAGTTGTCAAAAACACCTGTTGCACTGACACACTGAGGCCTCCCACCTGTCAGCTTGGCAGAGTAAAAACTTACACAGTCCTCTTGTCTTGTCTCATGAGCTTGGAGGAGAATTCGCTGAGAATGTCTAAGAAAGCCAGGTTGAGGGGAGGCCCTCCCTCTCCCTGGGGACTAGGCTCCTTAAACGCAAACTCGATACCATCCCTGAGAGACAGAGACAACGCACAGTGAGAAGTGGGGGGAAAAAAAACAAACAAACAATGCCTTCATGGACAGTAATTCAGGAAAAAGTAGTCAATCTATAATGTAGGGTGAAATCCTAAGTTTAAAATGCTACAAAAACCAAGGTGTTTCAGAAGAATAAACTGTCCTGTGATATAAATGGTGATATTTTTGTTATAGCAACAGGGATTATAATGAAAACATTTTAATGTGTCTATTAGGAAAATTAAACATTCTCCAAAAAAGCCCCAAATCTCAAAGAGCACCACCTCTACGAATGTCCAGATACCCATTTTTATGCCTGACAGGTACAGCCGATCACTATAGCATTGACAGACCACAGACTTCACTCCATTAACTGTGGTACACTTGTCTGTTTTATTTGCTACACCCTGTAGTTACGCTACAATCTAGAATTTTAACACATATATTTCTGTTGGCATATTATCACCTGCATGCCTTGTTTTATATGTGGATTTACTATTTTATCCGTGCTTGATGTTGTATTATATTGGCTGAAACTTGTAAGGCTATCAGTTAGGATTAACCTCAAAGAGATTCACCTAGTAAAAAACAAATTCTTAGCCCATTTTATTACTTGACACATACTATGCATATCTTGCTATAAATATATTTGCCAATGTGTTACACAAGTGCATGGAATTTCTATGAAAACACTGCAAATGTGTTTATAGAGACTTTTGCCGAAACTGATATTATATTGAAATTCTTCACACAAGAAAACAAGCATGACTGTGATAAATGGGGTAATTACAAACGTGAAGGAGTGTGTGAATTTGTACACCCAACTGATCATCACCGCTAGAAAAGAAACAGCATGTATCATCCAGAAAGGTCAAGACAGCATGAACAAACATTTTCTTATTTTTCCTGCTCCAACAGTTAATGTTTAAACTAAATGAAATGGTGGGAAATACAGAATGATTCAATTTCAGGCAGCATTGTGTTACAAATTTTGAGCAAACATTTTACCAGATAATAGTTGTTGCATGGGCTTCTTATATAGTATATGTAACAGACCAGTTTGGTTTTCTTAGAACTGTGGCTCTTCTGTGTGTTTCAACAGTCTGGCATTGTTTCTACATTTCCTTCTACAATACTTTAAGTGCATGGGAATTATATATATATATATAAATAAAAATAAGAATAGAAAAAGAAATAATTTATCACTTAAGCCTCCCAAAAATCCAGACCAGGAAAAAACATGGCCAGAGGAAACACAGTATTCAAAGAGTAATTTGTCTGACATGACAGTTCCCAGATGCATGGCCAAAAATGTGAAAAGAGCAATGCAACGCAGCAAAAACAGAATGAAACCTTACTTGTGCAGCATAGCGATGGCATCTCTGGTCTTGACTTGATCGAGACCAAAGGTTAGAGAAAAACGACGGGCCAACTCTTTGATTCCACAGAACGCAGAGGAGGAGCGATCAAACCCATGACCCAGCTCAGACAGCATTTCATTGAACAGCTAGCAGAACGGGATGAGAAACGTTACCTCAAAAATTTGTAAAAAAAAAAAAGACATATGAACAAAATGCATGAATTGCTGAATGAACCCCTGACCGAGTGAGGGCACTGACCTGCTGCAGACTTAGGATGAGTGTCTTGGCACATTGTATCTTGTCGATTTGCCGAGTCTTACTCATAGTCTCTTTGATGATGTCGCCATAGTCATTGTAATACTATAATCAGGAACCAAAAAAAAAAAAAAAACAAAAACATACTGAACCTTCAGGAATTATATATCTGTGTGCATGAACTCATTTACATATCTGATGGCTCAACCAACCAATTTCTAAACCCTGCAATGGTAGATTACATTTGTTGGATTTTTGTACAGTGGATGGTTCAAATGTAGGAAAAAAATTAACTAACCCGCATATACTGTTTAAAGATATCAGCTCCTGTCTTCATTTCAACCACACAGTAGATGATCAGTTTACAGTAGGCAGCCAGGAGGTTTCTCCTCTTGTGCAGCGCTTCAATCTTTACAGCCTCATCATCCTGTTGCCCATCTGAAAAGAGATGGGGGGGAATTCTATAAGCTGCACATCGGCTGATTTGAAAAATCACTGGCTCTCCATGCCCACTGGAGCAGAGCCAAAAGTAAATGAGCGTCTGGGACTGTGCATTTGCATTTCTACCTGTGCTATTTGTATCATCGTCCTGGTCTATGAAAACATGGTTCAGGATGAAGGAGAGTAGTTCAGACTGCAAAGAGTCCTCTGGGGAATAGACAAGGGGCTCCAGGTGTTCCCTGCCTCCGGACACCATCTGGTGGCTGAAGATGAGCAGGAGATCACACAGGATGGTGAATGCCTGTGGGAAGCCAGAGGAAAAGGACAGTGAGATAGAGCTCAGTAGCTCTGTTCAAAAGCCCCACTTGCAAATAAAGTTTAACAAAAGGTTTCTGAATATGATTACACATACTTGAATTTAAGTTAAGGGCTGATCACTTGAGTGGCACAGATGGCCTCAGCCGCAAGTTGTATAAAAGATCTTTTAATCATACATGAACCAAGCAGACTATTGGGTAAGCAGTTTAGTCAGATTTTCATGTGATGCAACTCTTCTCCGCAGCAATTTGTGGCAAAAAAAAACTATTACAATAAATAAAACTACCTCTTAACTACCTAATTGTGAATGGCTGGTTGAACTATAAATGATTTCCATTTTATACGTTGCAACCTTGCTTTGAATCTAATTTTACTACTGCTGCTGTTGTCACACTTGCAGATTTGTTGTTCCTGTGTGTGCTTTACCTGTTCTTTCACGGCTGTATTAACATTGGTGAGGTAGCGTTGACACATCATACAGAATGCCCTCATCTGCTTCCTCAGTGTCACCAGGTCATCCTGATTCAAAACAAGAGTTAGATTTTGAACATCCACATCAATCCAGTTGAAACAGATTAGAGGGTGAAATTGGTTTTGAAAGAACTCACCTTCCTGGAGCTGCCCTCAGAAGACTTGGCTAAATGCCACAAGATCACGTAGTGGGTGCACTGCAGTGAGTGGATGACTATCTGCTCACCCAAAAAAAACAAACAAACAAACAAACAAAAAAAAACAAAAAACAAAAAAAACAATGCCAGACAAGTCAATATTTTTTAGAATAATAAAAATGTATCATAAAAATTGACAATTTGATGAATGTGTGTGTTTCATAACCTGCTCAGGCATGTCTCCATTTTCTATGCCTGTGTTGAGGAGCTTGAAGTTGCTGGTAAATAGATCCCACCCCGACAGGTCATGTGCACTAATAGATTTCAGAAAGTCTCAGTTAGATTCATATACATTTGCATGCGCGCGCACACACACACGGATTACTGTGTTTAATTGGAGAGGGCACAGAAGTTGTGAAAGAGGAAAGTGGTAAATTTCATACTTGTGAAATGCAGTGATCCTCTTTAGAGTTGACAAAACCTGATATGCATCATCTTCATCAGCATCTTCTCCCTGGAAAGAGAAATTGTGCAAAATGTGTCACTATTAGGAATTCAAAACAGTAAGCAGTTAATGGTATGTCTGGAGGCTAGCTGGTTAGTCTCTTTGAATTGGTCCATGAATCTGACAGTGGATTGTTTGTACTGTTAAAAGCTAATCTCAGATATATAATGGTTCTTTAGATTTAACACCTCCACTGACCAGAAAAAGTTTAATTTTGTGTTAAATGCAAACTACTAGCTGCAGTTGTGTGGCTGTCTGTGGACCAGAATATTCAAGTTGACATAAACTTGGTCAACAGTCTAGTGATTGAGAGTGAAAGTCTACTGACAACATCATAATGATATGATGTTCTAAGACACAAACAATTTATAGCAATGGTAATAGTGATACAAAATTTGAGAAAAATTATATATATATATATATATATATATATATATATATATATATATATATATATATATATATATATATATATATATATATATTTTTTTTTTTTTTTTTTTTTTGGGGAGTATGACTTATGATGTAAACAATTTCTCAATGTTTAACCTTTTCCCATGGTCTAGTGTTTAATGATTGCAATACATATGAACCCAATACCCAATCATATTGATAATGTTAAATGAAGAGATGATCATATAATCCCAGCCATGGCTATGTATGCTTATATTTTTAGTGTGTGAAGAAGCTAATTTTTATTTTATCCATTTAATTTGCAAATTGCAAATACAATACATTGTTCAAGTATTTATGTGTGTTTTCCATGAATGCACAGAAGTAAGAGGGCTTCATAAAAAAAAAACAAGATACTGGTCTAATTATAATTTTAAGCGCTTTGGATTATCATCACTACTACCTGGAGGAAAAAGAGTTCCTCTGCATCTGATTATTCTGAATAAATATGGCCAAACCAAGATACTTTAAAGGTATGCCTCTCCTAATAGACAACTACTGAAATTAAATTACGGTTTGAGACTTATTTGCAGACGAATGAAAGTTTTTATAGCAGCAATACTTGCTAGAAAAAAGGTTTATGGAACAACTCATATACTATTGAGTGGTACAGATGTTGGTCAACTTTTCCAAAAGTGCAACAATATTAAACATACATTCTTAGGAGTGCTGACAGGTATATCCATTCACTCTTACCTCCTGCAGAAAATCCTCCAGTAGTCTGTTGAACTTGTCAACCAACTCATCAAGCAGCTGAGAGCGGGCAATGTCCACCCTGTTGAAAATTGTGAACTCCTCATTGCAGAGGGCGTGGTAAGTCTTGGAGCAGGCCTCCAAAACTTCAGTGTCTGTGTGCTTCTCCACAATTTCCCTGATTTGACGCAACAGGGATTCCAGGTGCTGGATTAGAGAGAAAGTGTGACAACATTCATAAAATAAGCATATAATACATGAGGAAGATAAACAACTTTATTGTAATGTTGAATGAAGTGAGAATATTTTTCTTGCTGTTGCTGTCTGATAACTGTCTTACCTTTTCCAGACGCCCTGTGGTATAAATTTCCAGGTCAAAGAACTGGGGCAGCTGCAACAAATTGGTCACCTTCTCTGCATCCACAGCGTACTGCCAAACAATTTAAACAAATCTAATTTTCTGTTTGGTATATACACAAATAAAGCCAATGAGCCTGACAAAGGAGGCTTATGCAAAAACATTGAGCAGGTGTAACAAACCTTGGCCAGTAGAGGGGGCAAAGCCACAGCAAAGAGCTCTGTCATTCTGGTCCTGTCATCCAGCTGAGTCTTCTTCTCTTTAGCCGTCATTACCTGATCATAGAGGCAACTAGTTATACATGTGTACTTGCAAGTAATTTGCACCCACAGGAGAGCCTACTCTTCTTTTTCTCCCTCACTTTTTAAAATAAATGTATCTGGTTGATTTCTAGCTCTATCACCTATCCAAGTGGTGTTTTTTTTCTTAATTGATATGCTTATCCAGAATAAGTCTCTTGACCAAAACTACAAATATAAGGGTCAAAGCAACGTTCAACACTTGACCCCAAAGAGAAATGAACGTGATTGTACAGCCTAATAAAATTTTGCAAACTCCATTAGTAATATAAATGTAAAATGCAATATAAATAACAATAATATAACAGACATTTATCAAACATACTCCACATATAGGATCACAGCTTTGCATAGAAAACAATTTGTTCATCTCAGGATAAAGTGATTAGCACTGTTGTCCCACAGCAAGAAGGTTGTGGGTTCAGTTCGCAGGCCTGGGGCCTTTCTGTGCAGAGTTTGCATGTTCTCCCTCTGCTTGCATGGGTTTCCTCCCACTGACCACAGACGTGCATGTTTAGGTTAATTGGTGACTCTAAATTGTGAGTGGTTGTTCATCTCTGTCTGGCTTTGTATGTTGGCCCTTTGACGGACTGGCAACCTGTCCAGGGTGTACCCTGGCCGCCCCCAACGTGAGCTGGGATTGGCTCCAGTACCCCCGCGACCCAGAAACTGAGCAGTAGAACATGAGTAAATGAACAGAAGTTACACCAACTGTTTGGATTCAGCTTCTTGTGTTCCAGCTCTAAAGTCAGTGATCAATGTTCAAAGTTACTTAGCAAATCTTACCCTTTTCCCGGTGCCTCTTCCAACAGGTGGGTGGCATTCAGCAGCCTGGCGTACAGTGCACAGCATGATTTCGATCAAAGCTGTCTCTTGTCTATCTGTGAGAGCTATGGAGGAGAAAAAAAAAACAAATAAACAAGGTACCAAATAAATAAAAACACTTCTGAGTAAAAATTGTATGTTTGTATTTTTTTTCCTAGTGATCATTAACACCTGTCTCAAGTGACCCAGGCAGCTCTACGGAAGAGTGTAAATGCTCCCAAGGTGCACTGATGACACATGTAAAATCTGCTATACAATTACAATTGTCCATATTCAGAAAAGGTCAACGCTACATTCTTTCAGGGATATGAATCGACTGATGGTGGACTGATGTAATTAGTCTTACTGGTATCATAGAGAACTGAAAATATATCATTTCAAACAGCTAAGAGCATATTTCATTATAATTCCTTAGTGCAGTGATTCCTTTTTTCTCTCCTCAGTTCTCCACTCTCTCCCACAAACACACTGACAGCACACCCATCTGTCAAGGTCTGAGTGGATAAAAACAGCACATACGTTTTCATTTGCATATAGAGCGGGAAAGTGAGATAGAATCACAAGTGTTCACTCGAGATGCATGTTAATGCCAGGTCTGAAAATCTGAACATGGCCTTGAACAGACTTATGTCAATACTATACTTATGTGAATACTATGTTTTACTCATATTGCTTCCTCTCATTGTCAACCAATTGAAGCAAAATAACACATCTTTCCCGTGTTACGTTAATTCAACTTCAGCTCTTCAAACTCACAGTATTTGCAAAACATAAACACTGTTCTGAAATATTTTATGGTCAATTACTACCTGTGGATCCCTGATGACGGACATTAATCAGTATTGCCAACAGTAAAGATTGCATGTTAGAGACGTTTTTGTAATTATATATATTATATATATTTATAATCACAGTTCTTTACTTATTTCAAGGAAAATACAACCTGTACATAACAGATAGCTTTTGAGAAATGCAAACCTTAAAATGAGCTTTTCTGTGTGTAGCTTTACTTCCCCCTTTTCCTCTCTTTTGTTCATTTCATTTCACAGCTTGACATACTCACTTTTTCCCCCCTCTTCTAACCTCCTGCCCCACTTTCTTCAATTTTCATATTTTATCTCACGCAACATGAAATTGATGTTACATCTGAAATCACTATGTCTGGCTGATAAGGATCATATGCTGTAAACACAAGAAAAACAGTGCCAGTCTCAGCAGAAGTCCTCCACCCAAACTGAATCACTCTCAATAACTTATAGATTACAGGGTGGCATCTGGCAGCATAAAGCGGCACCTGAGTATAACTCACCAATTACTGTTGATGCTCTCAGAGCTAGATGCTCCTTGTGATAAAAAATGCACACTGGCAAGGGATGATATTATCTTTGAATGTTTATAATTTCAACATTAAGCTAATGTGACTAAAAAAGTGTCATTTTGTAAGATATAACAATTAGGTAACATTTTTTCTACTGAATCTATTTAAAAGACATTATTCAAGGTGCTTTGTCAAAATTGCTTTTCAGCAAACTCCAGTCAGTCCTTTTAATGTCTTTAATGTCACCTTTGTGAGGCACAGTTTCCATTAGAAATTACTAGTTGGACACTATTGTGCACTAGAGTAGAATAAGCAGGAATTGAGCTCATTTCACAGCTTCTTTTGATCTATTGAAAAGAGAGAGCTTTTAATTTAAATCTGTTACAGGAAAAAGGGGAAGTGTTTAAGTGATGTATGAGGTACTATCAGTTTTACTGCATATGTAAGTTTGTGCCCTGGCCAGCATACCAACAACATAAACTTGAAGAAACCAGAGCCATACCTTCCTCTCCTGGTAATGGTTCATCTAGCAGTAAGCTGATCATACACTCCCAGTCCTTCAGTAGCTCTGCACCACATTCCCAAAGAGAGTCCACTAGGTAGGCTGCATGCTCGTGGAGCTATGGAGAGATGTTCACACAATTAATGGATGAGTCAGTCTATTTACATACTTCGAACAAAGACAACTCACAGCGTATGCTTGGTGAGGGGTGTCAAAAAATATAATGTACCTCACTCTCCAGGAAAAAGAAGACAGTGGTCTTGATGAGGTTGGCGTTTGGGCTTTGTCTGCCTCTTCTCTTGGGGGCACCTTCCTCCTCCGTTTCCCGTTGGCTGAACAATCTTTGGAAATATTAATCATTAGTCAGCTATCATAAAGATTCAAATCCCACACAACAGAAGTAGATTGGTCTTCAAAATTAAAACTCATAAGCTAGACAACAGATTAATTTGTATCACTCAGAGATGATCAGAGAGCAACTTTTTATTTAGACATCTGTAGCTCCCTACAGAATAAAAGATGAACTCAGAAAAAAAAGGGGGTGATCGTGGTTAAGTTTCAATGTTTTGTGTGTCAGAAACTTATGTTTTTCAAAACGTGCGTTTTTAACATTACTTGCCTCATAAAAACCTCATATTCCCATGTCTTTAATTTATTTACTTTGGGAAATCCATTGTTCTTCCTTCCCCAACCTGCCTAACAATTTTCCTAAACCTTCTCAAAGCTTCTGTTTCCTACTAAAACCATTATTCAGCATTAAGTCTGATTTATGACTGGCATACTTCTTAAAAAGGAATTCTCCTGCTGCAACAGCGACAGGCCTGTGTGCTGAGTAGACCAAGTGATAGACACTCTCACAGTCCTCAGGGGTCAACACCTCATCTGTACTACTGCAGAGACAAACAAAGAGTGAGATATTTAATGTCATAATGTCCTTGACCACTCGTGTTTAGCAAGAACAGCACCAACCACATCATATCTCGTGAACAGCCACTTACTTTAACACTAGAGTGAGTAGTTTAATCGCTTGTACAGCAACATCATACTCCTTGTCAAGAGTCATGGAGACAATGCGATCCTGGGCAAAGCGAGAGACTGAATGAATTATTGGGGCTAAAAGGTGTAATGTGATTAGTATGTGAAATTAATCTAGAGTACCAAAAGTGCAATCCCTGCATTTATTGCTGTATTGGAGCATGATAGAATTAAGGCGCAGTTGTTGTGTGCAACTTTTCCAGCAGGTGGTGCTGACCTTGAAGCGGCTGGTGAAGAGCTCCAATCTGGCATTGAGCTCTCTGTTGTAGTAGAGACCCTGCAGAGCTGTCAGACATTTCAAACGTACCTCTCCTTGCTGGAAAAGAATTAGAAAGCAATCATTTATCATTTAATTGTAACTGTAGGATCCACCGGCTATAAAGGTTTTTTCTTTATCCAGCTCAATTAAACACTTTTACCAATTTGACCAAAGAAGATAATTTTTTTCCAAAAGATGAAAATATAGTCCTGTTTGGCGTTAAAACAAAAATGTGAAATAAATAAATCCTAAAATTCAAGGAACAAAATTAGTTTGCTTGCTTTTATTTTTTTATTGCCTACAGGACCAATTATTCAGAGGTGGAGTAAGAGCAGCCTTTAGTACTGACACAGAGGTCGGATTTCTTTGGAGGTTCATTTTGTTTACATGAGTCATTGATTGTGGCTTGAATTGCCTGCACACCCACACAGGTGTTTTCAGTTTTCACTGCCTGATTAGGCATCTGTATAATAACAGAACTAAAAGGTTTAAGTTGTCCTACTCTAACTGGCAAACAAAAAAATAACAGGAGAGTGAGGGATGTGTCGATTACTTTATTCATGCCCACACAGTTCTGTGAAGTGGTCTAATCAGCAAATAAAGTGAAAACTCCTGAGAAAATGAGTGTGTGTGAGAGCTTTTAAGAAACTACTTAAGAACTAAAGTAACCTTGAGTTGACCCACCTTATCATGCATTGTCCAACCGACATACTTCAGATAGCTGTCGTTGAGGAAGGCATCACTATAGAGTTTCATCCAAACTCCAATCTCTTCTATACAGATTGCCCTGATTTCTGCTATCGAATCACTGTATAAACAATTCATTAAACAGTATACATAAAATGGCAACATTTAAGACAGGTTCAAAAGGGACATTTTTTTAAAGCAGATGTGCATTATGTGCAGCCATACCGATATCTGTGAACAAACACTCCTTTGAAGATTGCATTCATCATGTTTTCAATCTCATCCTGATTTTCTTGGAGCTGAAATGAAAAACAAAAGCATATTCATATTAACAAAAGCCAACTGACTAGATTGTGACTGCAAGAGATGACCGAGAGAGTTTGTTAACGTAATAAGACGTGTGGCAGCCAACTATGCCACCATGCTGTGGTGTGGCTGCACACTGAACAAACAGATGGATGCCCGGTGGGACCCAATGTTATATAACCTAATAAACTGACAAAGCTAGCTGAATAACACTCAGCACTAACACAGTCACTGCAGGTCCACCACCTACAGAAATGTTGCAGTTCTAAAAGAAGAACAGATTTGTGGTCACAAGCTAGAGTAATTCACAATTATTTACAGTTAAGTGCGGATTTGTCTGTCTGGATGGCGAGGAGCCTCAGCGGCTCTGTGGATGTGGCTTTTGTGATTTGCTTGGACAGAGCAGCCTGTAAGGTGTAGGATGTAGTCTGCTGTTTCAGAAATGGGTACGTTTGATCAATGCTGATCCCAGCTATTGCATTTATTAAAGTCTAGTGCAATGTTTTCCCACGAATGAATTCAAAAAGAGAAGCTGAGTTATGTTTTTAGACATTAATAGTTTGGAGGACATTGAAAATAGTCTTTAAATCATATTATGACTGCTGACATTTAATTCTTCCTGCAATTTTAAGCCTATAGCCAAAGAAAATTGTGAACGCTTTATCTAGCAGGAAAAGGGAAGGTGGTGTGTTCTTATTGCTTCATGTAGGAATATCAAGACTGTTATATTGTCGCCAGGCTCTGGACCTAATGTGAAAAACAAGACTTCAGATAGAACCAATCCAGCGTGCTGGTGCTCTGCAACATACACAAGTATATGAATTCTCCATTGTGACTTGAGTCATTATAATGGAAGTTCAGCAGAACTGTAAATTTAACAATTTCTTTATTTATTCTATTTTTTTCACAACATAGGCTGGCACCTCTTATAATAAGATAAGGTAAACTGGTGTTGTTTCTGAGACTGCTCTTTTTGTTACTTAATGGTAAAGGCAATTAAAATATCGAACCAAATAAGTTCTTGGCTTCATAAACTGATTAAAAGTTGATCCTTGATTCAATAAATAAGAAGGGGGGCACTGATTTCAGATGCTCGTTCAATGGGTACGAAGCCACGGACCTCTGTCATTAATGAACTAAACAGCAGTATGAACAAGAACTCAGAATTCAGCCAACTCATCTTGATTAAACTCATTGGCAACAGAAAAAAAAAAAAAATTATTTGTGTGATGGGCTTTTCAGTCCAGCAAATTGCCATGGGGCCACCCTTACCTCTTTGCGTTTCTGAAGGAGGAGCTCTAGCCTGTCATTGGCCCTTTTTGGTACCGCTTTATTCCTCTCTGCCTCATACTGACGCTGGGTGTTGTCCATGTTGATGCTCAAGTTTAGAGCTACATTCACCAGAGCTGTCATCAGCTTCATGGCTGTCAGAAGTACAAGTAAAATTTGAGCAAGAGAGGGAAAAAAAAATTCACAGATGACAGGAAATCTAAAATGTAAAATAAGTACCTGTCTTAACAGTTAAATGTTGTCATTGCTAAATGTGGATACTTTGACTGTCAGACACAAAATCAAGACCACAAAACACAGCAGTAATGCGTTCCAAGACAAACATAGAGTGCTACTGGGATTACTTATTTTATTAGCTATATCTGGTCAGACGCTTCCTTGACAAAATGCCCATGTTTCCTACCCATGTTCTACTGAATTTTGTCCACCTTGTATGTTGGAACAAGTAGCTTGGATAGTTTTGTTGAACTTGCTTCTTGCACAAAAGCCTTTCTTTTCACAAAATTGGGGACAGTTTGCTAGAGAGTGGCTAAATAACCAAATGTTGCGCAACACAACACAGAGCAAACAGGTGAGTAGATCAGAGTTATGATACTGTCTCAGACAGCCACATGTTTAAGAGACATAAAAGTGTGTGGTATTAATGAAAAAATTTTATATTGTACAAGAAAACAGGAAGATATGTTGATCTGCTGTTAATCACCTCCTTATTTCTGATCTCTAAGTAAAAAGCCATTCATAATGCATAGACTTCGATACAAGGGATACCCTTATATATCTGGTTTTTAGAGCTCATTGCTGCAGCCCTCTATACATTAGCGCTTACTGAATTAATAACTTGTAAAATATACAATGCTCCTGCTACATGGTCTGCATGCCTTTTGTTATTGTAGGGCACATGATCTGCCCTCATTAGGTGCCTTTTGGAATTTATGTTAAAGCTTAAATCCACCTAACACTGCTTACTAGAAATCTGAGCCCTCCTCTGAATAAAGGAAAGCCAACATTAGAATTTGGAAGCTGTACAAACTTACATGTAAAACAAAACTTAAAGGATGTCTAAATCAATCAAAATACATGTCGATCAAATTTTTATAAAATGCAATTTTTAAATCTATACCTGATAAAGTGTAGTTAAAACAGTTCATTGGGACAGAGCTGTTAGCCAAATATATAAGACTACACCTGGCTGGCAACTCTAATGTACTTTTATAGGACATGGTGACTAGAAGACTTTGCTGACTATCAAATGTACCTCTGGCACACTCACTCACAAATATACAGTTGACCATACCTGCCAGTGTGGAGGTGTGTCTGAAGGCTCGGACTTGGGAGTCTGATAGTCCGGTGAGAAGAGAGATGACTGTGTCCATCATGTACTCATCATAGATGATACTGTACTGACATTGGCGCACCAGCACCGAAATGAATTCACAAAAGCTTGATTTGAACTTCTTCCACTGGGGCCCTGCTATGGTTAGCGGGTAGTCTCCACTGTCCTACAGATGCCACAGAAGGAAAACCATCAGGATATGCAATGATGACATGCCATTATATCTTGATTAGGGGGAAAAAAATTGGCAAGTTCTATTCCCCTTTGTATATGAAAAACATTGTTGATAGACAGAACTTTATTAATTCCCGGGAATGGGAAGGGAAATTCAACTGTCCTGCAACTCATTTCAAAACATAAAAATGATAGGACCTACAATCTAAATTGACAATTTTGAGGTTTGTCATACGTTAACATTTACACTGGGGAAAAAATGTATTACCTCATCAAATTCCTCTGTCATTCGTCGAATGATCTCAGAATTCTGCATGTTGCGAAACATTTCACCACTGACCACACCTGATAAACAGAGAGGGGTTGGACAGAGGACAATTTAAAAGTAGTGAAAAAGACAAACTATAGGGTACCAGATTGGTTTGAGTGGTTCTGTACAACACACAGAATCAAACATTTTCCTTAATGCAATTTGCAGGTGCCAATCACAATCTAGTGTGACTTAAGCACACTAACATACCTTTACATCCTGAGCACTGAATGAAGAAGTTGATGAGATCTAGTAGTGCAATATCTCTGTCATGTTTGTATGACTCAATCCAGTCATCAACGACAGACTGTAAGAAGATATTTTTAATAAATGAAAAATTTAGACCACTTTTTTCCGATGAAGATCATCTTATAAATCTTGTGGTTCATACCTGCATTGCACTCCTGCCCAACTTGACCACCTCAAACAGCATCATGTTTTCCATGCCATTCTCCTGATGATGCCCATTTAACCGACCTGCTCCCTTCCCTCCCTTGCCTTTCTCTCCTGCCGCCTTCTTCCCCTTCTTTCCACCCTGGAACAGCATGACCATTAATTAAATCATTGCAGAGTTTGAGACAGACAAACTACAGTCCATATGTATCGCATCTCTTCCCCCCACAAAAGACATATCACAATACAGTGTTATTTGACCAGGATGACCTGACCCAGGTCATTTGTGCTTTTAATACCTTTCCTTTAGCTGAGTTTGCACTCCTTCCATCAGGTTCCTCTGAAAAGTCTGTGTCTGAAGAGAATCGAGTGTCTGTATCCCTGACAGACACAAGTAGACATTAGAATGAAAATTCATATCGATCACAGCCTCAGCAGTAAATAACACACGTAGCCATGCACTTACTGAGTATAGGAGAACTCTGTTGGTATTTCTGGTGCTGCTATCATTTCTGTAACATCTTCTGGATAACTTCAACTTATGACTGACTTGAGATCCTCAGAAAATACAAGGCGGGAAAGGTTGCATGTGACCTAAAAAATGAAGTGGTGCAGTTAAGTGAGCAACACATGAATATTTATTACATATTTAAACACAACAAAAACAATAAATCTTGTAAAGGCAAACAGACTTGTGTCTTGAGAGAAATAACATCATCTGTACTTAACAAATATTGCTTTGATGCATTTCAACAGAGGAAAAAAAAAAAAAAAAAAAAAAAAAGGTTTCACATGGTAACAGGGGGCGGACACAGATGCTCCTGTCACCCTCAGCTGTCTGGTCATTGGCTCCCTCCCTTTCCCAGCCGCCCCTCTGGTTTTCTAACAACGTCACGCAATCAAGATTGGAGTGTCTTCCTCAATGGCCAAATATGGCACTACCCTATCCGCCCCATTCATCTTCCAACCAATCAAGAGACAGTATCAACATCAACAAGATACCCCAGGCCACAGAGAAACGAATGCATGGTTGTGATGAGTAAATTAATAGTAAATACACCAAAGGGAAGAGTGGCCTAACTTTTAAATTGAGGATTATTACTTTGTCCACATTTCAACAACAGACAAATGATCGTGGGAAGTAAATTGCATTTAATAAATAAATAAGTCAATGGCAACTGTTCTGTTCAGGGGTTATAAACTCCACCCATCATTTACCCATTATAGGTGCTGTAGGTGCGTCTTTCACTCATTTAACTCGCAGTGATGGCCTCAAAATGTTACTTGGATTTTATCGGCATTTATGGGTCATGTGTAGACTTAAAAAATAAAAAATAAAACTGCCCGATATAAATCTGAAGTAAGACGGTCACAAAATCATCTCCATCACCAATGTCCATAGAATCCAAATTTGTGATTATCAGGTCTACTTCTGTTAAAGTCACTGTATTAAGCTTCACAAGTCCCACATATCAGCATACGGGAGCGTCAAATCAACGTAGATCCATTCAAATTGAACTGTGTGTCGGCCGGCCCCAACTTTGTGAGTTTAACTTCAATATTTATTGTTTTACCAATCTGTTTACTTGCCCATTTCCTTGATAGTGATGGGTCACTGCATGACAAGACGACGGGATCTATGGGTGTAGACTGAAAAAAGTGGCGCCAAATCGACCAGTGTATCTCATAAACTTGTAATTGAGAAGCTCGACTGAGCGAGTTTTATTAAAAAAAAAAACAAAACAGAAATCGAGGAACAGAAATGCGCGGACTGCTGCAAGTCAGCGACTCCACAAAGTACCGCCTCGGTTCCCTCCAAGACCGCCGGCACGGCCGTGCTCTCGGTCGGTTCCTGTCAAAATTGACACCGGTGCGCTGCTGGTGCTAGCGCCACTGGCTAAGCAACCGATGATTTTTGGCGTCTTTCCCCGGCGTCGGCTGGCTGAAATTTGATAAAGTAAACGTGGACTCTTCAAGCTCAAACTAGCTGCGATCGGCGCAACCGAGAGGGCGACAATCCCGCACACCACATTGTCGCTAGATATCTGGAGCATGTCCCCGTTTACTGACGCTATCGTAGTTGGAGCATAATAACAAAACAACGCAAGACCTACTGTACCAGCGCAAGCTAATGTTAGCCAATACACAATAACGCTAGTTACCCACATTTCCACGGGCAGTAACCCCTTCTATCTATACATAAATCGTATCTAGTGTTGGTGTGAAGAAGAAAGAGCTGGTTGTAATGAATATGTTGCGAATAAAAAGCTGGGGATAGCTCCCACTAGTTATCGGTGCTAACTGCTACTGCTAACGTTACCTTAAAAAAACATCACGTCCTTGCGTCCTCCATCTTGCCTCGGGAGTTCCAGTGCCGTATTGCATAAGCAACAAACACTTTGTTTACAAATATATAAAGTGCAAGAAAATCACATGAACCGATAAAACGATCCTTTTGCTTACGATCTAAATATTTGGTGTTATTGTGGCAAAAACGTGGTTCGGTAGCTTGCAAACAACCGAAGTAGCCGCGAACCGCGAGCTAGCGAAGCGACTTGGTTCAGGCAGACATCCGCGCTCGGCTCAGCCACAGCTAGCCCGGCTAGCGAGACGGCTAGCAAAATACAAATCAACTAACTTCCAGATAGCTCTCCGCCATTTTACGGCTAACTTACCTTGTTGTGAAATGTAGTCCCGCTGTAATCCTAACTTTTAACAATCTTACACAGCCTCCGTCTGAATCGCTCTACAATTGGGTAAAAAGAGTTTAAAAGTCGCGGTCAGAGGCGGTTTCGGACGTTCTCTCACCCCGCTTGCTCCGTAGTTCGGTTTGTTGTTTCGACGACCTGGGAGGAGGAAATCCTGGTGCAGAGCTACCACCTAGCGGCCACCCCGATGATGATCTGACACCTAGTGGACACCCAGGAGTAGGACACATGAAGGTTTCTGCTCAACGTCAAGCGTCAACTAAGTCTGAACAAAATGCATTTGACCTGGAGGTTTACAGCTTCCTCTTGTATTTTACGCGAGAGTGAATGATGTATCACTAAAATTAATAGATTTTAATCCTTACTGTAGAACACAATCAAATTCATCCTTTAATCCCACCTATAGCAAAATTGTTTGTAGCTGTAAATCTGACGTAAAAGCCAGCTACAGTTAAAAACTTCCAAATACTATCATTAAAAAAAAATAATAATATAAATAAAACATGTCACAAAGCTGATTATTCAGATTTATTCAGATTTATGATGACAACAGATTGCATGATGGAATTGGTAAAATTATTTCACACCAAACTGATTCATTTCCAGGCACCACATCAAAGCTTTGTCAAACACCAAGTAAATGCATAATTGATTTACTAATCAGCTATTAGAAATGTCAACAGCCCAAAAAACAATGAGTGTAGATCATTTCCCACACCACAGAATAAAATGATGATTATGGAACATAGGTCAAAACTTATAGTGAGTTTAAATTTAAGTTAACTACTATCACATCTCAAGTCCTGTTGATTTTTGCTAAATATCCTAAATAAAAACAACAAAACATGATACACATGTAAAGTATGTAAAGCTAAGAAAGGCACTTAGTGTTGCAACATGGGAGTGATCTTTTAGTATATTAACAGATATCACTACTCATGACTCTAAATCAACAGTAGCTATTTACAATCTCAAATCAACATTAACATCAACATGTGATTGTCAAAATATTATTTTCTTGTAACATTTCTGTACTCATATGAACAACATGGTCTTAAATATATTACAGACAAGCAGCCTTTAATATTAAATTACAAAGTGGAAATGCAGCAGGGGTCTGCGTTTCCCTTAAGAGATATAAGTCTTGAGCTTCTGTGAAATGGCACCACAGCAGATTGGACACTTGATTATTTTCTTTGAACATGTCTCACAAGTGACCAGATGACCACATGGGATGAAGACAATACAAATGTCTTTGTCCATACATATTTTACATTGTTTTTCCCTTTGCAGCTTCATTAGTTTCTCCAGCGGGTCCTTATCTGATGGTTAAAAAAAAGAAGGGAAAAAAAGGATAAAAATGCGCTTAGTCATAAACAAAATATGTTGCTGTCTTTGTTTTCTTTGACGTAAGAAACAATAGCACACGATTCTCCTGTGAATGTGACACACAAAGAGAAGGTACAGTACCTTGGTCCTCTGTCATGGCAGCAGCACTCTCTGGCGTGTTTTTAAAGCAATCCTCCAAAAGTGCTTCCAGGCTGGAGTAGTCTGAACCCGTCCTTTCAATCTTCTTCAGGATAGTCGCTTCCACCACACAAGGCTCTAGACCCATTCCTATTGCACTCTGAGCCATGTCAGACTGGACGACCTCTGAACAAAAAGCCCAAACATCAGTATACACAACTGTGTGTTTTGTTTTGTTTTGTTTTTTTTACAATTGTGTGCGCATACATTCATACTAGGAAATGTTTTAGATTTGTTATTTACAATAAAGGGTAGCCAAAATAAAATATATAGCTATTTACCATTTGTATGCTCAAAAAATCCATTCTGATGACTTGAAGCCTGGAAACAAACATGGACATACAGTTACTTACCATTTAATGTTAAGTAAAAATCTATGAGTAGCTTTGCTCCCAACAGGCCTGCTTTGGATTGCAGTATTTACCATAGACACACATACGTTTGTGCAGAAAAGAGCAGAGGGCATAGAAGATAATTTCACCACTGGAAGTATGCATACTTTTTAAATTGGACTGATGATGGTTACATGTTAAGAAGGAAATGGCATGGAATGAGTTTCATGCACTGCTCTGCAACAACAGGACCGCTCTAAAAGTGATATTTACATTTATCTGGTCTATAAACAGATGCCCATTATTGTCAATGTACTATCTACATGCCCAGAGTTTGGATACAAGACAGCAACAATATAAGTAATATTAGTCCCTTTAATCAGCTACTATTACCACAATACTTTTGTCATCCTGGGTTGTTATCATAGATATACTATATGTAAAATTTAAACCAATAACTGCAAATTAGTTTTCACATATAATTGGCTAGAAAATCAGGTGTTCCCCAAATCTCTGACGTTATTGCTCTGATTGAAGCACTTAAAATCACTGAAAGCTTACAGCTCTGTTTCGTTGTGGGTCTTGCAGCTGGATGCTGTTGATAAACTCTTTCCCCTTTTCTGCCAATAGGAAGCTGCATCTGATAAAACAAATATACAAACAAAATCATATAATTTCATTGAATGAAAACTAAAGAAAAATGTACCGCAAAAAAAAAAAAAAACAAACCATAAATTTATATAAGTTAATGTCTAAGGTTAGGGCTGTTCTTACCCGGGGTAATATTTGGCATGTTCTTCCCAAGGATCCTCTCCAGGGTTCCAGCCTTTCAAACCTCCACCACAGCAGAAACACAACACCTTGTCACCTGTCCCTGTAACATGCATACATTTTGGACTTTGCTTGCATTCATAACTATGATCTGGTAACAAAGAAAATATGAATAATTGAAGGCTCTTTTCTTTTTTTCCATACCTGTGCTGAAGAAGCCAGCTCTGGCAAGGCTCTCATGGTCAATAGGATGTTGGAGACCTGCAAAAGTACCAAGCCTCTCCTCAAATCTGCTCATAGCAACATGAGAGTTTCTGTGTTGACTGCTGCTGCTTTCTTCCTCCTCCTCTGCACCTCCCAGCAACGGTATGTTTCCCACATCATGCCCAAGGATGAAGAAGCAGTTGGGAAAATGTTTGGTATGTTCTCCCCAGGCAGTGTCCCCTTCTTCCCAACCACCCAGCATGCCCTGACAGCAGAAACACTGCACCCCATCGCTCTCCCCTAAGTAGTAGAGGCCAGCTTGGGCCAAGTCACGGGGCGTCACAGGTGCAGTAGAAGGCCAGGAAGAGAAGGTTCGAAGACGGTCCTCCTCCTTCCTCATGTGAGGAACCAAAGGATAGGTGGACTCATCTACCACCTCTCCTGTTCTCAAACGAAACTGTAGATCTTCTGCTGCTTCACTGTAGATGGAACCATTGGTCATGTTGGTATCAAAGCTCGGGTGAAAACTGGAGCGGTGGGTGCAGCTGAGAAAAGTGCACGATGGGGAAACCTGTGAGAAAGGGTTTGTATGACTTAGTAACTTATAAAATAATGAAACCTCAACAATTATAACTTATGATTACCTCTTTATGCCTCTCGACAGGTGTGTCTCCCATACACCAGTTTTCTACAGTCTTCTGACAGCAGAAGCAACGGACACGGTCAGCAGGTCCGGTGAAATAGAAGCCAGCCCGGGCCAATCTTTCTGCTGGGACCTGCTGGGCCAGACTAGACCCACGGAAAGATTCCAGACGATGGTTCATCAGCGAAAAATCCGCCATGTCATCTGTCTCCAACTTTCCTTGCGTAAGATCACACATAATTGAAGTGGGATCACTTGACGGACAGAAGTTCTGCAGATGAAATGGTGAGACAGATTGCATATAAATTTTAAAGTTAAGCGTTTTAATATCTAAAAATAAAAGGGTCAACATATATCAGAAAAATCCTTACTTGCTGTTTTTACAGACTTATAAAATGAATTAAGAAAAGACATATTGTCTAACTTGTCCTGGGCTAAGCACTTCCTGGATAGGTTTCTAGAGGGTAACTGCGCCTTTAAGAGAAGCAAGCAAATTGTAATCACATGTAGGCATTGGATAGTCCATGTGAGGGATGGGCACTGGGGAGGCGCTGTCTACAACCTAGGTAAACTGCAACATGATAGTTTTGCAAAAGAGTGCGAATTTTGGCAGTCCAACAACACAACGTATGCCAAAGCCAACTACAAAAATATGAGACGGTTCTGCATTTATTGATAATCACACAGGACTAATGCAATATTCAGGTCGTGAAACTAAAAAGAAAAATATTAAAGAGGCATTTCATTATAGTTGAGTAAACAGACGAACACTGTGTACTGTCCATGCCCATTTATTATTGCAACGCATCATGGGAAACTATGCCACACTCCCTCTTATAAATATTTTTGAGGAGGGTGTAACCGATGTTTTCATCAATATAGGGCCGTCACTTAATGCTCTCTTCTTTATTTGAGACTGTATGGAAAGCTAAATATTTAATGTAGCTTTCCATACAGTCTCATCTCAACCAGTCTCTCTGAGCATTAGCCACTATCGCATTTTAGCACACACATGATTATATCCACTGTATACCAGCACTGATTAAGCACCCAAGTATTGATCGGCTGACGTATTTACTTTATTAATGGGAGAAGCGTGTGATCTTTGGACTTTATCAATCTCAAAGGCAGAAATGTTTAAGTATACATTTGTGCTAGATAACTCAACACCACGTTGATCTGAACTCTGTCCCTACTGTGTCGTACAAAGTTGTGATACACAATCTGTCAGAGGTATCAGCCATGTGATCTTAACACAAATGGCTTCATCTCTAAACTTGTCGCGCACTGAGTGAATTGACTGGCCCCGAAATGTCCAGAAAAGCAGTCACGCATTTTGCAACAGACACATGACTGGCCCTCCGGTCTGCAGTGACAGCGGCTGAAAACAAACGTACTGCTGCTCACCTCACAGCTAGCACTGAGCTAACCAGATACGGAGCTGCTTTGGCTTAGCGGCGCATTCAAATGTGAATACAACTATTAAAATGTGAGCTGGGTGGTTTTAGTATATTTAGATGGGTACTCTTAAGATGTAATCTTAAGTAAAAGAATTGCGAACCTATCATTTTACGATAACGACAAACGTCAGCTAAGTATGTTAGCTTCTGTGAGCTACGTAACTGATCAAAGTTACCCCGACAACCATTCTGGTTAAACTTGGATAATGACCTTAAAATGCTCACGTACAGCTGGTGGGCCCCTAACTCCAGTCGATCTCCGTCATGAACACCGCCTACAGAGGACACCGAAGCTACAGGGCAACACCTTGCTTTATATGACCTCGGTTTGAGGAAGCGAAAGCGACTGAGTGAAAATGTGCATCTTCTTGTGGGAGGACACCATTGTGACGTCATCAAAACCAGCCCTTTCGCGTGGTTTAGGTGGGAGTTTAAAATGCAAAAGAAATGGGAATTTCCTCATCAACATGCAACTATCACTATTATTCACTAACATGTGCTGAGCATGAAGTCTACTTTAATACATATCTCACTCATTCAGTATTTATATATTAACATGTAAAGTGAGACAGGAACAAGTGCTTTGGCATGTCCAAATTAATAATATTAATGAGGTGCAAAACTGAGACATGCTTCAAAAATAATCTAAATCTTCACAAATGGTTACATGAGCTTTGCTGCAGCTCGAAACACACACAACCATGATACCACAGGGTACAGCAATACACCCTACATTATCACAATAATATCTGTAAAGTAGACCTCACGGTAGGGGTTTCCCCACATAAAACCCCATAGAAGCCCATGAATTTATTTTTGCTTTTATTGTGTTCTTTGGAAAACTGACAGGCAGACATTTTGCGTGCATTACCCTTTGCATGTGAACTCAGCAACAGAATAAAACAAGCGGGCTTTGCTGCACCTGCAACTACACCCATCATTGATATTACAGGGAAAAGAAGCACAACTGTACACCACTGCAGTAAGGGGAGAGTTTTAACCGCTGAGGTTCCTTCATCAGCTTTTAAGTTACGTTTATACAAAATACAGGTTATGACTCTGGCTTCATGGCTTAAGCCGCCAGTCATCAAAGCCCACTGGAAGTCCTACCTAAAACCTCAGTTTTTCCACAGTGTTGGACATTTTTGCCATAACTATCTACCTAAACCTACTGAGTATATGCCTGGTCCTATGGAGCTCTACAAAAGGCATGCTTATGGAAATTCAATGAGTAAACATCCATTGTATGGATGGCTCCCTTTGCTGCAGTCAATAGACCTGATAATAGGTCAAAAAGACAGACGGTCAACCACATTAGCTGGATCCAAAGGTTTCAGGTACAGTACATATATCCAAAACATTCTTTGTTTTGACGTTTACGGCTGATTTTCTTTATTGAGTAATTTTTGCAATAATTCAAACTCTACAGTAAATAGACCGCACTGTTAGACTTTGTTTAATGCAGGAGAGATTTGATCACACATCAAAAGCCTGTGCAGCTTCAAATCCCATGCTAAGGGACTGTTGGTCTGATGCAGTTCAGTCCATCTTTTTTCCCCTCACACCGTTTCACCTTTACATGTTACATATCTGAATGTATCACACCAGGCCACTCAAAGATGACTGACTGGACTTAGAACTCACATTAGGTAACTTGGTGATCATGGGAATTCAAGCTAGAATATTACTTGTAGGTGAGTAAATGTATCATCCCTCTACAATCCGACGAAGTATGTTTCCTAGACCACCTTTTGCTATCTGGAGGGGGGTCTTCTCTTCCTTGTTCTCAATGTAAATGCTGGCTCCATGTTCTACCAGCAATTTTGCTGCTTCCACTCGTTCTTCATCACATGCCAGGTGTCTAGTAAAAAAAATAAAAAATACACGTTGAATTCCATTCACCTCCCATAGGTTGGAAGTAAAAAAACAAATCTTATTGCTATCTTCTAAAACTAATAACATGACAAGTAAATGATAAAACTTGTATTCAATTCTGGTGAAGGGCCATTGTAAGTGTTTATGTTCATTGTATTACATACACGTTTATTCACACTTACAGTGGTGTGTTGCCCTGTGAATCCTGGATATTAGTTGAGGCACTCTGTTTCAAAAGCAGCTGGATGAGGCGGTAGTTGCCCTTGGCAGATGCCCTGTGAAGGGGAGTGGACTCCAGCTTGTCAGTAGCATTGGGGTCTGCTCCATTTTCCAACAACAGTAAGGCAATCTATCAATAGTGAAATATTAGAAACCACATCCTTTTAAATGCAGTAAGTTCCCATTCATAAGAAATACATGCTTCTCATTTTTCTCGTTTCTCAGGCAAAGCCCAGGGCCATTGTTAGGAAGAGTTAGTTCCACATACTGAAACCACAGGACACACTGTGGGTGAAATAATGCCCACTTAAATCTCATATCAGAATATATTCTCTAACCTTCAGTAAATGTCAAGTTGCTTCTTTCATCCAACAAGTACATTAATGATTGAGTTGAAAAGTGTTTTTGGGATTTGCTGCACCTTCTCCTCTTATAGTGGTGAAAGGTATAAAGTCAAAAGGAAGAGTCCAGGACACTTAGGAGGGAGCTGCATGATATCCTTTGATACAGCAGACTTAAAAATATAATTTAAACACTATGCTTAACCAATCATAAGAGGGAAAGCACATATGTTAGCTGAATAATATTTCCAGTATATGTATGCACGTTAGGTGTGGAAGGAATAGCTAAGTAGCAAAATTAGCAACTTTGGCGTTCTAAGGGAAAAACACCTTGGAACAGGCATACATGGGGTTTTATACATCTGATGAAAGGACTTTGTATCCATATTTCCTGTTTTGTGTGTACTCAGATTTCCTGAATACATCACCTGAATACATAGTTTTATACATTTGGCCCCTGGTCTTTAACAGCATGTCAGAGATTATACTAACATCTGGAATAAACCAAAAACATAAGCGTTTCTTCAGTTTGTAATGTCAGTGTTTTGATTTTCACAAATGTTTCTCATAGGGCATTGAAAACATAATTAAAATGTTTTAAATGATAACAAATTATCTTAATGGTGATGGACTTCTGCCAATGGGGATCAATAAAGTATTATATTGTCTTATCTTAACTCATTTTAATCATAGGACAACAAAGTAATGATACACAAGCTTAAATATGTCAATGGGTTGAGTCCTACTTTATCACAAATTCACTAATTAAGGGATATGGTAAAAATGGGTTTATTGAAATGCCCATTTTCTGTGTGGCTGTTCTTAGTTAAGTATGAGATGTCATCATGACAAAGGATATCAGGAGGTTTGGTTTCTCTACATTTGTTTCAAAAAGAAAGGACGGCTTAATGTACACAATGACTACCAGGGGGAAATTCCTACTTGTCACGCACTACTGGAAATAATTCTACAACTATGGGAAAGAGAGAAGTGACATCATAAAATAAAACCATTTGGACTACAGTACAGTATTATTTGAATACTCAAATACTCAATTAATCTACTGATCATTTATTTTAATCAAAGTTTGGGCAACATAACACTGACAAAAACAATGTAGATGTGTGTTCTGCAGTTTCCTTGAGACCAAAACCTTAGAAACATGTAGTCAAATATGGTGTCAGGAAACGGAAATGCAACAATTGTGAGGCTTGTACACAATGCCTGAATATACTGCTTAACAATCTTATACTTCATGGATTATAAAGATAATTAAGTACTGTTCTATTAATTCAATAGCCGATTATTAAACAAATTGGGGGATATATAAAAATTAGTACAGTATGTGGCTCAAACTATCAGCTAATGTCCGAGCACCTTGAGAGCCTTACCTCATATCTGTCTTTAGAAGCAGCATAGTGCAGAGGGGTGCATCCATTTTGATTGACTGAATTCAGTTGAGCGCCTTTGGATATTAGAGCTCTAACTATGTCTTCTCTGCCTGCAGATGCAGCAATATGAAGAGGAGACCACAAAGCCTGAGGGGGGGGGACAAATTCAGAAATCAAAGTGAATGGGATCATCTTGAGAGAACAATATGTGATGACATGCATAAACACACAAGCATAATGTATATACAGTACACGACAGGAAAAGAAGAAATTCTAAGAAATGTCAATAGAGGATGTAAAAGTTTTGAAAACGTAATTACATTATTACTTTATAAAGCTATTATAGATGAAATGTGCTGTTTTGGGCGGTGCTTGAACATGTAGAGCTGATTCATTTGTGAAGTGGACTTGTCCAGCACACCCAAGCTAAAACTACTGCATCACATTATGTACCACAGAGTAATGCTTTGGCAAAAAAAATAAAAATAAAATAAATAAAATAATGACAATAAACAATGGAAATGCACATCATCTTGCAGATTCACTTCCACTCCCAGGTCGAGCAGAAACTCCACAATGTTGGTGTGGCCTGCTGAACAAGCCCAGTGCAGGGCGGTCCTCCGGTCCTGGACGGACACAGACGGAGAGAAGATCACTGAGCAGCTGTCATTGTTTCAGGACTGTGAGGATGATGACGGCAGATACAGCCTGGACTTCGTTGGCTCATGCAGTCTTACCTGGTCCGCTTTGCAGGCAAGCGTCTTGTCTGACAGAATACACTGTTTGAATTTCTCAAACTGGCCCGTGTAGGCAAAATTGCAGACTTCCACGTTAGACACAGACCCCTCCATTGTTAAGAAGTCTCCGTGTTTGCCAAGCGAAATAACTAATAACCAACAGTTACGCCAGTGCTGAAGAGTTGCTTCGGTCCAGTTTTGAAGCAGCGATGACTCAGGAAATAATGGACCCCACTTCCACATGGCGTCATTCTTTTTTTCTTCAAAGTAATACACCGTCAGCCGTGCAACAGAAATAGCATTTAGCGAACGTTTCTGTATTGTGCTGTATCAAGATTCTTTATAAATTAATAATAAATTCAGGAAAGATATTAATGTTGGGCCAAATAACTTGAGATATTGTTATTAAATGGCGTGATTAAAATATACGATGAACGCAAAGAGCTCATTTTATTGAGCACGTGTAATATGACCATACACACTTTTTATATTCATCATCCGACCAGCGAACAAATCTTTTATTTTGGTAGGTGCAGCTAATGATCGGCGGAAGTAATCCTTACCAAAAATGGTTTCCCTGCTGGCCAAATGAACAAGAAAAGAACTTCAACTTGATTGCTTGAAGAGATTTATTACTAGTCACCAGATAGTAGTGCTCGGTATTGTTTGGGTCGTTATGTCTGTGGCCATGGCTAACACGACGGTAAGCCTTAAAGTCGCCACACTTTTACGCTGACAACAACAAGCTAACACAATGTTGTGCTAACTAGCCAGTATCCAATGTGCGCATTTTCCATTGAACGCTTGCAGATGAGTTGAGTCGTTTTTTATGGTAGTGATCAGCATTTAACTGGTGATTGTCACAACAGGATTTCAGGACCCATGTTGACCAGTCATGCAGATATTCAGAAGAGTTTGTTAACATTTACTACGACTGCATGGATAAGAAAAGGAGGGTAGGTAATGGTCTTGTTCGTTGTGTTTTCACTGAATTGCAACATCAATGTTCTTGTTTGAAGACAACAGAACTTGACTCGAGATATCCAATATTGTGGGCCGAACATCATTGGTATATACATCTTATAATAATACTTGTTATGTGTTTGAGGTAAGTCGCAGCATTGGTATTGCATGTTTTGCTCACCAGAGAGCAGTAGTAAGTTAAAATGTCCCAGTCAACACATCCAGACCAGTCTAAAGCTACTGATACCCTCTCACTGAGGGAAGAGTTTTACAGCGATCACGTCTAAAATTACTTGAATCTCAACAAGTATTTGTCATTCAAGGCTTTATGTGATAGGAGAGAGACGTAACTTCTTTGATATCATACAATTAATTAAAGAGACAAGAACGAGAAAAAGGTTGTACTACAAAATAAAATCCATGCAATTAAGTGATTTAAAAACAAAAAAAAAAAAAACAAAACCTTAATGTGATTTAAAAACGCTTTCCATAGATTGGACTTTTGACTTGTAGCAGGCCACAGAGCCAGTTTCCTCTGACCCATTCTTTAATGCTTGTAGGATACATTATCTGTGGCAGCCAGGACTTGAAGCTGAGAGACACTGAGCTGTATTCTTTAGCTCCAGTATAGCTTGATAATTTGCATTTTTTCTGGTGTGTTGTGAAAAGAGGATTACTGTACGGGATGCAGCAACATTTTCATCTGTCTGAAGGACAGCCTTCCTGGAGCATTGTGGGTTATCAACACTGCATTCTACCAAGCTTTCATCAGGCTTTTTTATGCATCTCTTTTAAAATAGATTTATTTTGGGTCTTTTGCCACGGAGTCAAAATAAATCCAAAAGCAACAAGTGGGGCAGCTGAACTCTTGTTCATTGTTTGTCTTTTTTGAATTTTATAGTTTTCTTTAGGTTCATTCAAACTATCCCTGATTTCAATCAGTTTTAGTTTTTCTCTCACAGTGATATCCCAGGAGGTTGGGTTTGGTCCCATAGACCTTAGGCTTGTAAATAATAATATGAATACTGAGCAGCTTTGTGAACAAGATTGTCTGTTTGTTTGTTTTGGTTTTTTTTTTTTTTGTTCTTACTCAATATCGATCACACAGTTACACCAAACAGACCAATTGAGCACAGTCTTAACAAGGCACTACTCTTCTTAAAATGTCATTATAGCTGTACATTTATCAGCGCTAACAAAAGGAATGCCAATAATTCAATACAATCATTTGACAACATAGTAGATTTTATGTTGAACCATTTACTGGAAGAATCAAGTCTTGTGTCAATGAATTGTAAACATAAAATTTAGAGCCTGGAGCATTTAATTATCTAATTTTGAGGGATTCTTATCCAAATTTGTTCCATGTGTCCAAAAAAAATCTAAACTATTAAAAATGTTTATTATCTAAATTCTCTAATATCAATCATTACTGCTTTTCAAAATATAATATTGTTTTAGGCTGTACACCAATTTATGGTTGATGTAATATGTCGCTGCTCCTCAGTGTTATTATTCACTGGATCCTATGTCTCAGAATTTGACCAGACTTTACCTGGACAAAGCGACGTTGGTGTGGAATGGCAATGCAGTGTCAGGACAGGACGCTCTGGGCGAGTTTTTTGAGTTGCTTCCATCCAGCGAGTTCCAAGTTCACACACTGGACTGTCAGCCGGTTCATGGTCAGTACAACAAATGTGAAGCCTTTTGAAGTGCTAAATCTCAAATGTGATTAGAAAATAACTTTTTAAGTCCAAAAGGGAAAACAAATGAGAGAGAATACAGACCTACAGCTATGTCATGAGCTGTATATACAAAATACAGTGATAGCAATATTTGATGAGGATATGGATTCTCCCCTCTGTTGCCTCAAATTCAAGGGAGGCATGAAAATGATGACTGTTAAATCTAAAAAATGAAAGTGAGAATTTCAGCGTCTGATTGTGTCATCCTACTGCAGATGTTGTTGTGATGTGTTTGTCCAACACTAATGCACTGCTTCTTCTCTATCAGAACAAGCAACCCAGGGCCAGACCACGCTGCTTGTGGTGACTGGCGGCACAGTCAAGTTTGAAGGGAACAAACCACGTTTTTTCAATCAGAACTTCCTTTTAACGGCTCAGGCTTCACCCAACAATGACCAGCCTGTTTGGAAAATTGCGAGTGACTGTTTCCGATTTCAAGACTGGAACAACTAAGGCTCTGTGGCAGTGTAGAAATCTTGACATGATGTTGGTTTATTTGTTTTATAATAACACATTACAAAATGATAATTACAAAAAGATGTTTTATTTTTTGAAATATTGATCGAGGCATGAGATAATGATGGAGTAATAAATACAAATAAAATCGCTGAAAAACCAACTGTAAAGTGACTGTCAATGTTTGCTTCCTGAAAGGTTTAGTGGTGCAAACACAACTTTCAAAATGACACAGAAAAAATCCCTCTAATATTAAAATGCCCAAGCTGACAGATGACCATCAGATGCCAAATTCTAAAATAAAATGTTAACTGAGGCAAAATTTATACAGTATTACAATGTCTAAAGCTTAGAAGCATTTTAGTAGCTAGTTTAGTTACACGTGTCTGTTCCCGAATAAATAAGGTGCCCACATTCATTCTGAATTAAGTGCTTTCTAGGCAAGCAACCCACTCCTTGACAAATTCATATATTAAAACATTTGCTAATCTTCCTGAGTCATTTATATATCCACCTTTTGGTCTTATTTTCTCAATAGATTGACACAATATCAAATAAATACAACATGGGTAAAAAAATAAAATAAGCACACATGATCACAAGTTACTTTTTGGTTCATCGTGGTTCATCGTGGTTCATCTCTGGTGGAGGGATTTTTCCTTAAGCCAGAACTAAACATTGACATGGCAGTTCAACCATTTTTGTAACAAACACAAGCTATTTGTTTTTATACAGATACCACTTACTTCTGCTCGACTACACAAGTACTGCAGACTGAAGGCACAGTAACATCAGTACTCAACTTTACAAGAGCTTTAAAAGCGACTGCAATAACTAAAGTTAATATTTCCAGTGGAAGTAAAAACAAAGCTTTGCACCATGTAGAGAATATGTAGAGTAGTACTCTATTGGCTACAAAGAGAGTGCCAACAGATTTGGATGGATGTGGATGGCAGTTGAGTGCATTTATGGGTCTCAGACCCTTATTCAGGTGTAAAAGTTGCCTATGAAGTACATATTTTTAACAATCAAAACTTGAACACAAACATAAAAAGCAGCACATATCAACAGGTACAATTATCTCCAGCTTCAGCTTTTCTGTTAATGATGTTTCCATTTGGATGTGTGTGGTACACAAACAGCATGAAAAACTGAAGTGGGTACCAGGAAAATTATTTATACCCCAGAACAGTGGTAATGTTTAAGATGGGGACTCTTAAGTGAAATTGTCACAGTTATTTGCCCCCATACATTCTCTCTATGTGGTGCAGATAGTGGTTCTTGAGCTCTTTCCGCTTCAGCTTGAATGCATCTGTCACAAGACCAGTCTCTGGGGTCCATGGCTCAGGACTGAGATGCACTTTCACTGGAATCTCGAATCGCTGAAGTTTAACTAGGTGCAAAGGAAAGAGGAAGAGTAAAGTAATGCTCAGTCATATCCGAATGATGAATTTGATCTTCACCACTAAACATTGGTACATAACGGGCAAACTCTACGTGTAAAGTGCCTTGATGTAACTTATGATTTGGTCCTAAATAAATAAATTTGATTTGGACAACATGAACAGGTGAAGTATGTATAAAAGTAAGGTTCTTACTGTTAGCTGCGACGAGCTTGATCTCTTTGAGAACTTCTCTTTCCATCTCAGGGTGAGTGCAGATCTCTTCCCATGCTGCCACAATGCCTCTCTGTTTGGCCAGTTCTGTTAATTTTTTCTGGTTGGGAACCACAAAGCTGATCACATAGTTCTGATCACTGAAAGGATGAATATTAAAAACAAGTTTAATAAAAGTCATGTTGACTGCTGAAAATCTAGCAATAGGAATAGGAATTAAATGCTGAAACGATAGTTCTAAAAGTGCTGAAAGGAGGTTTGGTGTAGCCAATTATTATTTAAGGGAGGAATTTAAAAGTCAATAAGACTGAGTGCAACAGGTTCAGCTCTGGAAAATGTCTCAGGAAGAATGCCCTCATAAACACTTCACACACTCACTCGCACATTTCCATCTTTCACCACTAAAATAAAAGGCATAAATGGACCCCAGCAATAACCAACACATAGGTATCTATTCATTGATTTAATCCATGTGACGCTCCAAAGCCATCCTGGTAAAGCAACAAATCAACAGATTCAATTGCTACTTGACATCAACAGAGACTCTGCTTGCTTTCAACATCGGATCTCATGTGTTCCTACATACAGGTATGGAAGAAAGTCTCTACTCCCTGGAGAGAGGGGAAAGAAAAAAAAAGTAGCTTTCTCACCTGTTTGCGTAAGCACAGATGTTGTCAATGAGAGGGCAGTTTTTCAGCGCAGATTCAACTTTACCAAGAGACACGTACTCCCCAGCCTGAAGTTTGACTAAGTCTTTCTTGCGGTCTAAAAGAAAATTAAAATGGGTTTCTAACAGTGCTGTAATGTCAAATCCAGTTTTGTTTTTTTGTTTGAACTTTGTTTTTCCAAAAGTTACAATCACTTTTATATTAGGGCTATGAAATTTTGCACCATCAGACAAAAGCCATGTCCCTAAGTGGCACGCAACTGGTTTGAAAGCATACACACCCACTATTTGTAGACAGCCATCTGGGTAAATCTCTCCTACATCACCAGTGCAGAACCACCTTTGCCCATTGTCATCCACAAAAAAGTCCTGATTGTTGCTTTCATTCCAGTAGTAACCCATGGTTACATTGGGACCACCAATCAGGATCTCTCCTCTTGGGTTCGGTTCATCTTTGCTGGTGTAGCCCCCTGAGATAAAATGGCAAACAAAACAATAAAACATGCAATTACCCTGCAATTAATTGAATATTTTTATTGTAAGCACTGCCTGCAGCAGCACCCAACATATTTTCCCACTGTACCTTCAGCCCAGTCCCTGAGTATGACCTCACAGCAAATAAGAGGTGCTCCAACACGACCAGTGCTGATGTCTGCAACTGTATAATAGGGCACAATATCTTAATGACACTGCACTTAATTCCCACCTTTGTTCTTTCTCCTTACTCTGGACTTTTAAATCCTGTCTTACCCTCTGTGATGGTGCCTGCTCCACAGGTTTCAGTGAGGCCGTAGCCCTGGCCCACTGGACAACAGAAACATACATTCATAAATCTTTGAGTGGCCGGTGACAGAGGAGCTCCCCCTGACAACATCATTCTCACTCTTCCTCCAAGCAGCTTCTTGACTTTCTGGAATAACAGGCTGTAAAGGGAGATTGCTGTGTTCACTTCAAGCTTAACACAAATTGATTTATTTTTGACAGCCCAGAAGGAAATACAGTGGTTTCTTACGCATTGCAGAGTGGTGCGTCATAGCCCTTTTTGATTTGCTCCAATTTATACTTGTAGCCCAGTGTAAACAGAGTCCTCTGAATGAAACTCATTTCCTGCACTTTGCTCATCACATTCTTGTTTATGCGATCCATAATTTCCTTTTTAGGGAGAACATACAGGTTAAAGAAATCGGGAGAAGAGTGATGACTAAAAGAGAAAAAGAACAGAAAGAACAGAGGATTCTTACTGGCACAGCTGCCATCAGGGTGGGTTTAAGCACTGAGCAGTCTCCTTTACTTCCTTTCTTTATCTTAGTGGACTAAATGGAGCAGAGGGGAAAAAAACAGATGACGTCACTCAGTAGTACGGTTACATTAAACAGATGATTCAGCTTATTGCAATAACATAGACTAGTATTTATAGCCACACCCAGGTGCCAACAGGTTTTACAAAACATAGCATATAAGTTGGCAAATATAATTTCGGGCCAGCTGCTGTGTATTACCTGATCTGACAGTGTCTGTGGAGATGAGTAGCCAATTCGACAGCCATATGTAACACAGGAGATTTCAGCTGTCATTTCAAGAACATGAGCCAGGGGCAGATAAGCTATGTAAGTATCATCAGGTCTGCAGGAACATAAGGAGGAGAAAGTAAAGGTTAAAAGCAGGAACCAATACACATTTTCTGTTCCTTTCCAACTTCCAATGCTTTTGAATCTGCTACTTCTGTGGGTGGGACCACCATGGATTTATATGGAAAATCCTGCCCTTATCTACTTGGCATATCCTAAGACAATGTTATTTTTGTAGCAACAAATAAAAGAGCCTTGTAAACTTTGCTTCTTGATAAGAACTGTGAAGCTATTCTATTATATAAATTCATTCTCTATATACTGACCAATACTGAAACTCACCCAAGTTCAGGGATGCGTTCACACTGCCCTGTCATTCCTGCAACCAGATTACTGTGGACAATCATGACTCCTTTGGGTCTTCCTGTGGAGCCACTGGTGTACATCACTACAGCCAAATCTGTAGGCTGGGGTTTCACAATGGCCCTCTCCACTGCAGGAAAAACATAATCACTTACTGTTTGTGCATTGTAAATGTCAAAGAAGAAAGAAAGAAGAAGAAAACTATAGTGAATAAGAAATACGTACTGTTTTCAGGCAGCGCACCAAGCTCTCGTACGGCCTGCATGCTGTGGATGGAGAGTCCTGCTGCATAGCCTTCTGTGATCACTTTCTTCTGGTCCACAAAGATCAAATGCTTCAGTTTCGGGATCTGTGGAAGCACATTCTAGAAAGAGATGGCAACAATGGTGTCAAAACAGAATGCCAGATCGGATTTAATGGTTTTATTAAAAGAATTTCTAGGTCAATCAATGGATCAATGGATATGCATTGATATTATCTTTACAATGAGCAGCAGCTAAAATATCTATCAAATGTACCTCTGGAAGACCAACAAGCATGCTTAAAATAAAAAAAATAAAAAAGTTTGCAACTTTATCTGAAATGTTCGACATATTTTAAAACATACATTATTTTCCTTTTGCTTGTGTTCCTATTTTGAGCAAGGATTCTGGGGGAATTGAGAAACAGATGACAGATACTGAATTCATTCATTCTTCCATGTGGCCTTCAAGGCATGGAAGATTTCAAAGCAATTCAAGCAATATTCCTACATACTAGGTTTGATTTAATTATCATATTTTATTATTAGGGGTGTAATGGTACATCTATTCGAATACGCCCATGTACCGAAGGCAACAAAAATATTAACACGCTAAAGCAGAGCCATCTGGCAACTAGTTTTAGCAGGAGTACGTGGTTCGTATATTTTCTGTTTTCTACAGTGAAGAATTAAGCATGTGAGTAAGATTTCAAGTTCATTTCAACTTGTATAGTAAAGGTTTTTTATTTAAATGAGCAGTTTGAAGGTGAATTTGAAAATGCTTACACTATGTTCCACCTGCTGCACTTTAATCGATCTTTATTTTATTACTTATATTTATATTATATTCATACTATATTTAGATTTCCGACCTAAAACCATCCTTTGTTCAGGGAATTGTGTTATGTTTAATGTTTTCACAATTTTATGTTTTGAATTTGATAATAAATTTAAATCTAAATCCCCGAAAATGTACCAAACTGTGATTTCAAAACAAAGGTACATACCGAACTGTGACTTCAGCGCATCGTCACACCCATAATTATTAGATATTATTTACTTATCTTGAAAAAAAAAAAAAAAATCATATATTTAGATCATCATTGCTCCACTTCTACAAAAAGAAAAGAAAAAAGAAAAAAAAAAAAGAGGGATGAACTCACTTTCAGTTTAGTCTCAAGTAGCTCCACACTGGTGATGAGATGTGTAACACCTGTCTCATTCAGACCAAATGCAATAGCCTCCTGTCCAAGTGTGGCATAAAATGTCACCACTGTTATGAAAACAAAACACTCAGTGAGCAAAAACATGTTAACAGCAGTTAATGGATAATCTTTACCTCTAATCAGATAACAGTCTGTACTGCAGTACAGTATCCTTACATGGGAAATTCCGCCTGAAGCACGCCTGGGCAGCAATCATCCACTCTGCTCTGGTTTCACAGAAGATTGCAATGGTGCTTTTGGGCTGTTGTCCAAGAGCTGCCAATCCACTGCCAAAATGACTGACTATGGATTCCATTTCATTGTAAGACAGCCATCTATACTCCCCCAAGATCAGCTTGATGGGAAAAAAATAAATAAATAAATTTAAAAAAAAATAAAAAAAAATAAATAAATCACATGCATCAGACATATTTGACTTTCCAAGTATCTCTAGCCAGAGGAATAGAATAATAATAATCCTTACCTTTTTAAATACTTTACCACTGGGCTGAATTTCATTCTCTTCACTCAGAATATCTCGGGTGCCAAGACAATGTGCATGTCCAAAGCGTTGTACAGCATGCTCGAAAAGCTTATCCAGCGTGTCCTTCCCTGGAAGGTCCTCCCTGGCCAGGCCCTCAAAGTGGTCTACAGAGCGGTATGGTCCCTCAGCACGGCCCGAAGTGGACCGCGCCTTTATCCGCTTGGACACAGCTTGTCTTTTCCCAGCGCCAGTTATGTAGTACCAGGGTAGGAAGGATAGGATGGAGTACAGCCACACCAGAAGGTGGATTGGAAAGAGGAGGATAGATTGCAGTGCTGAATCTGTGTTGAGTCCCATTCTTGCAGTGTGCAGGGAAGGGATAGGTAGCAGTCACAAGTTTTTTTTAAGATGCACTAGTCCTGAGGATGTTTGATGTGAGTAATGAGAATTGTATCAGTTGGGAAGCCTAAAAAAAGAAATAGTCCAGAATTAACAATTTTGTTAAATTTAAAATTAAAGTCTTGTCTACTATCACACAAATGTTACACCTAAAAAAGAGACAAGAGGAACAGAAAATACAATTCGAAAAATGGCTTAAAAAAGACAATATGAAATTACTACCAAAAATAAAAGCAGTTCACAAGTAAAAATTCAAGCCAAGAAAAAAACTGATTTCGATGGGGCAATAGGAAGAGGAAGTTAGTTAACTTACTTTTGATAGTCTACTCAGAAAAAGAAAACAGTTTAAAACTATGGCCTAAGCAGAGCAAACCAAAGAGCTTCAACTATTAATACCAGTAAGTCAAATCCTACCTAACATGTACACTGAGGAACAACCTTGCTATTCTCCCCTTCGACAAGATCTTCCCGAGAGACTTACCTCTCTCTAGTTCTGCATCAAACACCTACTGTGAGCTTGTCAGCCTTTGAAGCTCAGTTTTAAAGGGAGCCTTTCTGGATGGGCGTGTTGCCATAAATAAAAGAGTCGGTTCCCTTGCAATGCCTAACACACCTGTCTACCTTTCAATACAACAAAATGGTAGGTTTTCTGAAAGGTCACAAAGGCAGGGTTGAGTTGGGGACGCTCTGACAAGATTGGTCACTGCCCAATGACCACAGCCCTCTGAGTTATACTGAAGAGGATCAGGCTGTGATCAACCAATGATGATACTCTTAGGCATCACCCCACTCTGTGGTCAGTGAGAGTCACTCTAGGTCAAACTCCATTCACGAGTAACCTTACTGTACTGCATCAATGAAGCAGTTACAACTACACTAGTGATTCTTTGTAAGGGTATTATCATCTGATCTGGTCCATATCAACGCCGATCCAGTATGTACATGATGAAAAAGTCAGATATGACCCCACCCTTCCCCACAGGCACCACTTGTAACTGCAGCACATGATGCGATTACCATTCAATGAATCATATCTTCATTATCTGAACATCGATTATATTTGACTACCCAAAAGAGATTTAAAAAAAAATTCTGGCAAGCAGAAACATTTGTCTTTTGACTCCGAAACAGGTAGTGCAGCTGCTGCTACGGCCAACGAGGTCGGATTCTCGATTTTCTTTTTCCTGTCTGTCCGTGTGGCTGGAAAATATCATGAAAATCGCACGTAATCTCCTCAATCTCTCAGCGTAACACCGATGAGCCGGACGTGATGACTAGTGATGACTTTGACTATGACGTGAACAGTCCGGTTTTCCGGCAAAATCATCATCACAAATGAATAAGATATCTCCATGGCAACATGAAGACCATTTGGATGAATATCGCAAATGTAACCCTCAGAATTGAGAAATACACCACCAGAGAAAACGGCGCACCCTTAAACCCGAACGAGCTTCATTGAAAACAACATTTAGGGGTCAATTTTTCTTAAAAAAATAAAATTAAATAAAATAACGGTAACAGGAGACTGTGGTTTGTTCGCTCGGTAGACAGCAGCCGGCGTTTGACAGTAGGACGGAGCGGGACGGCGACAAAAGCCGCCACGCGATGCTGCTCCGGCTATCACTGAGCAGCTGCCGGCAAATTAATTACCGTGAGCCACCGAGAACATGGCTGAATCCTTTTAACCGCCACCGACACACGGATAGAAGGGTGGTAAGGAGATTACAGTAGTTAATTGGTGACGCCTTCTTACCTCCAGCAGCAGAAACACCGGCCAAGTCCTCGCCGCTCTGAAATGACCGACAGTTACCTCTAGCACCAAGAAACCCGGAACCCCTACGTCATCTGATTCCATATTTCTGGGCCAATGAGGAGCCGAGTAGTTTTTTATTTATTTATTTATTTATTTATTTTGCCCTGCCCCGCTACATCCGCTACTTAGAAAATCCGTTACCGGAAGTCCGTACTGTTTGTGATGTCGGAACGCCGACGCTCTGCTCTTTCGTCACTGCTTTGCATATATTGTTTATAGAGGACACTGATATTTCTATTTTTTACTGATGAGACGTCTGTTTTTGGTTTTGTTTGCTTTTATTGCTTAAGCGGTTTTGCTCTGCGTTTAAATAGTCTTAAGTGATTAAATAAGGGAGAGCAGGGTTAGGGTTAGGGCAATATTTATACGTAGATTAACATTATACTTATTTATAATATATTTGTAGAAATGTTGTGTATATACAATGTGGCGACAATTAAACATGTCGTTACATGTAGCCACATGTATCTCACAAATCTCTCATTGAGAATCTCAAAATGTGTAAATATGTTTCTTAAGACAGGTAGTATCAGCGTGATGGGTCTATTTTGCACTTTTCTATCGCATTGCACGTTGGATTGTGATCAATGTCAAATCTTCAAAAAACCAACATTTCAATGTTGAAATCTCACAATATGAAGCGAACTTTGCATTTTTTGATTTTTTGATGCAACTTTAGTGTTAACATACATTGAACAATGAATGACTGCACGAGAATGCAACTCAATACTATCTGACCGCGAAATTAATTATTTTGTATTCGTAGAAATGGTTGATTAAAATTCCCTTTAAGTGTCATCAATAGTGTTTCATAGCATATTATAATACTATTACTTATTTAAATCATTGGTAAATTAGATATTTCTATTATGCATACTGGTAGTGTTTCCCAAGAGTAATTAAGTCCCACTTCAGAACGATTCATTCTATACTTTTACTGCACTTATATACTCATTCATGCAAAGAGTTTCAAAATTTCTGATGAATATAGGCACAACTGTAAGGGTAAACTGCACATTAGTGTACTTTTTATAAAAGCGTCTCAATATAACTTGATTAAAGTACACTTAAAGATGGTATATTAAACCCAATGTTATGACACTAACCTACATTTTTATATTTAAAATGAATGCAAATTTCAACTTTTAAAATTTTATCTTCAATGCAATATTAAAAAAATATTTAAAATATGCACTTAGTGCTGTTCTTTTACAAAAAAATATATGTTTGATTGGATTGAAAGTGTGCATTATGTTAAAGTTTTTACAATTGTTTGAGCAGGCACACAAAATATCTACCCTGTTCAATGTTTATCTTACAAATAGTTACTTTCTTTTTAGATAATATATATTTATATATAAAAAACGTGCAGTTCACAGATAATCAGATAAGTGGTAATATTATATACATGAGAAAAATAAGTGATGAGATGAGCCTAATGGGGCACAAAAAGACAGTCTTGATCCATCTAAGAGATATTCACACTAAGAATATTAACAATCATACATTGTGAACTTGTGAATTGGGGGCACTGAACCCACAAAGAAACCACAATACAGTTTTCGAAAAGTCGTGGCTTACTAAACGGCTGATGACTGAGGAGGTATTTACATTTATGTCAGTGAAGAGCAGATAAGGAAAGCTCGGTATATATTATATGGGTGCATATTAGCATAAATAAGCACAATAGGCAGCGAAGAAATGCAATGCTTGATGCATGCAATGAGAAAAGGTGTGTAAATTAAAAATAAGTCTAAACGACATAAAAAGATTAATTCAAATATACAGTAACACAAACGTCACTAAATGTCATTAATTTCTTAGGCAGTGTCCATATGCCACGCACTTCAAAATTCACTTAACATTGATTAGTTTGCTCCGCATTTTGATATCTCACCATTTCATAAATGGCGACATAGGAAAATTCCTGACAGTCTGTGGAATTACAGTAAGCATAATCTGCGGCCTTGGATCAATACAAACGCAAATGTTGTTTTGAAACTTGGATAGGTTTTGGATAAACTTGTTTTTTGGTTTGCAATCAATTCAGCATCTTTGTAAGGTGTCATGAATACTAAAGTTGGCAATATTTATTTGACTGTAAGGAGAAAAGACAACGCTCTATGTAGATCATTTAGCCTCATCTTGGTCTTTCCAGCGAATTCTGTCAGGTCCAGTATCTAAGTAACTAATAACAAACCTGATCAGCATTGAAAAAGTAACTCTGCACCAACTGATCAATGTATCGACAAATCTCCCATCATCCTTTTCCCCACCACTTCATACAACTTCAAATGATTTTTGATACAAATAAAAGGCAGGAAAGCAGGTCAGGAGCATCTTTGGTGAAACCATGCAATCCGACCAGTGCTTTTTTTGACCCTCGTCCTACACCCTCTTCTTCTGTCGGCTCATGTGAAGGGATGTCACCATCTGCTGGTGTAGACTGTACGTCACGTTTGTGATTTTTCTTAATAGATCAAATGCGATAACACCTGGATGTGAAGTTACAAATGCGTATCACGACAACAACAAAATGACCGGAAACGACCAAGAAATGTCTAAATCCGGTTCCACGTGTACAAATGGAACCTCAAATGTGTAAATGCTGTCTGTATGTAGGGTTTTTTTTTTTTTTGTTTGTTTGTTTGTTTGTTTGTTTGTTTTTGTTTTTGTTTTTTTGACGTTTCATAAAGTCCAACAAACAAATATTGTATCTTTTTGGCCGGTGGTTGGAATAACTGGATCGTCGACCCCAATGTAAAACTTTTTTATGCCTGAAGAAGGCAGTACTGTCGAATATGGCGAGTGTAAAGTCAAGGTGCGCCTGTTTTGTGGACCGAGGAGCCGCACATCATAAATCATTACCATTCGTTTGACCGCATTAGCTCCATGCACAACTGAGTAATACATTACTCTACAATTTTAAACAGGCAATTGACGTATAAATGTGAGAGTTTGTGGACATTACAAAAGCTCGCCACAGTAGTGGATGAATGATTTGAATCCGGATATCTATTTGTGTGTTGGAGCTGCAGCAGCAAAAAAAAAATCAGCATCTATTTTTATGATAACATGAGAGGTGAATATGTCTATAGACATCGATTAAACGTCTCCTGAAGAAATGTCAACACTTCTTTGACACTTCTTTCACAACTATTCTTTGAGAATATAATCGGGATGATTCGTGTTTTCAACCTTAAATGAATACGTCAACAGCGATATGCACATATAGGAAATCCCCCTTACGAAACATTAATGGATTAATATTTAATGGATTGAAATTTGTCTGCAGTTACTGGATTAGAAAAAAGAGCCTTACTCTATATATGATTGTTACTGTCTTCTTCGTTTGGGGTTTTACTCAGGTTTTAGTGCCAAACTGTAACTAAATAAACAAATATAAAGTGATAGCTATATGAGTTTATAGTTTAATACAAAATATTATAGAAACGCATTCAGTTTGGTCTCGGAGGTGTATTGTGTTTGCATGATCCGCCCCCCCCACCACCACCACGCCATCTTAAACACCACCCTCCCAGACTGTCTCGTGTAGTAAAGTGAACCCAACACACTGGGGATCGGCCCACGTGGCTCGGAGCTGCTGCACAAAAACATCACGAGTGGCTGCTGCAGCTGTGCTCCGCCGCGGCACGTGGTAGCGTTGAGTGGCTGCTCTCGGTCAGGGACACCGCAACCTCGACTTTGGTAGCAGTCTGCTGGTGGAAGAGCCACAATTACGTTTGTGTTATTACAAGGCTGTGAGCGAGCAGCAAATATCAAGTTCAGGTTCGTGAATAATAAGCCAAAGACTTGTTCCACATCGCCTGCAGCAGCTAACCAGAGGCTAACATGTCGACCAGCACCAACCAAGTGAAAAGCTGCCCCATCCCGACCAGGGTGCTCACCCTGAAAGACTGGTCTCAGCTGCCCGACTGTTACAGCCAAACCCCCGGGGGAACCCTCTTCTCCACCACACCGGGCGGTAAGGAAGCTTTAAAACGCAGAATAAGTCGTTGTCTTGTATTTATCCTTCGTTTATCATATTTCTTATTACTGTTATTTTGAATAACGTTCACACAGCAGGACATGTTGATCACGCTCTTGTGTTGGTACATACGTGCGCGCGCGCACACACACACACACACACACAGCTCAAAGAGAAACTATCGCGAGAAGCTACCAACAATAAGCAAATGTTCGACACAGATGATCGTAATGGCGAATTTAAACGTTATGTTCTACTCGCTCTGCTCTTTGATTAAAACATCAATTTAAAAATTTAAAAAGGTTTGCTGCATATAGCCCAGCAGCTCCCCTAATGTTGTCAGCAAATGTACCTTTGTTTACTGATCTGGCGGAGTGAATGCTTTTTGGCACATCATCAAGGCCTTCCACACTAGTTTTCAAGTTGTAATCAAATCGGTGCTACTCAATACAGAATAAGTGGAGCTATTTGTGTAACCCTGATTAAGAGGCACTAAAATGGATCAAATATGTTTTCTTTCTCTTTTTTTTTTTTTTTTAAATCTCAATGATTTAGACTTGTAATACCTGTTATACATTACCTGATTACAATCAAATCACACAAAATGCATTAAAAAATGTCAGGTGTAAGTGGGCCATGAAATAGTCATACATGACCATTGCTGACAAAATAACACACACACACAAACACACAACATTTAGAAACGGTCACTTGTTTCCACATCCAAAATACCAGTGTCCAAAGACAAAAAGAACAGTCTAACCCGTGACTTGTGATTTGAAGAGGGTGTATGTTTCCAGCTGCTGAACAGCCAAGTGATTGGCTTCAGCAGTGGTGGAGCTTCAGGCAGTCCTATCCCCTCTTTGCTCTGCATTTCATAAACAGTAGAGAACATTCTGTACAAGCGTAGAGGAGGAGACAGAGGGGAGGTCTAATGCAAAGGGAGTGCAATCTTTCATTTATTTATGCATTGCACTAAAGCTTGAGGACGCTACAAAGTTTTGACCTCTATTCCACATCTATTATGTGCAACACCTTTATACTCCATTGGCATCCAAAATGTGTTGGTTTTCTTTTAGCTTTTAACTTCATTGCGCCACAGTAATGCTGCCTGCCAACACAGTGCTTGTGCTATAGCTTACATTACAGCCCCCTTTCCTTGCCCCAGTTCTTTCTCTTGTTCCCCTGTGCTTTATTTTCCTTCGACCAGGATAAACTACTTACCACTCAGCAATTGCATAACATGTTTTCCTCATACAGAGGGTGAACTGATACATTACAGAACAGTTCGAAGTCCTGTAAAATTATGAGCAGCAGACCACTCCTTGGCTCAGCCACATCCTGGTCACATGTAACATAACATCCTATTTATGATCTTGGCAGACATGAGGCAAAAGTAAACTTAGGACGTGGCAAGCTTCGGTGTTTTTTGCAGAAATTTAATCTTAAATTGTCATGCCTGCCAGAAAACATTTGTCATCTTTGGATATATATTGGAGTATGTTGCAAATGCGATCGATGTCAATGCTTTAACTGGGGTCAGGGAAGGGAAATATGGCCTTATTGTCCAGACGTTTCACTTCAAAGAGAGAATGTAATGTTCCCTGTTTTCCTAGAATTCACTGCAGTGGCAGCCCTCATCCTCCCCCCTCTCTGCACTCGCAGAACTTTGCTTCGCTCAAATCCTCTCCAGTAGAGGAATAATAATACTTGACTCCCTAGATGTACACCTTGCTGTGATACACAGTTGCTCCAGTAACAGCAGCCCTGTAATTTCTCAAGTATAAGCCCAGCATTTGGCCTGGAGTTTCTTACTTCACTTTCCTTCAGGAAGTGAAATAATGGTTGTTTACATCATGTAAAATACTAACCCTAACCCTAACCCTACTTTTTTTACTACTACTTTTTTCTCTTTCTTAAATACAGGCACCCGCATTATCTACGACAGGAAGTTTTTGTTGGATTGTCGAAATTCCCCTCTTGCCCGGACCCCCCCATGCTGTCTGCCCCAGATCCCAGGGGTAACAGTACCCGCTACACACCCCATGGGGAAATTGCAAGACCTCAAAGAAGAGGCTGAGGAGGAGGAGAAGGACATTACAGGTACAAATGTCGCTGCCACCACAACAGAAGTCAAAATATCTCCCCCGATACACCTCTTTAGACTGAGCCAACAAAAAAAAAAAAAAACACATGCACCAGTTTGCTTATACAATGACTTTTCTTTTCCAGGTCAATGTTGTGTGTTCATGAGCTTTTAGGCTTTTGACTCGTTGTTTTGTTTTTACGAGCCTTTAAAACTAGGCCAGTCTTTTATTACTCAGTGATCGCAGTATATTATGTATTGCATATGACAGTAAGGCTTTCCTTATCTATCCAGCTGATGGTGTCATCTGTAAATTTGTTTTTACTGAGTGTTTAGGAAAGATAACAAGATATATTCAGGTTTCACTAACCTCTTCTCAAAAAAATATAACTTGTGGGAGTGTGGTCAAGGTTGGGTGCATAGACAAGTTGAGATAGCTATTTATTGCCTATGGAAATGCACCCAACCATCAATCTGTCTTACTCCATTCCTTCCTACAGGCTAAAGAAGGGGTTAGAGGTGACCTGCTTTTTCCTGTGTCTCTCATATCTGTTGTGTGAAGACACAGGACATGTCAAGGGGACAGGATTTGCAAGTTACACCCTTTTTCCTCAAGTGTTTTGTTACATCTTGCCAGTTGGGGGTGTATTGATAAGGGCTGTAGTTTGCCCCTGTCTCTGTAGTTAATGAAGGCGCGGTCGTGCTTGAGGTGCAAACAACAACTGTTAACTGCCATCTGTTGTGACATGTCTCCCCTTGTTAAATGAAACCCTCTTTCTCTTTCCCTTTTCAACAGATGACAACCAGTTTGAGATGGACATCTGAGCCTCTAGTACTACCTCCTGTGGAGAGTTATTGGTTAAAACACCTCCAAGGTTTTTGATAACAAGGACGCATTACATATATAGCTTTTTCACTTTTTTTTAATGAAAGCTTTACAAACAATGGGAAAGTTAGAGAACTTCTGGGGTTTTTTTTTTACCCTAAAAAAGTTTTAGGTAAAGAAATGGTATTAAATGGATTGATTGGTTACTCACTCGCTTCAGAGCTGCAGGAGGTGAAGAAAAAATCCATTTTGCTTGATTTTTTTTTTTTTTTTTAAATCTTTTTGTAAATAAGAAAATTTACTATGTAGGGTATTTTTTAAGTTGGGGGAATATAAGATGATTACATTAAGATATGTAATGTAGGGTTTTTCACTGCAGGTATCAGTTTTGTTTTCTTTTGTATTTCCCTCTTAAAAAGGAACTCTAACTTCCTTTGTGCCTAATAATACTCGGGGTCAGGGCTTACTAAAAATACGCTCCAAGTGTTTTGTATGGAGGGAGAGATGAAATGTGAATAATTTCAAATAAAGGCTATTCAGTCATTCATTTTTGTGTTCTTATTTGTTTGTTCTAATTATTCATCATTGTCATCTAACAACACGTACATGCATTAACACACACACACACACATATATATATATATATATATATATATATATATATATATATATATATATATATATATATATATATATATATATATATATATATATATATATATATATATATATATATATATATATATTTCCCATCACTTCATCATAGAACTATTCCTTTTTATAAGTGTTGAAAGAGAAGTAGCCCACAAGAGCCATTGAAATAATTAACTAAAAATTCTAAATATTCAAATATTGAATGATTGAACAATGGCTGTATTATACTTGCCTATTTAAATCTCATAAGTGATAAACTCATAAAATATAGTGCATTTATAAGGGTTTTAATAATTTGATAATTCATAGGTTGACTTGATAAAGTCCTAACAGTAATTTTGATAGGATTTGAAAAGGAAATGTTTCCTATGCGAAAGGTGACAAGGCAGGAATTCAACAAGCCCTCATCAGGAAAGCCTTGAATGCCAGTTAGGAACCTTCCTAACCTAAAAAGACTTTTCTTACATAACCATCTCATGGAAGGGATGGTGTGTTTCTGAGCAGTGGTGGAGTGGACTCAAGTACAGGCAAAGCTGACTTGTCTGAGATGACTTCATTAAGCAGTGAATTGCTACTATTGGACAAAAATTATTAGCATAGTGAATGTTGCTTAAGATGGAATATGGAACTTTCAGAACTAGCGTGAACATCTTGAAGAGAACACAAGTCCACTAAAACAAAAGCTATAGCTTATGATAAGAATGTTTGTTTATATTCCTCAGCAGCAGGATTGAATTTAAATTACACCATTAGCCCAAGTTACCAACCAGCCCCATGAACACTGTGTATTCAGCCTCTCACATTAATCAACAGGGTCAGGGTTTGCCCTCCTGTTGGAGACACTGATCTCCAGATTAGAAGAGGCTGACTCTAGGAGTAGGTCTGGCATTAAGGAATGAGGGCAGCTGCAGAGCAAAGACAAGACATACTGAAACCACTCTGCAATGCAGGGCTGGGGGTGAGACACTTGTTGGTACTTGATCTCAGATATGAAATTGTAAAGCAGTATGACTCATGTTGATAAATATTTGTTATGGCATTGATGGTATTGCTGATGTCAACGTATATCTTGAGTGCAGTATTTAAGTGAGAGCCGATAAGTGGGTGCCTCTGTGTTATGTTTGAGATGTGATGTGGGTCAGTCCGCTCAGCTGTTCCTGTCCCAAGGCCTCACAGATATGAATGGCAATCACCTCACAATACTTCAAACCAGATTTTTTCACCAGGACACTCTGACATATTGATCCCTATTTGATAATAAGCATCAAAGCATGTTGAAATGCATGGTCTGCCTTTGGTTCTTTGAAATTCTTTAAAGATCATTCAAAGTAAACTTGCTTGTGCCATGGCGTTCTTGTACCCCACAGCAAATACTGGACTGATACAGCACAATGATAAGATACAGAACCTTTTGCCAAAAGTACTTAATCAGATGACAGTTTGAGTGCACTTGGCTGTTCCTGTAAAACGTGCCTATTGACCTGCATGTAGCTGAGTGTTTGAACAAGTGCACGTGAGAACAAGGCCAGGTGCCAGGTAACTATGAAAAATACCATGTGCTCCCAACATGGTAATCGAAGGATTTCCCCTCTGGTGAAGGGAGCTGAAAAAGATAATTAAAGACTCTGCACAAAACTGCACCATCTTGTATACAGACACATATAATAAAAATCACCACCTTTCACAGACATTTTGCTAAGCAAGCACCTTCCACAATACTGATCTCACTTCACTTTGGTCAACACATGCTCACACTTTAATTATATCTTCAGCAAAAGAAAGGGCTGACTGTCTAACTGGCTCAAAAGAAAGTTAAAAGTGATTGTCTCAGAAATGCCATTCATGCCATTGTGAATACAGAAAAGGTGCAAAGATTGCTTCCCTTATGGATGTGCAAATGAGCACAACAGCTGCTCATTATCTATTATCTGTGCATATATACACATAATCTATACAAGAGATGTGAATGTCATGTCATATTTGGTTCTGCACAGAACTTCCAACCTCATTTACCTCATTATGCTTATGCATTTAAAAATTGTCAAGACATTTATTGCTACATTTTAAACAGCAACAGTAATTCGATTGTAGCGGAAGCTCCCAGCAAAAGTACAAGTCACTGGGCATGTGAAAATGAGACATAACTTTGTTGGTCAAAGACAGGCTTATTGACAAAGTATCTATCACAAAGCTATCAGGCCACAAGTGTCAGACAGGGCTAATTTTGGTTTATTGAAATATAATACATTTTGAAATGTGATACATTTTAAGATACCCACAGGCTTGTGATTAAAATATAATTATATATATTTGAGATGTATAAAAAGTCGTAATTTCAAAGTAAAGAACAATTCCATTTCCAAATAAGGGCCGTAAATGTGACACCACGATTTCTTTTACATTTTGAGTTGAATGGGTTCAGTCTCCATAGAGTACAGTCAATGAAATGTTTGTTTTGGAAAATATCAGGCTTTTACGTTTGCATAGAATTTCACTTTAACACCCTGGCTTTTGCCCTTCTCCTTAGACAAAATATTTCCCCCCCAACTCCCGCTCCCCTTCCACTTGCCGTGAAAGAGGGTTGTGTCAAGTTGGGCTTGTAGATGAAGCTCTATTTTTGTCAGCTGTCCCTGCTGAAGCAGACTCTACAGACTCCAGCTGAATTGCCAGGGTGATGATGTAAACAGATACTCAAACACTGCTTGGTCACATCGATCATGACAGGGAGGGGACAGAGGTTGAAGTGGGCCGCATGTCTCATACATAAAACACACATAATTCAGTGTTCATTACATTTACTTTAACTTTTACTCTACAGCAATTCACAACAGCTTTACAGTGATTAAGATATTGATATTATGTCATATCAAATTCCTTAATCATTGCAAATCTTAAATCATGCAGTATTGGAAAACAATTATATTCCATGACTGGCTTAACCTACTTTCATAGTGGTGAAGTAAGAAGTAAAGAAAGAAGAAAATTTATGTTTGGTCCTCTGTTACTACTACTGCTCTGTGTTGATGTGTGTTTAACTCATAGGAGTCTCTGGATAAAGTTTGTGATGAATAAAACAGTCTGCAATGTGTAACATTTGATGAATGTTTTTAGAGCTGTTGAGCTGTTCATCCTTTCAATGCATACTTTTATGCTAGCTATAAACAGAACAGTGTGAGTGTGAGTCTGTCGGAGGTCAGGTTCCTCTTCCTCAGGGGCACCGCTGCCCTACAACTCTTCTCTGTTTATACACAGTAGATTAGCTGTTATCCGTGTTCATTGTGATAACCTGACAGAACAGACACTCTTTCAATTTATGTTCCACTGCCAATGGCAGCTGACATTCTAGCATGCTACAATATTTAGACTATACTCATATATAGTATTAATAAAGTTTAGGGGTAAGAGTGATTATGCCCAAGTATCACATAAAATTATAATATTATTACCAGAAAATACCAGCAGTGAGATGTAGCATTTTTGTTATAATAAAGTATAGTTACACTGTGATGTGTAAGTGTAACCTGTAACAGCTCATCCAGACATGTTTTTCACCACAGGATTTGATTTGATTTCACTCAATAAAGTCTGCGGTCCTTTAGGCATATGTGCTTCACTGTCTGGGACTTATCTGACGACCGTCCCCCCAAAATGAGTACATTGACACTGACGGTGAGTAAACGCTCAGCACGTGCAGAGTGGCCCCTGAGCCACAGCTCTCCCAAAACAGGAACTGAGCAAACTCACTCAGATTAACAATCACCCAGAGAAATGGGGAACATGTAATTTTCAAGCACTCTGTTCACGCATCAGCGAATATGAATTCAGCGCGTTGTTGTGAAGTCTCTAATGTATGTGAAACCTTAAGTTAAAAGCTTGCTCCATATAAGGTTTCAATGGGAAAAACAGAAATCTGTGGTTGCAGACAATCGCCACGGTGTGGTAGAAAAACATCTGTTTCAAGTACCTGTCATGCTTCAAGGAAAGGTTATCACAGCTAGATGTGTCTTGTTGATAGTTAAAACTGCTGAGATAAATAGATAACACGAATCACATCGGTTAGCAGTTATATAAGTGACACAAACAACAGATCACCTGGTCGACCTTTAGTTTCAAAGGAAAGCATACTGGGAAGACACTGACATCTGCTGGAAGAAAATCAACAATGCATCTCTACCTTTAATATTTACACATTCATGGTGAACAGCTTGATTTTTCACGTTTTAATCGAAACATATCGAGCTCCGGTGAACAATGACGCAAGTGTTAAGGCGAGGCAACAAAACATTGTACTAGATGCACAAATTCTTCCAGTATTTATAATTCTATCACGGCTCTACCTCATTGTTTATTTGCACTACTGTTTAACACATAAAAACTATTTACTCCTACTACCTTTCCCGGCCTATTGTACAATACAGTCCTGACTACAGGCTAGTGTCCTTTAACAGTTTTTGTATTATTACTTAATTTAGTTTTCGTTTGTTTGTCTTTGTTTTGTATGCCTTTTTACACGCTAATGTAAAAAACAGAGTCAAATTCCTTGCATGTGTGCACATATCTATACC